>NC_084507.1:14314122-14626622 GCF_024500385.1 Phyllopteryx taeniolatus
CTTAAGTCATTTTCTAAAAAAAAGAATTTGATCGATACCTGCATTATCATATTATATATAACAAACGTGCGTATGTCTGTGTGTATAATTGTGAAAATAAATAGCCTACCCTTGTTTCTTTTTCATTTTAATGCCTGGTACCATTAAAGGTATATTACCTGAAGAATATATAAGCCAAAGCTTGAGATTGCGATCATATTGGTCGCATATACAAACTTTTTTCAGCTTGTGCGAGTGCAAACTTAATCTTGTTGCGTTTGCGCGAGTGCATGTTTTAAATGTTGAAAGTCACCTATTTTCCCACTGCAATCTCCTCCTCCAAAGAGAGAGGACAACTTAAGTACCGCATTTTCAAGACCATAAGGCGCACTTAAAAGTCTTAAATTTTCTCCCAAATGGACGGGGCGCCTTATAATGTGGCGCGCCTTATGTGTGCACCGAGTTCCAAAATCTGTAAATGTTGTGTGACTTTGATGAGCGCTCCGCTTCACTGACTGGGAGCATTTCCTGCCGACACACTGCTTATATAGAGGAAAGGCGGACGTGACTGAGGACAGCATGATGACGTTAAAGGGGGAAGGGTGCGTGTGAAAGAGGACGCTAACGGCACGCCCCCAGTAGGTATAGAGCGCCGTATGTGCATTGTGCAAAACAACATCGGTTTGGCTAAGGGCCACCGAAAATGGCACCTACGCAGAGACACGCTTACGAAGCACAGTTTAAACTGCAAGCTATCAGTTACACAGAGGAACGTGGGAATCGAGCAGCCGGGTGAGAATTCAAGATCAACGAATCCATGGTTCGCAAGTGGAGAAAGCAGGAAAACGAGCTTCGCCAAGTCAAGAAGACGAAGCTGAGTTTCCGCGGAAACAAGGCGAGGTGGCACGAGTTGGAAGACCAACTCGAGCAATGGATTAATGAGCAAAGAACAGCCGGGAGAAGCGTCTCTACAGTCACCATCCGACTGTGGGCAATAACGCTTGCAGAAGAAATGAAAATCGAACATTTTCAAGGAGTGCCGTCTTGGTGCTTTCGTTTTATGAAACGGCGCTATCAAGGCATCTATCGCCGGGCGAGTTACGCCACTATATGTGAATGGATTGTGGATGCCTGGGCTAAAGTATCTGATTTGACTGTTGTCCGAGCTTTCGCGAAAGCCAGCATCATTGCTGAACAGCCCCCCGGCAACGAGACTGACTCCGACAATGGCGAGAGGGAACCCGGCAGGTTTGATGGAGAACTTGCCCAGCTGTTCATTTCGTATACAGAAGATGAGGACTTTGATGGATTTGTGGATGAGGATTGATCAAAAAATAACGTGAGTACATTGTTAAACACTTGAATAAAGTACAACCGAACTCAGTTTTGCTCCCGCAGCCTTTTTAAAAATATACACGAGCATGCATGCTCGCGTATGTTTTAGCGTGCATGCATGCTACCGTATGTTTTAAGCTAGCGTATGTTTTACCATGCCTCCGCCCAATAATACGGTGTGCCTTATGTATGTGTTAAATACAGAAATAAACCCCGTAACTGAGACTGCGCCTTATGGTCGTGAAAATACGGTAGTTAAAAACAAGATCTCCGTCGCATAAGAGCTCCATCGGAGATGCCATTTTTACGCTGTGTGTAAACGGTGTTGCCACGCATTCACCTCGAAACGAAGCATTCGCAGACAGAGCTTTCCAAGGCTCTATTCTGAATGACGGTATACATGACGAAAATTTACTTCTGATTGGTTTGGCGAAAGAAATATTGCACCCATCTGAAACCAAATGAAATTCCATTTAGATTATGCCTGTCCATTCTGATTGAGGTGTTTATATGGAGCATTTTCAATCGACTTGGGCTTCTAAACCGATTATAATCTGAATAGTCTTGCATCGGGGCTAAAGTCTTGTAGTCTGATCCATACACAAGGTGCACACAGCAATGTGTGTTGTTTAAACTATCCATCCAGTCATTTTCCGAACGGGTTATCCTCACGAGGGTCGCGGGTGTGCTGGCGCCTTCTTCATTCTATACCACTTATCCTCGCTATCTAAGATGACTTTGGGCGAGAGGCGGTGTACACCCTGAACGAATCGCCGGCCAATTGCAGGGCAGATATAGAAAAACAACCTTCAATTAACCTACCATGCATGTTTTGGAATGTGGGAGGAAACCGTAGTACCCAGAGAAAACCCACACAGGCATGGGGGAGAACATGCAAACTCCATAAAGAGGCCAGATTTGCAACCAGGACCTCAAAACTTGTGAGGCAGATGAGCTAATCAGTACTCCACCGTGCTGTTGTTCAAGCTAATCCACTCAAATAAAGAAATAGTAATGCATATTATGTTAAAATGTGTAACATTACAGATTAAAAACAAATGAATAATAGTGTTAGGAATATACTAATATATGTACTCCAGTACAACTGGACATGAAAATAAATGATTTTAACTTCATGTCTGGCCGGGCGGGCACTTACCCGCTCACAACTACAGTGCATTTAAATAGAGGTATACGTCACAAAAATAATGTACTTCTGTGGTATGGTGAGCATAATTTGTTTTCTACTGAAGCTGTCATAAACTGTCCGAAAAATGTGTGCTGATTTTCACGTCACCAGTATGTTATCCTGTATTTTTTCACATCGCAATATAAATGTCAGGGTTACAAAAAAATCACAATCTCATTTTTTTCCAATATCGTGCAGCCCTAGTTCTCTGCTATCAAAAATAGCTTGGTGCTTTTATTTTTAATTACAAAATCCCTCTATTTTAAACTAAATGAAGTACAATAGAGTAATAACTTCAAGGCGTATAAGATGCAAAAAAAAATAAGTTAAATGTATGTTCGTATCATGTTAATCTGAGAACAACTTCATTTTTTTATGCCCTTATAACATTTTAATAGTGCAGGTTGTCACCTTTATTCCTTATTTTATTATTTGTCATTTTTCATTTTCACAAAAAACAGCTCATGTACAGTAGTTGTGTCATGCTTGAAAAGTGCTCAACTTTAACCTTTTAAGGCGGTACAACCCTTATCATTGTCTTCTTCCTTCCTCCAGTGGTCCCTCACATCACAGATGCAATCCAGGAATGGGTGATGAATCAGTCCAAGGTTTCTGTGGACGGCGATGGTGTGGAGCCTCAAGTTTGTGTTATAGAGGTCAGTTTGGTTGGCTTTTTTCCAAATAGTTGCAAAAACTGGATTAAAGAAAAGACACTGAGTAAAAATATGAAGAGGAACGTTGTGAAGTAACAGAAATAAGTGTTTTACATGGTGTGTTGCCTGACGCGTTAAAGCAGGGGAATATCTGTCAGCAATCTGCTGCACAGTTGGGTGTGCCGGTATAGGAACCGACTGTAAATATGACTATGTCTTAAGTTCCAAACAAAGCACAGTTGCAGTAAATTCTTCTTTTAAGACTCCTGTCAAACTTTCTTCTAGCATCATTGCTTGTTCAGCTATGGCAGGGGTGGGCATACCTGTTCTCAATGGCTACATTTGATTTGTAAAACAGATGGGCCCGGTCTTTTGTGAATGTCAAAGTTCAAATGTGTATGAAAAATAGCTTATTGTAATATTAAAATAATTCATTTTCTTTTTGTAATTGTAAAATTAATAATAATGAATTGTAGTATTTAGAATGAATTTTCCTTCCAATAAATTATTTTTAAAAATAAGTAAATTTGTCTATAGTTTATTTTACCCCAAAAATTATTTTATTTACAGTATGATCAAACAAACTTTTTTATCGCTGTACGTTGCAGGTCATGACGAAGTTATTAGCTTGCCTGCAGCCATGCGTTTATTACTCTGTAAAAGAACCGGGAAGAATCACACCTCACCAGTGTAGTCGTTGAGGTTTTATCGTAATTATGTGAGGCTCACATGTCAGTGCTCTGAGCCTGTGTGTTGTGTCCACAGCTAGGGGGCACAGTGGGCGACATCGAGAGCATGCCCTTCATAGAAGCCTTCAGACAGTTTCAGTTCAAGGTGAAGAGGGAGAACTTCTGCAACATCCATGTCAGCCTTGTACCACAGGTGAGGCCACCTTGGTGTTACAGGTCCGATGCCATCAAAATCATTTTTTTTTCAACTTCTTTATGCATAGGTCAAAATGAGTCTTCGACATATTTATTATAATAATAACTTGATTTATATAGCGCCTTTCATGGAACCCAAGGCCGCTTTACACAAAGTGGACAAACAGAACAAAGTTCACTAAGCATCAAACTGCGTGAAACAGGTGAGATTTGAGATCTAGTTTAAAAATGTCCACTGATGGGGTATTGTGGATCTCATAGGGGAGAGATTTGGTTTAAATTTGACATCTATGCAGTTTGTCTATTGAATGCCAATGGCAAAAGCCTTGCAAAAAATGATAGAATTGAAATCGCCATCATTGTGACGTAGTTTCATCAATTAGTATTTTAAGTACCTGCCCACTCAACTCTGCTGAGCGCCAACACAGCATTTCTGGGTTTTTAGGAAGCAGTACTCAGCCATACAGTCCCCTCCAAAGGTATTGGAACGACAATGTCAATTCCTTTCTTTTTGTTGTATACTGAAGACATTTAGGTTTCAGATCAAAAGATGAATATGAGACAAATGTTCACAATTTCAGCTTTTATTTCATGGTGTTTATTTCTAGATGTGTTTAACAACTCAGGACAGAACACCTTTGGTTTGAACCCACTCAGGTGAGCAAAAGTATTGGAACATGTGACTGATGGGTGCTCAGGTGTTGCCTTTTAGATTTGAAGAAGGAGTCCTATAGGGCCTTTTTGGCCTGTGCGACTCCTGAGGCAGCTGATGGCTACCGGCTGGCCAAGCGGAATGCAGCTTTGGTGGTCGCTGAAACAAAAACTCAGGTATGGGAGGAGTTCGGTGAGGCCATGGAGAAAGACTTCTGGACTGCTTCGAGGAAATTCTGGTCCATCATCCGGCATCTCAGGAGGGGGAAGCAGTGCACCATCAACACTGTGTATAGTGGGGATGGGGCGCTGCTGACCTCGACTCGGGACGTTGTGAGTCGGTGGGGAGAATACTTCGAAGACCACCTCAATTCTACCGACACGACTTCCCATGAGGAAGCTGAGGCGGGCTATCCTATCTCTGGGGTTGAGGTCACCGAGGTGGTTAAAAAGCTCCTCGGTGGCAAGGCCCCGGGGGTGGATGAGATTTGCCCGGAGTTCCTAAAGGCTCTGGATGTTGTGGGGCTGGCCTGGTTGACATGCCTCTGCAACATCGCATGGACATCGGGAACAGTGCCTCTGGATTGGCAGACTGGGGTGGTGGGCCCCCTTTTTAAGAAGGAGTACCGGAGGGTGTGTTCCAACTACTGGGGGATCACACTCCTCAGCCTCCCTGGTAAGGTCTATTCAGGGGTGCTAGAGAGGAGGGTCCGTCGGGAAGTCGAGTCTCAGATCCAGGAGGAGCAGTGTGTTTTTCGTCCTGGCTGTGGAACATTGGACCAGCTCTACACCCTTGGCAGGGTGCTCAAGGGTGCATGGGAGTTCTCCCAACCAGTCTACATGTGTTTTGTGGACTTGGAGAAGGTGTTCGACCGTGTCCCTCGGGGAGTCCTGGGGGGGTCCTTCGGGAGTATGGGGTACCGAACCCCCTGATACGGGCTCCTGTACGACCGGAGTCAGAGTTTGGGCCGCATATCCGGCAGTAAGTCTGACCCGTTCCCGGTGCAGGTTGAACTCCGCCAAGGCTGCCCTTTGTCACCGATTCTGTTCAGAACTTGTATGGACAAAATTTCAGCCGAGGCGTAAAGGGGGTCCGGTTTGGTGGCCTCAGTATTGCATCTCTGCTTTTTGCAGATGATGTGGTTCTGTTGGCTTCATCGAGCCGTGATCTCCAACTCTCACTGGAGCAGTTCGCAGCCGAGTGTGAAGCACCTCCAAATCTGAGACCATGGTCCTCAGTCGGAAAAGGGTGGCGTGCCCTCTCCAGGTCGGGGATGAGATCCTGCCCTAAGTGGAGGAGTTCAAGTATCTTGTGGTCTTGTTCACGAGTGAGGGAAGAATGGAACGGGGGATCGACAGGCGGATCGGTGTAGCGTCTGCAGTGATGCAGACTTTGTATCGGTCCGTTGTGGTCAAGAAGAAGCTAAGCCGAAAGGCAAAGCTCTCAATTTAGCGGTTGATCTACGTTCCTACCCTCACCTATGGTCACGAGCTGTGGGACGTGACCAAAGAACGAGATCCCGGATTCAAGCGTCCGAAATGAGTTTCCTCCGCAGGGTGTCCGGCTCCCCCTTGGAGATAGGGTGAGAAGCTCTGTCATCAGGGAGGATCTCAGAGTAGAGCCGCTGCTCTTCCACATCGAGAGGAGCCAGATGAGGTTGCTGGGGCATCTGATTCGGATGCCTCCCTGGTGAGGTGTTCCGGGCACGTCCCACCGGGAGGAGACCCTGGGACGACCCAGGACACACTGGAGAGACTATGTCCTTCAGCTAGCACGGGAACGCCTCAGGATCCCCCCGGAAGAGCTGGATGAAGTGGCTGGGGAGAGGGAAGTCTGGACGTCCCTGCTAAAGCTACTGCCCCCGGGACCTGACCTCGGATAAGTGGTAGAAAATTGATCGATGGATAGATGCTTAAACATTACATCATGCTTGTTTTGGGTTTCACCAGTGAAACTACATTTGCTGTTAAGCAAACATGAAGGCCAGAGAGTTGTCTATGGGAGAAAAGCAAACCATTTTGAAGCTGAGAGAAGAGGGAAAATCGATCAGAGTGTAGCATACATTGGTTGAAATTTTTTTTTTAATTAATTTGGAAGAAGATACGAAGGAAGGTAAACGCCTGCGTTCACTTCCGGGTTAGTCTGATTTACGCGTTAACGTTAAAATCAAACTAATTTGTCCCGTAAAGGGGAACCACGTCACTTTTTATAAGTGTATAAAATTTAGGAGAAAGTGACGACAATCCCTTTATCGGTTAATGGCGCAGGTAATGTCATGGCTGGGGCTTGGATGGCTGCTCTTTAAAGAAAACATGAAGGACAAGGCGAAATACATTTCATTTTATTTTAATGGGATTCAAATTAAACAGTCACGCATTTTAGAAAAGCATTATCATTAAACAAAACATAACCATAAAGAAATTAATGATTGTTGTTGTTCAGTCATATTTAAAAAAAAAAAATATATATATATATATATATATTTCACATTCTGCCAGGGTATGTAAACTTATGAGCACAACTGTACATATACAGTCATACGTACCCCTGTCATATTGGAATGAAAGTGTAGGCTACATGTTTTTATAACCACTAGGTGGCAGTGGCATTTTTTAATGAAAGTGTACAGCTTTTTCATAACCACTCGATAGCGGCATACATTTCTACAATGTGAAGGTTTTTTCCATTTGCCCCCATACCTATGTATAATGCGCACTATTGACTTTTGACAATTTTTTGGGGGGTGGGGGGGGATGCGCATTATACACGAGAAATTACATTAGTTGTAAATTTTTAAAGACATATTTGTTTTTAATTAAAAATAAATTAAAATGATCAATTTAACGATAAAACAATATTATAGACTAAATACTAAAAATACATTTTTATTAAATACCTTCATTTGTTTTAAAAAGTGAGTTAAAAGTTTGTAAAATATAGAACATTGAATTTGGATAATTTTTCTCATTTTTGTTTTTCAGCCAAACACTACAGGAGAGCAGAAGACTAAGCCGACACAAAACAGTGTGCGGGAGCTCAGAGGTCTTGGCTTGTCTCCCGACTTGGTGAGGCAAACTGCAACCACAAAAGCAAATTAAAGTTGTTTGTTATATTGAATTCACATTACAAGTGAGGTCAAATTTGTGCTTAGATAATGTGCCGTTGTACGATGCCTTTGGAAACAGCTGTCAAGGAGAAGATATCCATGTTTTGTCACGTGGAGCCAACACAGGTGATGAACAGGTCTTTCATGCCATTTAATAAATTTTATTAAGTCATCAACAAAAAATGTTTCAAACTGTCTCTTACAGGTGATCTGTGTGCATGACGTGTCTTCAGTCTACCGAGTACCTCTGTTGTTGGAGGATCAGGGAGTTGTTAGCTACTTCTGCCAAAGGCTGAACCTGCCTGTTGAGATGAGGCCCAGAAAGATGCTATCCAAGTGGAAGGAGATGGCCGATAGGTGGGCCACCCCACCCCTTTTTTTGACCACTTTATTGCTTGGGCCATATTCTAAAATGTATATACAATAAATGTGCATTTTTGTTTCTGCTCCCATTCTCCATGAGTGGTAGTAATAGAATACTGGTTCACAAATGTGTTGCAACCTCGAGAAGAAAAAAAAAACGATAACCAATCACCGATCCGATCACAAGATGGAGCAATGTGTCAATTTACATGACTTGATCATTTATTGTATATACTTGTGTACTGTATACTGAGTATGTTTAAGTATTCTCTAGCATTTTAGACAAAAGTTAAAACATCAATGACCTCTAGGGGGCATTCTAGGATTGGCCACTGATATAAGTTTAGGTCAAATCAACATTACAACATGACAGAAATAATGGTTGCTAACTTACTGTAATAAAATTACTTTAACAAATACTGTTAATGACATGCTTAATCTAACTTTCTCACTGTCCTGGCAATATGGATGGGTGTTGTCCAGAGTTTGTGTACGTTAGGCTTTTCCTTTCCCCACCCCCCAACGCGGCGTTGCTTGAACGCGGCATGCTTGAACGCGGCATGCTCCTTGTGTACATTCTTCAGGTGCCCGATCAAATTTGTTGTGTTGAAGCATTTAAATGACGTTCCCCACGACGTACTTCAGTTATGCACAGACTGCAAATAACTTACGTTTGTTTGTCTGAGACACTGCAAAATAGTCTCACACCGGCGACTTGTTTTTTCACCAACAAGATTGAAAAACGTTATTGGCTGTCAAATAAGTAACAGGACTATGCCACAAGGCTAAAAATAAAACAGCTTTTTGATTCATACGCATACGATGCGAAGTAAATGTCTTTTGCAGAGCCGATTGATGACGTTTTGGCTCGGCGAGTTATGACATGAAAGCCGATCCGCATAAAATGCTAATTATCGGCTGATACCGATCAAGCAGATCAGATCGGTGTAAAGTCTAGTATTAACAGGCGCTTTGTTCCCTTTAACATGCTCTTTGTGTTGCTTATTGCCAAATAACAAGGTGTATTTTTAAGATAAATGCTCATTTAACAGTTGTCATTTATTTTAATCAATCCAAGGCACATCTGTGCAATAACTGCTCTCTTCATTCAGCAACCTAAATAGTCTCTCCTTTAGAGTATATGTGCTGTATTATAATAGTGGCTTTGATATGGTGTTAAGCTTATTTGAGGAGATAAGCTATTTGTTTGAGTATAATACGTCTTCAGGCAAAATGGGAAAAAGCCAGTGTATGTCGAGTAGAACATGGTTAAATGAGCTGAATTTTAGCATCTGCCATAAATGTTGAGATTTTATACGTACATGCTGATTTGAATCCATGGCAATGTTAATTCTTTCTTATTCACATTTCAGGTCCGACCGTCTGCTAGAGCACGTTTCCATCGCCCTGGTGGGAAAGTACACAAAGCTGTCAGACTCCTACACATCCGTCATCAAGGCCCTGGAGCACTCTGCGCTCGCCATCAGTTACAAGCTCGAGGTCAAGGTAGGAAAATGTCTCTCAACGGTCCGTTGTGATGTTTGATAATGGTTGGTTAAACGTGATGTCTGCATATGTTTCAGTACATAGACTCAGCCGACTTGGAGCCGGCCACTTTGCAGGACGAGCCGGTGAAATATCATGAGGCTTGGCAAAAACTCTGCAGCTCTAAGTGAGTGCTTAAACCACCGTTTCTGTTGTAGCCACACGATGGCAGCAGAGAGACACTGACTCACAAACACAGTACTGTACTTAAAATGAGGCTTATAATAATAATGAATTTTCTTCACAAATGCACTATTCATTTTATGTGTTCTTATTAATGCAGGTGCAGCATTTTTTGTTTGCATTCTTGAAAGTTTAGTAGCTCTATATCGTATCATGTTAACGAGTGATGAATGAAAGTTTTGGCCAAAAATTAGAAAACCAAGGCTGAAAATCGAAACACCGAAAGAAATTATCCAATTTTTAGTAAAATTGCATCTAAGACTAGGCTTTACGCGATCAGGATTTTTGGGGCCGATCACCAAGCATGTTTTTGGGGTTCGGGAGGAAACCGGAGTGCCCGGAGAAAACCCACGGAGGCACGGGAAGAACATGCAAACTCCACACAGGCGGTGCCGGGGTACCCCGGTCCTCAGAACTGGGAGGCAGACGCTCTAACCAGTCCCCCACCGTGCCGCCACATTACAACATGACAGAAATAATGGGTCCTAACTTACTGTAATAAAATTTACTTTTTTATTGTAATTACATTACACCACACACACCGGAACTTTAGAACATGATTCGACAGAACGCCTTTACAACTGTTAGTGTTAGTGTCAGGTTCAAACAACCTAGAACATTTAATAAACAAGGAAGGAAGACAAGAGTGGTTCTTTTGACTTGCGAGAAGAACGGACAGAGTTGTACGCAGTTACAACCTCCTACCGCTCTGAGCACACTCTGCCGAGCCCTCTCTTTTTATTTCCTTAGGGTGGTTCCTAGTTACACAGACGTTGCTGCTGCTATATTGAGATAAGGGCACACACAGCAGCAACGTGAAACAATCATAGATATAACTCATTGTGCAGATGATAATCCAGATGTGTTCTTCATCAGCGTTGATTGTTTTAACCTTCGACCGCAAAATGTTCCGGCCGCTATCTTTTGATAAGGGCACAGTTCTTTTTCACAGACAACTTCAACTTACATGATACAATCAACATTATACTGCTGAATAAATGCTTTGCAATAGGATTAGAGTAAACATGAGATAACTTATGTACATTTATTCTAACAGCTAGCACTAGCTTGCTAGGCTACATAACGTTTTGTTGCCTGCTTGTGAGCTGTATCATATTAAAAGTACAGGAACATACCTCAAGTAATCCTTGAATTAAAATCCTCTCCCAAGCACCAGTGACCACCAACACGTTTTTCCCCATTTAGTTCTTATAATACACACGACGCGATGCAATGTTGTTGTCGTCACCATGGTAACGAGTGTATTCAGTCACATTTGAGTTGACAAGATAAAGCCCAGTGATCGTAAAAGATGGGGTATCGGAATACAAGATTTAATTGCAGTCGTCTGACATAGTGCAATCGTGAAAGACCAAATTTGTCTTGTAGTCTGATTCACGCATTACGTGTTGTCTGTCCCACACTGCCGACGTTTTTTTTTTTTATATAACTTTATTGGTGGTCAGATATTTACAGTACTACGTCAAAAGACACGCGACAAGGCTAAAAATAAACTAGCTTTTGGATTCAAATATACCGTACACGATGGTGACGCGGAGTAAATGTCTTTTGCGGAACTGCGAATTATGACATAAAAGCTGACCAGCATAAAATGCTAATTATCGGCCAATACCAATCAGGCCGATAAGATCGGTGTACTAACCTCAGTGTAAATCGTATCACAAATTTTTTCATATCAGTCGATATCGATATGTATCACAATATGATACAAATGCCTATTTTCCTTAAATCTTCCCTGTTACTCTTAACCTTTTTAAATATGTTTCTGTCAAAAGTTGAACATGACATTATCCAACTGTGTAAGACAAATAAAACACACGTATTTATAGACATGTACAATCTGACCATGCAAAAGCTTTCCAATTCAAATTTTCGGGTGGGGGGGGCATCTCGCTGCTCCTGTACTGTGCGTGTCAACCTAACTTGGCATGGTTCTACTGACGCCACGATTGGTTCAGCGCAGCGCAACTCAAATTATTAATTGCTATTGTTATTTTCCGTCAAAACATGGACGAATGCAATCTATCAGTCTATTCATCATGTCTCAAGATTTTATCAAGGAAAAGTCATTTATAAATATGTATCTTTATTATTTTATTGTCGCATACCCCTAACGAAGACATTTTGGCAGACTGTCATTGACTGTCGTAGCCGCTAAACGGCAAGACTGAGACTCCACGGAGCACACAACCTCGTCGTTGGTGGGCCCTCCAAGGTTTATCCAGACAAGCGTGTGCTCGCTGCGGTTTTTGCTTGCATCATCAACATCCTGTTTCGGCAATCTTGTTTTACCGACAAAAGTCTTCCGGACGAAAACCAAAAATGCACTTTTGGTCCATTTTTGGTAGAAAATTTTCAGTGGCCGAAAAGTCGTTGCATCAATAATGCTAACTGTATTTTCCATCACAGTGGGGTGTTGGTGCCTGGTGGTTTTGGTGTGAGAGGAACAGAAGGCAAGATGTTGGCCATAAACTGGGCAAGAAAACAGAATAAACCCTTCCTAGGTAAGAAACTAAACCGTCTCCAGTCAGCAAAGTAGAGACCTAGGGTGTCCTGGTGCCAAGTGCACGTGTGGACACCCTTATGCTTGAACATGGTGTTTGTTATGGACAATCCGTGATGAGCACAGAAGTCCAATAACAGAACACCGCTCTGGTTCTGATCGGGGGCGCCGTTCCTCCCAATCACGCCCTTCCAGGTATCACTGTCATTGCCCACGTGAGCATTGAAGTCCCCCAGCAGAACGATGGAGTCCCCAGCGGGAGCGCTCTCCAGCACCCCTTCCAAGGACTCCAAAAAGGGTGGGTACTCTGAACTGCTGTTTGGTGCATAGGCACAAACAACAGTCAGGACCCGTCCCCCCCACCCGAAGGCGGAGGGAGGCTACCCTCTCGTCCACCGGGGTGAACCCCAACGTACAGGCACTGAGCAGGTGTGGGTATACTTGCCACCCAACTCTCACCGTGGGCAACTCCAGAGTGGAAGAGGGTCCAACGCCTCTTGAGAGGACTGGTGTGTGGAGGCGAGTCCGACTATATCTAGTCGGAACATCTCGACCTCACATACCAACTCGGGCTCCTTCCCTGCCAGAGAGGTAACATTCCACGTACCTAGAGCCAGCTTCTCTAGCCGGGGATCGGATCGCCAAGGTCCCTACCTTCGACTACTGCCCAGCTCGCACTGCACCCGACCCCTATGGCCCCTCCCACAGGTGGTGAGCCCATGTGAAGGGGGACCCACGTTACCCTTTCGGACTGCGCCCGGCCGGGCCCCATGGGTGCAGGCCCGGCCACCAGGCGCTCTCCTTCGAGCCCCACCTCCAGGCCTGGCTCCAGAGGGGGGCCCCGGTGACCCGCGCCCGGGCAATGGAATCGTCCTGAATTCTTTGTCATCATAGGGGTTTTTGGAGCTGTGCTTTGTCTGGTCCCTCACCTAGGACCTGTTTTCCATGGGTGACCCTGCCAGGGGCATAAAGGCCCAGACAACTTGGCTCCTAGGATCATTGGGACACACAAACCCCTCCACCATGATAAGGTGACAGCTCAAGGAGGGGAATGTAGCATTCACAACTACAATTATGTTGAATTGATACTCATTGGACTTTGTTAATCAACACTGAGCATTATTCTTTGTGAAGGTAGAATTTTTGATACCGCGTCTCCTATTAAATTGTGCCAGTGTAACTAATCAACTGTCTCATCATTGGATAGCTGTTTTATCTCTAGAGCCCTTAGAATAATATAAATTACTGTGCGATAAACAATTGGAACAATGTGCTGCGAAATAGATTTTCATTGTGAAACAAAAAAACGACAGAGATCTCTTGGATTCAATTGCACTACTTCAGCAAAAATGTCATCTGTCTTGTTTTCATGCAGGTGTGTGTTTGGGCATGCAGCTGGCCGTGTGCGAGTTTGCCCGCAATGTTCTCGGCTGGGAAGGTGAGCTATTGCGACACATCGACATTTGAGTCCCTTTGTTTGGCGTTGTGTTTGGGCGGAAATTTGACCCGTTTTGGTTTTCTTTTCTCAGATGCCAACTCCACGGAGTTCAACCCGGACTCCAAGTACCCGGTGGTAGGTTGTCTTTGTGTGACTGCTGTGCTTTTATGTCCTCTTGTGTGTAATAATGTTCACACCAACAAGTAAAATTATTTATTTGAATCCACCTATAATGCTTTCTCTTTATAAATGTCAATTATTCTCTACTTTTATTTTTTATTTGTGATTGTAAGGACGGCCATTAAACTATGGGGAAAAATTAATGAGCAATTAATTTTGAAATGAGTCAGTAAAATATTATGAACACGGTGGACGACTAGTTAGAGCGTCAGCATCACAGTTCTGAGGACCGGGGTTCAATCCCCGGCCCCGCCTGTGTCTAGTTTGCATGTTCTCCATGTGCCTGCGTGAGTTTTCTCCGGGCACTCCTGTTTCAAAATTTCAAGAGCACTGTCAGTAATCATTCTGTTTTGCAGCAGGGGGTACTAGTTTTAATGTATACATTATTTTGCCTTTAAGCTGTTTTTAATTGGTCACATTCTGTTTGTGTAAGGTCTTTGTGGGTTTAAAGTGGGTCCTAAAAGACCTAAATTTGTCTTCCTTAAACCCACAGATACCCTCTGGGTCCATAATTAAGGCCCGAGTACCAGGGTGTGTGTAGGTCCTCTTCAAAACATGATTCTTCAGACAAAATAATTGCCTTTTGGGGGACTCAAAATGCCAGAGAGCACACAATATTTTTGCCCGTGCGGATATCATGGTAAGAATGTATTTTAGGGGTCCTGAACACAAGCGCACAAAACCCATTCAGTAGCACCCTCAGAAAGTTTCATCTATCATAACAAGACACACCAGAAAGTCTCAAAGACGTGCATGAAAATGAACATGAGTTCGGCCATTTTGGTTTTGAAGCAGCTGTTTTACCAATGCTCGTACATTGGCATGCTCTTGTATTGAAATTCACCCAAATGAGTCCCAATCAGAAGCAGGTATTCTAGACAAATGTGCCAAGCTAAATTGCGTTTGTTTCCCCCCACCCTACGCTATCGAATGTAGGCTGGGCATGGCGTCGAAGTTTGATCATCGACAGTTCACCAGCAATAATGAGTGCAAAGGCTCCTTCATCTCTGCTTACAGGTTTAATTGTGATTGATTTAAGGTACAGCGCATAGGTTTCAATGCAATTGTTTGTTCTGTGCAGGTGATCGACATGCCAGAGCACAACCCGGGCCAGATGGGAGGCACAATGAGGCTTGGCCAGAGGCGAACCATCTTCAAATCCCAAAACAGTGTGCTGAGTACGTGCGGACTCGGGACCTCTGTGATCGTTATACTCTATTTCAAGCCACTTCAGTTTTGATGAATTGGTCTTTTCATTCACCCTTGCAGGAAAACTTTATGGAGACGTGGACCACGTTGATGAGCGGCACAGACACAGATTTGAGGTGAGACACTAGCCCTCAAAGATAAATAGATGATCAGAAGCTAAGGCCCTCTTCAATCAACCCCATTTTAATCTCTCGGTCCAGATCTAATCTGGCGGTATTGAGCGGCAAACTCTTTGACTTGCTCTTTAAGAAGATGATTTGCTCTCCCCTCGCTCCAGGTGAACCCTGAGCTCAAGCACCACTTTGAAGAGAAAGGGCTTCAGTTTGTCGGCCAGGACGTGGCGGGGGAGCGGATGGAGATCATTCAGTTGGAGGGTGAGATAATCACAATCACTGAAACACACACTCCTTAATCGATTGAATAAATCAATCGGGGTTGGACTACGACTCTTAAAATGCCCCGTTTCCAGTGCACGGTATCTACACGACTTGTTCTTGACATTTTTTAATAGGCCTTAGTTGAAGATTATCATGTAGTATTGTTATATTTAAGGATACAAATGACAAAAATAAAGACTCATGCTAACCTTGGCATACCTTGTTGCTAAGCCCTAGCCCTGGATGGTCCCTGGGGTCTCCCTGTCAGAAAGTCCAGTCGCCAGTTGCACATCGACGTGTTGAACCCCAGCTGGTCCAGTTTGTGAATCATTTGTTTGGGGATGATGGTATTGAATGCTGAGCTGAAGTCTATGAACAGCATTCTGACATATTGAGTCCTTAGAGTCCGGGTGTGTGAGGGCAGAGTGGTGGTGAAGATGGCATCATCGGTTGACCGGTTGGACCAATATGCAAACTAGAAGGGGTCCGAGGAGGCGTGGAGGGAGGACTTGACTGTCAGTGACAGCACCTGGTCACCAGGAGGGGGTGGAGACTTGTGTGGAGGTGTGCTGTTGTGTGCCTTTAAGCAAGCAAATAAGTTGTTAAGCTCATTCAGCAGGGAGGCGGAGCTGTCACAGGTCTGTGGTGGGGGTTTGTAGTCTGTAATGGTCTGAATACCTCGCCAAAGACTCCTGGTGTCACTGCTGTTACTGAAGCAGTGGGCGATCCTCCTGGAGTACTCCCTCTTGGCCTCCCTGATGCCACGAGACAGATCGGCCCTAGCTGTCCTCAGGCCCTCCTCATCTCGAGATCTGAAAGCAGCGTTGCGGACCTTCAGTAGACCTCTACCGTCAGCCATGGCTTCTGATTAGCATGAACAGTGATGGACTTAGTGGTGGTGACATCATCCATGCACTTGCTGATGTAGCCAGTAGCAGTCTTTGGTGATGGAGTTGTACGTGGCATCCTGTTTGAACATGGTCCAGTCACTGGTGGCAAAACAGTCTTGAAGTGCCACTAGGGACCCTTCTGGCTACAGTCGTACCGGTTTCGTAACTAGTTGGATGACTTTAACCAGTGGTCTGTAAGCTGGCTTTAGCATTACAGTGAGGTGGTCTGAGGCACTGAGGTGGGGGAAGGGAAGATTCTTGTAGGCTCCTCTCAGGGGGGGTAAAAATATTGTTCAGTGTTGTTTCCCCTTGTTGGAAAGTGAATGCTTGAGTAGAGTTATGGAAACACAGTCTTGGGGTCACCATGGTTGAAATCCCCAGCCAGGATGAGGAAAGCATCTGGGTGGGCTATCTGCTGCTCACTGATGTGAGGGTATAGTTCACTCAGCGCCTCACTCAGCGCTTCTCGTTATCAGATGAAGCTGTGAGACTGCAGACTTCCCTCAAGGCCAGCAATGCAAAAAGGAGTTTTTCACAGTGTTAAATGCTTGTGCCACAACATTTAATGGCTTTGTCCTTGGCTCACGCAGAAGCTTGTTAAAAGATTCACTAACACGCCTCCAGTTTAAACACTAATGTTAGGCACAGGGTGGCGACTATTTGTTATGCCTTATTGCTGTCCATGTACAATATTATTGCATCCCCTTAGTGTTTATTTCTGCAATACCAGTATTTTTTTCTCCTCGTTAGTACTTTATTGGCCCTATTTTTTTATTATTGCATCCCACAGGGAAGGTTTGGATTTTTAGTCGCTTCTTTTTGTAGTCTGTCACATCGATTTATTTTGGTTTGTATTTAGAGCATATTCACTTTTTCTGTTTATAACATTAAGATCTCCACATTGGCAAAAAAATATATTTTTGACAATTTTTTTGTTTTCACCAACTTCTCCACTCGATAAACCAAATGACTCTTGATCATTTGAACCCACCTTTTTTTTGTTCTTTTTTTAATGTGGAGGAAAACAAATGGAATCTGTGACTGGCAGGTTGTGTTGCTTAAGCCTATCCTATTACTGTACATTGATTATTCAAACAACAAATGGTACTGAATGTCAATGCTCTGTTTCAGATTCAAGATTCATTTACTGTATACTAGTTAGGGGTGTACCCAACATGAAAACCAGAGTTGTCTATGGATGAAAAAACAAACAATTGTGAAGCTGAGAGATGGAAAATCAAATGTACTGGTATTTTTTGGGCTTTACACAATCAGGATTTTTGGGACCGATCAGCAAGTTTAAAAAAACACCGAACACCGATCCGATCACAAGATGGAGCAATGTGTCTATTTACATGACTTGTTCATTTATTGTATATACTTGTGTACTGTATACTCTATCCATTCATCCATCCATCCATTTTATGTACAGCTTATCCTCTCAAGGGTTGCAGGTGTGCTAGAGTCTGCCAGCTCAAATTATTCTCTAGCATTTCAGACAAAAGTTAAAACGTCAATGACCTCGAGGGGGCATTCAAGGATTGGCCACTGACATAAGTTTAAATCCGATCAACATTACATGACAAAAATAATGGGTGCTAACTTACTGTAATTAAATTACTTTAATAAAATGCTGTTAACGACATGCTTACCCTAACTTCCTCACTGTACACTGCTATATGGACGGGTGTTGTCCAGAGTTTGAGTCCGTTTGACACTTTTGTCCCCCCCACGCTGCGTTGCTTGTACGCGGCATGCTCCTCTTGTACATTTTTCAGGTGATCGATCAAATTTGTGTTGAAGCATTTAGATGACATTCCCCACGACGTACTTCAGTTGTGTACAGACTGCAAATAACTTGCGTGTTGTTTGTCTGAGACCCCGCAAAACAGTCCCACACCGACGACGTGTTTTTTCACTGACAAGATTGAAAAAACTTTATAGGCCGTCAGATGGTTACAGTACTGCGCAACAAGACACGTGACGAGGCTAAAAATAAACTAGCTTTTGGATTCATGCGAGACGAAGACGCGGAGTTAAATGTCTTGTGCGCAGCTGATCAATGACGTCATTGATCGGATCAGCCACTTATGACATGAAAGCCGATCAGCATAAAATGCTAATTGTCGGCCGATACCGATAACGCCGATCAGATCGGTGTAAAGTCTAGTATTTTTTTATTTAGTCAATATGATATGAAATATTTTTGTACAAATATGAATATTTCAGCTTTTATTCCCAGGTATTTACACCTGGATCAGATAACGAACTTGGAACATAGCACCTTTTGTTTGAACCTACTCATTTTTGGTGAGCAAAAAGCTTGTCACATGCTTGCTCAGGTGTGTCCTTTTACTTTGGCTATTGAAACAAATACAGTTAGGGACTAAGTAAACCCTTTCGCAAATTACAAAACACTGCGAGTAATTGACGTCCCATCCCCATCTTGCTCATAGATGCCACACGATAGCAGAAAAGCACTACTTTTCTGGTAGACAGGGCTATGGCCTAAAATGAATTTTCTTCCCTCACTTTTGGTGCTTTGAGAGAAGAGTTTTAAATTCAGAATTTTGTTTTGGTCACAGTAATTGCTGAAAGTGCCACTTTGCAAAGTTAGGGTGTTGGAAATGGAAGCAAGGAATTCAGTGCTTTTTGGACAATTTCTAGGTACTCTACCCTTGATTTTAATCTCCTACACAACTCTGTGGGGAGGGGCAGTCTTCCTCAATGTGCCGGTTAGCAACTCCATACACCAGTTGACTAACATGCATGTGATATGGTGTAGCTTCACGAATAAGTTTCATAGACATGTTATCCGCTTGAATTGGTTATATTGAGATAACAACTCACAGGTTCTCACAAGTGTTTAGGCACTATAAAAGCATCCCACCGCACCATTCATCAGTTGCATTGGCTTGCTCATTTCCCACATCCTGTCTTTTTCTGTCCTCTTTCATCTTGTCCTATTGGTTAGTTGTTGTTGCATAAACGGACTTTACAGCACATTTTTGTGGTTGTTTTAAATACATGTTTCATTTTGTTTAGTCAGACAGTAAAGTTCAACTGGGAGTTGCAATAAACACCTTGAAGCCTCTTCTTTTGATGAATTGTTCACTATTTGCACAAATATAATCAGTCTGCTTTATTGTTGTTGTTATAAATATTACTCCTGTATTATTATTATAAATCAAATAATTATTTACTGTTGAGAGGCAGAAATTTTGAGGATTTGGACAATTTTAAGTTCAACAAGGTCTCTGAACGATTAATCGATTATCAAGTCGTTATTGGATTAATTTGATTTAAATTTGTATTTGATTTGTTGTCGATAAAGCGATTGATTGTTGCACCTCTGTACAGGTACTATTGCACTTATTAAAAGTGCATACTGTACATGAAACCCCATTATGAGAAAAATCTAAGGTTTTGGACAACCGTAACCTCTAAAACTGTTCATTTTTTAATAATTCCATCCATCCATTTTGTGAGCCGCTTCTCCTCACGCGGGTCGCGGGCGTGCTGGAGCCTATCCCAGCCATCATCGGGCAGGAGGTGGGGTACACCCTGAACTGGTTGCCAGCCAATCGCAGGGCACATACAAACAAACAACCATACGCACTCACAGTCACACCTACGGGTAATTGTTAAATTAATTTTATTTTTAATGGGATTCAAATTAAAGCATTTCAGAAAAATACGATTAAACAAAACATAATGAGATGGACCTCACAAATTACAGGTACATATCAGCAATCATACATATGTTTATTTCTGTAACTTGACAAACATAAATGCCAAAAGGTTTTTAAATTGTATTGAATTAATTCGATTTGTCTCAGGTATTGATTACAAGCTGATGCAGATACAACGACTAGGCTACACAATTTATAAACACGATATGATCTTCTGGACTTTTGCTTCACGAAATGTTTTCGATCTGGATCTTTTTACATTTTAGTTGATTTCCCCTGGTTTATCTAATGGTCTACATAATAGTGATTTGTTAAAAGAAATTATGTAAATCATTGTTTTTAATTTACATTAATGTTGTTGCAGTTGCAAGACAACTTATTTAAAAAAACAACAAAGCACTGAATTTGTTTGCCCCCCCCCCCCTCCCCTACAAAAAAGTACAGATAAGAATACTGTTAAAGTACCGAATCGATAAACACTATCGTTAATAGTAGTATTGTTAAATTCTCAACGAAAACCTTCCGCTCCCCCAGTAGACACACAGGAATCTGCGATGGAGTAAACGAATAAGTGGTAGTGACGAAGGTTTGAGATCAAATAACGCTGCGCTGTGTTCTTTTCAGAGCACTGCTATTTTATCGGAGTTCAGTATCATCCCGAGTTCACCTCCAGGCCTATCAAACCTTCGCCGCCCTACTTTGGCCTCCTGTTGGCTTCTGCTGGCAAACTCCAGAGCTACCTGGCAAAGGGCTGCCGCCTGTCTCCACGGTAACCAGCACAGAAACCCACTTATCTCCATGAGTGCGTTAGTCTTGCGGCGGTAACGCCGTTTCTCCCATTTTGCAGGGACACATACAGCGACCGCAGCGGAGGCAGCTCTCCCGACGTCGACATCGCCGAGCTCAAACTCCCGTCGTTGTCGTGAGACTTGGGCCGCCCCTGTGCCAACTATTAGACAAAGTGCCACTCAAAACGTTTTTTCAGCCTAATGGGTAAAATATACTGTTGATTATTTATACTTTTCGGTGAATGGATAAAGCTTTGAGGGATGTCTAAAGCAAAATTTTTTTTTTTTTTGGAAAAGTTGTGGTTATTGTGTATGGTGTGTATGACAAGCAGCATAGTGTTTTATCTCTGGGATAGATCAAAAGCGTAGTTTATTACGCATTTAGCTTTAAAAGTTTTACATAAATGAATTATTTTACATTGAATACAATTGAGGTCAAAGACGAGTGTGTCTATTGCAAACTACTGCAGTATTTCTCCGACATTCAGTTTTATGTACATATCAATGATTTTTACATTGAGATTGAGTGTACTGTATATACAAATGTTATCCTCCTTTATTATCACTGACATGCCTTTTGCAAACCTGTATGAAATTCCAGACGTGTATAAATGCAAAAACAATACTTCAGATTTCGTTTTGTCACCTCTGCCTTGATAAAATAAACGGCCTCAGCATAATGTTCATTTCTCTTTCACCAACCTTTCACTTTATCTTAACCTGTAAATCACCCAATTTTGTGCCATCTTCAGTCAACACAATGCTGAATGTAATTGTCATCTCTCCTCCATAATTCAGCCTAATATTGCTAAATTACACAAAAAGTTGTCACATTGTAAATGCAATTTTTGAGCCCCCATTTCTTAGCATAAATTTACGTAATCCTAAAGATTTAGATTTTGACTACTGATGATTTTTACGTGTCCATCAGATGGTGCTACTCTTCCCCATTCAAAGCATGCTGTAAATTTTGACACCTTCGTGTTAGCTGCTGAAGTATCATTGATGTTGGAAAGGTCTTCTCGCTTAGAAGTGCATACAGTTTTGAATTATTCATTCATTCAGTTCCCGTACCACTTATCCTAATTAGGGTCGCGGGCGTGCTGGAGCCCATCCTAGCTGACTCTGGGCAAGAGGCGGGGTACACCCTGAACTGGTCGCCAGTCAATCCAGGGCACATATAAACAACCACCGTGCCGCCTGTTTTGAATTAATACAAGTAAATGGTTAAAATCACCAAAATATGATTAATATTTGATGTGTAGATACAGTGGGTACGGAATTTATTCATCCATCCATGCATTTTCTGTACCGCTTTATCCTCACAAGGGGCGTGGGCGTGCTGGAGCCTATCCCAGCTATCTTCGGGCGAGAGGCGGGGTGCACCCTGAACTCGTCGCCAGCCAATCGCAGGGCACATATAAACAAACAACCATTCGCGCACACATTCACACCTACGGGCAATTTAGAGTCTTCAATCAACCTACCATGCATGTTTTGGGGATGTGGGAGGAAACCACAGTGCCCGGAGAAAACCCACGCAGGCACGGGGAGAACATGCTAACTCCACACAGGCAAGGCCGTACTTGAACCTGGGTCCTCAGAACTGCGAGGTAGATGTGCTAACCAGTGGATCACTGGGCCGCCTGTTTTGAATTAATTCAAGTAAATGGTTAAAATTACCAAAATATGATTAATATTTGATGTGTAGGTACAGTCGGTACGGAAAGTATTCAGACCCCCTTAAATGCTTCATTCTTTGTTATATTGCAGTCATTTGCTAAAAGAATTTAAGTTTTTTTTTTCCCCTCAATGTACACACAGCACCCCATATTGACAGAAAAAAACAGAATTGTTGAAATTTTTGCAGATTTATTAAAGAAAAACTGATATCACACAGCCATAAGTATTCAGACCCTTTGCTGTGACACTCATATATTTACACTAACTCGGGTGCTGTCCATTTCTTCTAATCATCATTGAGATGATTCTACACCTTCGTTGGAGTCCAGCTGTGTTTGATCATACTGACTAGACTTGATTAGGAAAGCCACACACCTGTCTTTATAAGACCTTACAGCTCATAGTGCATGTCAGAGCAAATGAGAATCATGAGGTCAAAGGAACTGCCTGAAGAGCTCAGAAACAGAATTGTGGCAAGGCACAGATCTGGCCAAGGTTACAAAAAAATTCTGCTGCACTTAAGGTTCCTAAGAGCACAGTGGCCTCCATAATCCTTAAATGGAAGATGTTTGGGATGACCAGAACCCTTCCTAGAGCTGGCCCTCCGCCCAAACTTAATGAATGAATCTCACTAGCAGCCTTTCAACCGTACAATCCAAAACAGCTTTTATTTTTGGACAGCGGAACTTGATCCAAATCAGCAGTATCTCACTGGAATCCCCAACCCCCGCCCCCCTTAGATGCTGCCGTCATATTTGCATTTGCTTAAAATTCCTCATAACAAGTAATGACCTTACTCTTCGTAAAATGAACTGCTTTTTTCCCCTCCCCCTCAGTGATGCAACAAAACTGGTGAACTTTGCACTCCAGTTTGTTTATGTTCAGCACTTACTACGGAAGTCCTCAGAGGATTTCCACATCGTTCTGCCCCATTACCAATACAAGAGCCTGAGCCACACACAAATGAATGCATTATTGTGGTTGTGGGTTGCAGTGGCTTCCAATAGTTTTTTCCCTTCCCACCACCACATTTCTTGTCTTGCTGAAAAGAACCCATTTTGAGAGGGTGGACCTGTGTCATGCAACCCTACGCCATATACTCGATACAGCTTCGCTTACCTTTTGGCTTTGATATTGTGCTAGTTGACAAAACTGGGGGCGATACTACCTGGCATAAATCGCACCAAAGCACATTTTCCCATCAAAACCAAGGTTGAACATTTTGGCCATAATTCTAAAAGGTATGTCTGGTGAAAACAGGTGGAACTTCAGTTGGACCTGGGGCCTTAATGTAGGTGTAGGGAATTATGAACAGTTCCAAATAGGAGTCAGTATTAGCACAAAACCTGCAGGCATTTGCTAGAAAGCAAAACAATGTCAGGAAAAGCCTACGAGAACAGATTAAATGTATTCCGGGTTAATCAGAGGCACGTAAAATGGTGGCAGGTGTGTGATGACTCCCATGTATGAGTTTAAATGTGATTGGCAAATTTTCAACACAGCCGCATCGCAGTTTATATGAGGATGTGCTAACTTGTGCAACCACATTATTGTAGTTGTTTATGTTTACTTCACCTCTTAGAGAAGAGTAAACTAGTTTTTTAAATTGAGTTGTCCAGCTTATAGGTCTCATCTATGGTGGAAAGTTTTAAAATTATCTTGGTGTCATTTTATTTACATCACGAAAATTTGGCATTTGAAGAGGGATGTGTAGACTTTTTATATCTACTGTATTTGTATACAAGCCAAGTCAATTTTTCAGAGGTTCCCTTTAAAATGTTCTCCACTAAGGGTATTAAGTGTTTTTGATACCCACTTAATACTTGTTTATACTAATCATAAATGGTATGTACCAAACCAAACAAAAAGGCCTCCCTCCAATAGTGCCAACATTTAGAACAAGAACAAAAAATAAGGACAATTTTATATACAAAAGTACATTTACTTTGAAATACTGTACTGCAAACCTTGTGTAGACTACTGTGTGTTTTTGTGCCACCTTTCCCAGAAGGCTCTCTAAATTACCAACTTCCTCTTTTCGGGCTGCATTGTTCCATCAAGCGGATAAGTCTGTCAAGATAAGGTAATCAACGGTTACTCACATTCACACAGACAGAATAGTATGTCTTAGTAACAGTGTGTAGTTTATTTGTTTTAATCAATTATATCTAGAAACTTGAATGTGTGAATCCATTAATGACCATTTCATCTGGGAAATAATGGGCTACTGTATCAAAAGTATGAAATCTTTTTACTGGATGAGATCATATAATTCCTTACTGGACTACACTTATTACTCTTTGAAAGGTAAGTAAAGTATCTCTCGACTGGCAGAATCTAAAGGAATTTTACATGGGAATATATAATTTATAGGAGTGCTGTACATGGAAATCTGGTAACATTCTGCAGCTGTGTATGGATGGGAAAACAAGCAATCTTAAACTTTTGTTTTTTTAAATTTAATTTAATGGGATCTTGCAGTGATTTTCAAATATCAACTACAGGCCTCCCGTCAATAAATGTCTTACCTAATCTAGACGTGGGAGTAAAAGTAAAAGAATAAGTGGTGCTATCAAAGCCATCGAATAAAGCTGCCTCTGCTTTCTTACCCCGAGTTTCTTGTAAATTCACATTTCTTTCTCCATGAAAGTGTCCAACTGAATATTTAATAAAGTTCCATGAAATGTTTCCAGAAAGTTTACAGCCCTTTTACGACCCAAAATGTCTGCCTTTTTGAGGAGTCAAAATATTACAAACGGCTCTCATTACAATGTACTGCAAACTACATCAGCTCTCCAAGTACCACCATAAAAATACAGTAGTAAATACTATGCAGTTTGAACATTAACACTGCACTTAAATAGAAGAAACTATAAAAAACATAATTAAATGATTACTTTAAAAAGTGTATAAATATTTGAAAGTAAACTGTTCTAAAAGATGAAATGTAACAATACAGTACAATAACTTAAATGGAATATATTGTACTTAAAAGTTAAATACAACTGAACTGTCCATAACAGATGTCCTGTACAGGATTAAAAAATAAAATCAAAATTCAGTCACTGTAACATTATGCACAGTTTGAACATCCATTCTCAACACCACTTCTCCAGTTCAGGGTCACGGGGCACTGGAGTCTATCCCAGCGGACTTCAGGGGAAAGGCGGACTATACCCTGAAATGGTCGACAGTCAGTTGCAGGGTACACATAAACCCGGACAACTATTCGCACTCACATTCACACCGTCACTGAGTGGGAACTGAACCCACGCTGTCTGCACCAAAGTCAGGCGAGGGTACAACTACACCATCAGTGACTCTGGTTTGAACATTTAATTCAGTATTTCTTTGACATACCCCTAATGGGAGACCGCGCACCACACTTGGAGAAGCACTGTCTTAGGGCAAAATGCTTACACTAAATTGAGTCAATT
This sequence comes from Phyllopteryx taeniolatus, assembly GCF_024500385.1. NCBI lineage: Eukaryota > Metazoa > Chordata > Actinopteri > Syngnathiformes > Syngnathidae > Phyllopteryx > Phyllopteryx taeniolatus. The sequence continues at coordinate 14,340,230 of NC_084507.1, forward strand.
CGTGAATAAATACAGTAAATATAACTTTATGACATGGTATCCTCGGAGTTCCATTCCTACGGCAGTGACGTAACCCAAATTTGTAAGTAATAACACACAGTAGTCTATCACTAACCTGCGCTGACACATGAATCCAAATTACATTACACAATTTGTATGCAGAGGGATCAAAAAAGGGACCAATAAATTTTTCTCCAATTACACCCAATTACGATTGTTCTAGTCTTAAAAACACATCAAACTGCTTGAACGATCATGATCATTTCAAGCTCTCCCTCTCCCTTCTCATGCAATGAACGAGTCCATCTTCTTACTGCACAAGAAAACAAACTAAATAAAGCAGTTATCCCAGTTGAGCGGAGAAGAGGAGACAGCCAGAGGAAAAGTTTCATTTTTTTATTTGATCAAAACTACCAAAGGTTTCAACCTTTTGTCACGATGACGTGCGTCACCGACCACAGCAAGAGCCGGACGCTCTTGCCAGTGACAGTGTTAGCCGAGGATGATGCACTAGAGATAAAGTGCAGAGTGACATGAGTGATGCTTTTCATCACAAAAGTGTGTATTAAGGCGGTCAAAATGTTCTTGTCAATTACAGTAAAAGCATTATGATTTACTTGTTACTGTAGTCAGGGGTGTCAAACTCATTTTTGTTGCGGGCCACATTGCAGTTATGGCTTCCCTCAGAGGGCTGTTATGACTGTGAACCCATATAAAATATTGTCTCATATAATGACATATACACAACAAATTGATGGATAACTAGTTTTAAAATCATAAGCCAATAAAAAATGTTCACTATTATTACATTTATTCCAAAAAGGTGATTGTAACATAAAATGCTTGCAATATCTCAACATTATACAAGACACCAATTTTGGTATTTTCACAAGAAACATGAAGTCGACACACGATTTGCTTCCGCGGGCCACATAAAATGATGTTGCGGGCCGGGTCTGGCCCCCGGGCCACCAGTTTGACACCGGTGCTGTCGCTAATGATTCCCAAGAGAGCCCAAGCCTCCCACGTGTGAGCGTCCCGCCTATTTGTGACGTCACGCCCCTCCTTTCGTCGTCGTGTGTGCGCAAGCAAATTTGCGCAATTTGAGCGAGTTCGCCACCCTGGATTATGGGAAGCGGAATGGAAGCCACAAGTTGACTGCGCTCGAACATGTGGCGCTTAAATAGGCTTTTCCTTTCCACACCTGTCTCGTTCCTTATTAAGCGAGCATGGACCCGAGCCTGTGGCAGTACCAGTTCCGCGTCATCATGCTGGGGGACTCCACGGTGGGCAAGTCGTCGCTACTCAAGCGCTACACGGAGGACCACTTCATGGAGGCCATCAATGAGACGGTGGGGGTGGACTTCTACGTGCACTTCCTCGAGGTGGAGCCCGGCGTCCGGGTCAAGATGCAGTTCTGGGACACCGCCGGCCAGGAGCGCTTCAGGTGAGCCAAAAGTGCAGTACAAGGGAGTCCTCGGTTATTTAGTCCTGCGTCGTCACGGGCCGTAAGAAGGCACGGTGTGTGTTTTTTTTTTTTTTTTTTTCCCCCCATATATATTTACCATGATTATGTATTTACTACTGCGTTTAGTGACAGAATACGACAAACTGCATTTTACGTAAAAAAAAATAATAATAATGGCCATCGGACACAACTGTGCTGTAAACGCACAACCTTTGATATATATTTATGATTTATCGTCGCTGTTGGGCGGATCCCCGTTTGTCCAAATATGGGCTTGCTTATTTATTGATTTATTCGTCGAAATATGGGCTTATTTAGTCATTCATTACAAATTAATCATATTGGTCAGGGGGTGAAGCCCCCTAAAATAGGCCTAACAATGGCACTGATATTGGTTCATCCTCAAGTTCTGTTTTTTTTTAATTTTATCTTTTTGTGTGGTTTTTTAGTACAAATTATTAACCAATTTCTTCTTCTTTTTGGCTTGTCCCGTTCAGGGTCACCACAGCGTGTGATCCTTTTCCATGTAAGCTTATCTCCTGCATCCTCCTCTAGAAACACCAACTGCTCTCATGTCTTCCCTCACGCCATTCATCAACCTTCTCTTTGGTCTTCCTCTCGCTCTCTTGCCTGGCAGCTCCATCCTTATCATCCTACCAATATACTCACTATTTCTCCTCTGGATGGGTCCAAACCATCGAAGTCTGCTCTCTCTAACTTTGTCTCCAAAACATCGAACCTTGGCTGTCCCTCTGATGAGCTCATTTCTAATTTTATCCAGCCTGGTCACTCCGAGAGCGAACCTCAGCATCTACATTTCCGCCACCTCCAGCTCCGCTTCGTGTTGTCTCTTCAGTGCCACTGTCTCTAATCCGTACATCATGGCTGGCCTCACCACTGGTTTATAAACTTTGCCCTTCATCCTAGCAGAAACTCTTCTGTTACATAACACATCTTGACACCTTCCTTAACCAGTTCCAACTTGCTAATAGGTGAATTTATAAGTAGGTGAGGAAAAACTGTAGTAGCCAGAAGTTTTCTGGCTACTTGAACATTTTGCGATTTTTGGGCAGTTGAGGACCTGTCGAAATGGCCAAACATCAAACCCACGGAATAATGTATTATTTTTCATTTCCTTGCTTGTCCTGACAGGGCTCATAGTGTAATTGAAAGGTTCCCCGGAGCTCCTGGATCTAAATGTGAGTTCTTTTGTAGCTTGAAAAACAATTATTTATTTAATAACAAACAGTTATTTTGCGACAGCCGAAAATCAAACCCGCAGAAAAATGTTGTGGCATTTCCAGGTTTGGGTATGGCTCATGTTGTGTATTAAAGGTTTCCTGGTGCTCCTGTACCTAAAAGTGTATATGTGGGGTGGGGGGAGCCGGGGTGGAACATTTTGCAATTTTTGTAATAGCCACAGACTGGTTCAAATGCTCAAAAATTAAGCTAATGGAAAAATGACTTATTATTATTAATTTTTTTTTATTTTTTATTTTTTTACTTTATTTGGTCCGGGTTTGGGCATGGCTCGTGGTCTCCTTTGCGATTATGTGACAGGCACGCACTTGTCAAATTTGTTGAAAACTAAGCCCACAGAATTTTTTTTAAAAACGTTTTGGGCATGTTTGGGTACAGGCAAGGGCACAGGGCGTGTGTGGAAGTTTTTCTGGCACTCCTTGACCTAAAAGTTTTTTTTTTTTTTTATTGAAAATGCAATTACAATCTTTACTATACCCGCGAACCAATAGAAAATGGCTGAAAATCAAGCACACGCCCCCACAGACATTTTTTCTAAGTCCTGGATTTTTTTTTAATTTATTTTTTATTTTTTGGTTGGGCAGGTGGGGGGGACGTGAAAATTTAGCGATTTTTATGGTACCCACAGGCCAGTTAAAATGGCCGAAAAGCAAGCCCACAGAACAATTCAACTTTGGGACATTTTTAGATTTAGTTTTTAGGTGTAGGTGAGCTTCCTGGTGCTCCTATAAGTGTTTTTTGGCAAGTTAAGCATTTAGTGATTTTTTTATTTTTATTTTATTTATTTTTATTTTTTTTAAATGAAATCTTCTGGCATTTCCTAGTCAGGGCAGGGCCCATGGTGTGTGTGTGTGAAAGGTTTCCCTGCACGCCTAGACTTAAAGGTGTTTTTTTTTGTTTTTTTTTTAAATTGTGTAGCAAAAAATGCAGCGACAGCCACACCTGTCGAAATGGACAGAAATCGACCACCTGGAAAAATGACTTTACTTTGCCATTTCCCAATTAACTAGTTTCTATGTGAAAGGTTTCCCAGTGCTCCTGGACTTAAATGTCCAATGGGAAGGCTGGACAATACAAGCTTTTACAGAAAATGGTCCCTAATCAGTCCGTTCCTTTGTGTTGCATTTAGGTGACTCAGGTAACACGAAGTTGCCTGATAAGGTTGTGAAAGTATGAAATTCCAGCCAAGAGGCAAACTTGGTGTTAATCTTCTTGTAGTAAAGAGAAAGCTGATCGTTTTGGAACAGCAAACCAAGCAAAGTCGGACATGTGTACTCTTTCAGGTCTGTGACCCGCTCTTACTACCGCAACTCCGTGGGGGGCCTGCTTGTGTTCGACCTGACCAACAGAGCGTCCTTTGAGCACATCCGGGACTGGCACGCCGAGGTGTGCGAGCACGTGCTGCCCCACAGGGTCCTGTTCGTCCTGGCGGGCCACAAGAGCGACTGCGACGGCCACGGCAAGCGGGCGGTGACCAGGGACGAGGCCGAGAAGCTGGCCGCCGTCTTGGGCGTGCCCTACGTAGAGGCATCGGCCAAGGAGGGCCACAACGTCAAGGAGACCTTCGAGCTGCTCGCCCGCCGAGTGTACCAGGGTCTGATGAGCGGGGAGGTGGAGCTGCACGAGGGCTGGGACGGGGTTAAGTGCGCAATGCCGCTGGTTTTGCTGGGACGCAGGAGCAGCCTGGCTAAGCCTGGCCCCGCACGCAAGAACAAAAAGGAATGCTGTGCCTAAACCGTCTAAAGCAGCGGTCTTCAACCTTTTTGTTGCTACGGGTCGGTCTTACGTCAGGCAATATTTTCAAAGACTGGCATAGAGACAAAAAAAATAACAAATTATTAAAACTACAGGAAGTCCTTGAGTTACTACGTACTCGACCTACGACGTTTCGACTTTACGACGCCCGTGCCTCGTCCGCCATTTTGTCCCCAGCAACATAGTGTTTCTGCTTAGCTAGTGCATAGTGCTTGTCTGTGTTTGTGCGCCGGGAGTATCTTTGCCTTTTTCGCCCTCCTTTTTTCACACTCTCAGCAGTAATGGTAAGTACAGCATCTTATTTTTTTTTATATTTTAATGTATTTTAGTTTCTTTATACGAAGTGTTAACCTTTCCTGCTACGGTCACCTGACCGTGGTCGGGAGACGCAGGGGTTAACTCCCTTCTCTCGTTGCACAGCTGAGCTGGGTGGCGGCAACAATAAAGGCACGAAGCACCGATTTACTGCTTTATTAGCTCATCTGCACATTTGACGTCAACTGGTCCTCCGCTACTCACTACACTTGCCACTGTACACACTCGCACCGGCGCGCACTCCTTCCTCCTTCGCAGTCCCGACGGACGACGCCTGCGCAGTCCCGTCTCACTCACACACCGACGCACACGCCCACACACACGGAGTTTGCTGTCACAATCACGTGGGACAATACCCGTAAGAAGTATTTCGACGTAAATTTCGACTTTAACGGTGATATCTGACTTACGCGGAAAATCGTGTTACGTCGTCAGCGTAGGAACGGAACTCGTTCGTAAATCAAGGACTTCCTGTACAACTCACCATTATGTTGAATGCAGTTGTTGTAATTGGCGGAAGCCAAAGCAGTTTTGAAGGCTTCATTGCCTCATTTGCAAGCCTGTAGCAATAAACCCTTTTTTAAGTAGGACTGCAGATCTATAAAAATGCAGCTTTCTTTTTATTGGAAGTTGTAGGCTCTTCCTCTGTTTCATAATTAGGCCTTTTTGTCTTTCGGAAGAAGCTCTCCAAAGATGTTTGCTGGGTTTTTTTCTTAATTTTAGCTAGCTTGTGGAGTTACTTTTTTTATATATTGTATCACAACGGTGGCTTGTGGTGTTTTTTTTGTTTTGTTTTGTTTTTTGGGGGGGGGACTGGAATGTAGCGCCCTACTTTGCTCCTAGCTATTGCATTCAGACGAGCTACTGGACATGTCAAACGTTTATGAAGAGTCATTGGGTAGAGATTTGTGGGCTCCAGACAAGAATTATGTCATGAAATCAGACAGCAGAGATGAATGAAACAATTTTACATAAATCCCTTGAACCCTGAGATGCATGAATGGTTGGACCCCAACACTTTTCTTTAAGTGGGTCAAAATGGACTCATATCAGAATCAATGCGTTTTATGCAATTGTGGGTAGGAATAATCATTTTTATTACGTTTTGGTATACACAAGTTTGTTTTCATGTTACAAATGTTTTTATTTTGTAACTTTTTTTAACATTTGTAACGAGGTCCTTTGGATCCTGTTGAAATAGATTTTCATGTTGACAACTCTCACTTCCACCTGGACTGTAGTCTGCCCTCATCTGATATTTCTGGATCTTTTTCTAACCTCCACGGGCCATTTCAGTGCATCAAAGGGTTAAATCCCCTTCTACACTACACTGGCCTCTTTCACAGAGAAAGAGAGTAGCATTAGAGCCTTAATAGAAGAGAAGGCATTTATCCCTCTTTGTCTTTAATGAACAACGGCGACGCGACATCCCGCAATCAGATAGTAAAGCATAGATGCACATACTGATAACCGAGACGCTTGCTTTTCTTAAGGATTAGATTGTTGAATTACTGTATGTCAAAAGTTTTGCCCTCTGGCTCTCCTCAGGGCCCCTGGATCTGTACAGAGGGCGACCCCACAAGTGGGCACAAATTCCCCTTACAAATGCCAGCGATTGACGACACAGAATAGAAAACCATTTCAAGTAGCAATTTTGTTTTGGGTCTTGTGAATCCGCCACTGTGTGTGTGTGCATGCTCCGTTTTAACACTTAGATGCCACTTCAGGTACACTAGTACAATCCAATTACAACAGCTGTTAAATTGCATTGATACACAGCTCTTGTATGGGATCTGATCTGATCTCTTAGGTGTACCTAATAAAGTGTCCAGTGAGCTTCCATTTTTATGGTGTGCAGCCTATTCTCGGGCCTCTGCTGCATCCCCACTAATTGCTCGGCATCCGACGAGCTGAATGAGCAGGTTTGTTTTCACATGCCCGACGTTGACAATTATTATTAGATCGCCCCAGGGCGCCTCTGGATCTCGTCGTGGCGCAATGTCGAAAGAGAAGTCATCAAGGCAATTACTGTCGCGCTCGGTGTGACGAATGAGCCTCCCGTGTCCCTGCAGCCTATTTATTTTGCCTCTAAGACACCCTCCCCTAAGACTCGCATTGTTATGCAGTGTGTAAGGTGCTTCTCGGTAAATAAACGGCGAGCCAAGTGATGAAATGGCACTTCATAGCCTGAAAAGTCACTCCAAGCATCAATGCTGTACATGAGTCAGGTACTTTACTCTACTGTGAGGAATTCCAGTCTTCTTATTTGGATGAGTTGTACAACTGTATACAGTTTTCTTATTAACATTCATGCTTGGACAGTTGATTAACTTCAAATGTATTTCTGCTAATTTGTGAGCGGATATATTTTGGGGCCATTACGTCGTTGTATAAAGGCACACTGGCTAAATAATTACATATCTGGAAAGCACTCATCATGGCCTTTAATTAGATATGTCACTTTGACAGAATATAGTGGAGAGATTTTTGAATAATCTCTAGCAGACAATCAGGTATTGTGTACTATTTTGTAAAAAATGTGAAGCTTTAACCTGTAAAAAAAAGTCAAACAACCTTCACTGCATATCAAGTGGTTTTGTATGTGTACTTGGTTTCGTAATTTACAGTACGTTTTTAATGACCATTAGAGATTTATTACACTTTCAAGCAGAAAAAAAGTAAAAAAAAAAAAAAATTGGTCATTATGTTATGAGTAAATGTTGATCTCATAATGACAGATGCAAATTGATTTTTGACTTTGTTTCCAGAGACAATCAAATAAAATTGCAGATTTGTGTAAAAACTGTGAAGCTTTAACCCATTGAAAGTTCAGTGGCTATTATGAGTTTGTGCTAATTTGTGAGTTTAATAACCACTGGAGATTGGCCACATTTTAAAGCAAAAACAGTTTTTGGTCACTAATGTACACAATCGATCTCATAATTACAGATCATGGCCTTTAAGATGAGAATTTCTGTAAAATGTCTTTTTGGTCATTATTATATTTTGAGGCTATATTGGCAGATCTGATCCAATACAACTCTGTTTGGTTTGTTACAAATGTTTTTGAATTTGTTTCTTAGGGATCATGTAAAATATATTTTTTTGTACATTCATTATCATATATCACCAAGATAACTATGCTATAAATGTTTTGATCATTTAGCCCACAAATGTTCCCGATATATAATGAATATATGTTTGAATGTCGTTAAGAGGATATATTTTTTTTCGTTATTGCGATGAGTCAGATGAATACAGCAGTGGTTACAATCCAAACAGATGATCATGTTTATTGACATAAACAGCTGAATGTGTTAACAAAACTTTGAGAAAATAAAACAAGAGTTACATTAGCACGTGATGATGCTGGCAATACACTGCAAAATTAGGAGGACATGACAATGAGACACTGTCAACAAATCTTGAACTAATCATACCTTACATAGGACCCCCACCCCCCCCAAAAAAAAAAAAAATTATACAAGGTGGGCTTGATACAAGGAAAATGGAGTCTTGCTACTTTTTGGTCGTCTTGCGGATCAGGGCCATCCTCTGGAATACATCGAAAAAATGAGATTAACTTGTTTGATGCAATTCGGATGATTGACAGGACAATCAATGTGTTACCTGTTTGTGAGCCTCTGTGGTGCATGCCTTCTTAAAGGGCCGGATCTCGTCTGAGCCGTAACCTGGGATCCACATGTTCCATTGACGCTCTGATGAAAGACATTTGCAAATGAATAAAAAAAAAATATATATATATATTTATTTAAAAAATACTATTATATTTATATATATAATTTGATTATACCTATGATGAAAATCACAGTGCTCTCTCATCTTTTTAAGTGGGAGAACTTGCACAATTGGTGGCGAACTAAATATTTTTTGCCCCACTGTACACACACATACATCCATCCATTTTCTTTACCGCCTATCCTTACTAGGGTCACGGGCTGCTGGAGCCTATCCCAGCTATCTACAGGTGGGAGGGGCGAGGTACACCCAGAAGCGGTCACCAGCCAATCGCAGGGCACATATAAACAAAGAAACATTCGCACTCACATTCACACTATGGGTAATTTAGAGTCTTCAATCAACCTACCACGCATGTTTTTGGGATGTGGGAGGAAACCGGAGTACCCAGAGAAAACCCACACGCAGGCGCAAACAACCATTCACACCCAGCAGTTAAAGGCATTCAACATAGTGCTATCGTGTATTTTGCACTTTTAAAAAATTATTACAGTAACTTGTTTATTGTGGGTTCAAGAAAACCCCACAGAAAATGTAATCCGCAAAGTAGCGATCAACTATTTATTATATTACTGGATAAATTCATAAGTTTCATATATGCCAGGGCTGTCCAACTCATTATTGTCATGGGCTACATTGTAGTTACAGTGTCCATCAGAAGGCTGTTATGACTGTGAAACCAAATAAATGCTAAATTGGCTTATCATACTATTACATATACACAATAAATTGATGGATAACTAGTTTTGAAATCAGAAGCCAAGGATATTGTTCAGGTTACTGTAAAAAGGGGTTTGGTTACAAAAAATGCTTTTGCAATATCTACTTTTATTCCATGACAATTAGAAATTTTAGTACTGATTTTTATCTGGAAGTTGATGCACATGATTGGCTTTTGCAGTCCACATGAAATGATGCGGCATGCCAGGGCTTGACTTGAGTTTCACACCTGTGATATAATCATTTCAATGCAAATTTAGAGAGTTGCAGGTATTTTATTTGTCAATTTGAGGTCACCAATCACACACACACAACACAAGCACATGCCTATTATGGAAGCCTTTCTTGAAAGAAGTGAACAACAGCTCCTGCAATTTCCTGACTTAACCATTTGCACTGTTCCTCAGAGTCACAGTCCTGGCTATGTCGTCAGCAAAAAGCATTATGGGTACCCAGAATTCATTGCGGTGATTTCTTTTTAATTACAGTACTGTAGTGGTAGAAAATCAACCTAAAAATTGCTCTTTACATGCATTTGCTCCTGTTGATATTGTTATAAGTGTATGCAATAAGCTATTTGTCAGGCTAAGGTTGGTATTTGTACATTTATTTCGTAAAACTCTAATTGTGGCTTGTTTTAAACGGGTAAGGTACTCAGTAACGTTTCTTTTTCTGCTTAGAACAACTGCCCTTTTGTAAATCATTAATGCAATTTTTAAATAAATTAGACTATATAGCTGACTGTATCAGAGACGTGCAGGTGAGTAATTGCACTACAATCTCCTTAACAAAAAAATTGTGATGCCTTGAATCTGTAAATAAATAAATAAATGAACCTCCATATAATGAAGGATTACTGCATTTAATTTTCATGGTTTATAGTCAACCAAAACAATGTGCAATTTGAAACCAATTGTTCATGAGTATGTAAACCTTTTTTGCTCCTCTGTTGCTTTGACACACTAATCCACGAGGACAGAAAAAAACCTCACCGAGGTGTAACTGGACATCTTTGACCTCCAGGGTGTTGGACTTGCGGTGGCGTGCCAGCTGACAAGCGGCCGTGACAACGCTCTCGATGAAGTCGTCGGCAATCTGCAGAAGCATCTGTGGAGACGCGTTTCCAAATGACGTCTTGAAAGAGCACGAGATGTACGATAAAAATCATAGGGAAGTATCGATGCCGAGACAGATACGGACCTCCTCTACGTCCTCGTCCAGCTGCTCGTTGGGGTCTATTTCTCTCACCAGGTCCTGAAGCTTCTTCTTGCTCAGCACCTGAAATTGACATTATTAAACAATTGTTAAAAATCACGGAACAATGATTGTGATGTTCTTCCCCTACAGTCGTATAAAAGCAGCAAAAGGAAATACGAGTGTAAAACTCATTTGAGGTTCGGCGGGGATAATTCATATGCGGATTAGGAAGACATCACAAAGACATTTTTATTAGTATTGTGATCTTTGTTCCTTAAATTACCCTAAAATGGCACAGCTACAGGAAAACTGAAATGTTTTAATAACTACAAACAAAATTCCCATTGAAAATATTTTGTTTTATTCCACATTCATCTTAGCCTATAAATGACAATGTTTCCCTGCAATGTTTACCCATTTCCTCTCTTTGTTTGTATTATTATACATTTAGCTACAGCGGCCAGCAATCTGTTCCTTCCTTGACAATTGCGCCTTATTGTTTGTGGTTCAATAAAAAATAATGCAGTGCTATACGTCGCACCTCAAAATGTTTTTTCCTGTGAATGCAGTTTTTCCCATTGCAGCGAGTTGATTAACCATGCAGGGAGGGGTTAATCGTCAAGTGTGCGAATGCGAGTTGCCAACTGAACTTTATTCACGACTGTCCAGTTGGAACTTGTTCAGCCGCATTGCTCAGTGTGCGGCGGGCCTAATTTCTTACCACTCAGCCCCACCCCCTCAACACCACCACTACTTGTGGAATAATGGCGAACGATACGCCTTACTTTACCAACCTGAGATCCTTCGGGGCTGCTTCTGCCTGCAGGGCCAGCAGGGGCTCCGATACCCTTCACTGCCGTCGCGGTGCTGTTGGCCATGCCGGCGGCCTCGGGAGGATTGGGGGAATGCAGAACGCTTGCGTCCTGGGTTACTTTCAGACAAACACTGCGATGGATTAGGTGCAAAGCACGATCACGTCCATATATCTGCGGAATAGAGCAAAAAGTGTGTCAGCACTCCAACATGAGCTACACTTGCTGTAATATTATATTATTGTAGCTCTATATTATAACTCTCCCCACGTTTTAACATTCAATTGCTTGCAAATTTCTCAACAGATACAAATCAGCCAAAATTCCTAATATTCAGGACATGCCCTGTATGGTTTTTCACATTCCAAAAATTCCCAGTTTTCCCAAGATTCCACATTTTTCACACACACAAAAATTAAGTGAATGAGAAACAAAAAAAATTCCTCAAAATTAAAATTCAAAATGTTCATTCAGCTCATTCAAGTCACTTTAGGAACTATTTACAACATTCTAAGAACTTCCCCATTATCACAATAACATTCCCATATTACCACATTCTACATCACTCTTATTATTTTTCCACATTTCTTGACCGTTTCAAACCATTCCTCCTTTGAAGTGTTCAGCTCATTAATATCGGGATTTACTCCATTCCTAAAATTCCCACTTTTTTTCCAAAACAAATTCCCAAAGGAGATTTGTACATATATATCTAGCATTCAGCTTCCACATTTGTTGACCAATTCAAACTTCAAAATGTTCAATTCATTTAAGACACCTTGGGATCCATTCCCCAAATCTCCACATTTATCAAAATCCCCAAATGAAGATTTTTACATATTTAGCTGGAGTTTCCACATTTCCTCACAGTTTCAAACAATTTAAACTTAAAAATGTTCAGCTCATTTAGGAAATATTGGGAGCTATTCCGAGTCACATTTTTTTTTCCAAAATAAAATTCCCACTTGAATCCATGTTTTCCATTATTTTCGCCTCCTTCCACACTTCTTTACCCATTCACACCATTGCAAGTCTCATAATCTACATTTCAACCTTAATTCTACAGCATTTCAGCGTCAACATGCGAGCAATTCCTACAGAAATCGCAATTTCTAATTATTACACTATTATGATGACGACTTGACGATTCGTTGTTACGAAAGCATATGTAGCGTGACTTCCAGGCCCCCACACTATAGCCTTAAAATTATGCAATTGATGAGAAGAGAAAAAAATACTCCAAAGGGAGTTACTGTGTGAGTAACATAAAAAAAAAAAAAAAAAAACGCGCCCAATGCTAAAAACAATAGCAGCTGTGTAGCGATGACGCTAGCCGAGGGAGCTAACGTTAGCATCCGCGCTGACATACCGTGCCTTTTAAACACAGATTAATGCAGCACGCCTAATCCTCTCACCCAACTACGCAGACATCATCTATCCATGTTTAGATGTCGCTATGACAGGGATATTGTGAGATAAATATACAAAATCTGCTCCTGAGTTGCTGCTTCGAAGTGGCAAGCAAAAAAAAACTACGCAGCCCCACTACTTCCGCTGTTTGCGTGCGTCTACATCCGGAGGCCATTTAGACTCTCTTCTGCCACCAGGATGGTTTCATTACAACTAAGTAAGACAAATGTAAGGAATAATAATGAATTATGACTTTGTCGGGGCGGCACGGTGAGTACTGGTTGGCGTATCTGCCTCACAGTTCTGAAGACCAGGGTTCGAATCCGGCATCGCCTGTGTGTAGCTTGGATGTTCTCCACGTGCCTGCGTGGGGTTCCTCTCACATCCCAAAAACATGCATGGTAGGTCAATTGAAAACTATTTAATTGAAAATTATCTTTAAAAATAAAGGTTGATTTTGACAGTGTTGGCGTCTGCGTTGCTGACTTGACTAGAAGTCAGCAACACTGCCGCCTAGCGAATGGAGGGACGGGCCTTCACACACGTGTGAATTTTCTCCATTTGTGTGCGTGTCAATATCTTGAAAACTGCGTTACCTTTTGTCCCCAAAATAAATGCGTGTGGCCGCTTATCCACAAACGCAGCTTCAACAATTCACAAGCAGAATGGAATAGTTACAAATGGTAAGTCATGATAACTGCACACACAACATAAAAAAAACAACAACGTGTAAATCGCGGATATATTTGTGTAAATCATTTTGAGACAAATCTCTCCCCATACGCATTTCATCATCATAGTTATTTTCGAGATATTGTTGCATGCATCCATCAATTTTAAATCCCCATCTATCAACTATGCTATCACCCAGAGGTGTTTCTGGCCCATTTCTCGGGATGCTCAAACACCCTAAATTGAATCCCAGCACCCCTAAAATTTCTATTTATTGTACATACATACATTGTTGAAACATAATATTTTAACAACAAAATTACAGCACCCCCTTGGCTCAAAAATGGTTTGTTGCAATCTCCTCAACTGGGCTCTGAGCTGGCTCCCTGCACAGAGCAATACGCTGCCTTCCAGTCATATGCATTGATAGTGTAAGTGGCTTAAACCAGTAATTTATAACATTTACCACTCAATACCAACACACTATTAGCATGACCATTCCTCATTTTTGCTGCGTTTAATGTTGTTAGGAGTTCGCAGATGTTTGTTTTCTCACAAGGAAAGATTATTTCAGGTGGTCTGCCAGTGGCATCTGCCTGATAGAGGGCACAAGAGCGCCGCCCTACCACACATGTAGTTGTCACCATATTATTTTCCTTGAAGACAAAAACAAACTGATAGTAAAATAAAAATATATTACAATATTTGAGTGTTATCCATTCCACATGCTCTCACGTGATACGTTATATGTGTTTAAATGCATTTGATTGTTTTAAAAGTGTGTTTAAAGACCTTGAAAATTTTTTATGTATAGTAAATATTATAAAACATGCCCAGGGTGTATTTTGCAGTTTCCCTACAATAGAGGCAGCTTTACTCTATTTATATGTACCAGTATATTTATTTTTAGACGAGGAGGATAAAAAGTATACAGCATAAATAGATAATGCCGAGTTAAGTTGTTTCATTCATCGCTGCCTCTTTTTTGAAGAATTGTTGACTGTCTGTCAAACTGCTGCTTATTGTGTAGTGAGTTGAGGTGAGTTCACTGCCACCATGCTGTGCTTGTATCGCAAATTTCTGCTCGCAAGTCAAAGCAAGGAGTCGTCCGAACAACGGCTTGTATCTCGAAACACTCGTATCTCCGGGCACCGCTGTACAGTGAACCCTCAGTATCCATGCAAAAATACACGTGTAATTGATGCCCCAACATAAAGGTTTATAATGCCACAGATGGCGGCAAAGCATTGTTTTCTATGAGACAAAGTCTGACTAAATGAAACTCCTCACTTCACTTCCTTGGCACCAAGCTGCCCCAAGATAGCACCCAAACAATATTCTTATATTAGATATGGCTTTGACCTGAGGGCTAAAATAGCCACTCGGTCAGTTTTTCAACAAATCATAGAGGATAGGTTAAAAAAACAAAACATCAGCCAATTTGTGAATTTGCAAATATGCGGGCATTCACACTACTAAAGTAAATCACTGATAGCTAAAAAGACGACTTAATTATGACAACAAAGTATTTACTTTTCATCAGTACTGAAAGCTGCAATCTTGTCAGGACATTTAAGGCAACAAACAAAGAGAAACCACGCACAAAACAAAGTGCAACTAAAAACCAACAGGTGGAACGCTTACAAGCCACGCTGCATCATTTTACTGCTTGTATAAGCAATTTTTAGCTTTATGCACATTATTAGTTTCAAAGTGGGTTGTGAAAACACAAAGGGTGGCTATAAAAATGGACTCAAATGATTTGAGATGACTTCGCCTCAATTCAAGGGGCGCGATTGACTTGACTCTCCCCATTGGTAAGCCACACCTCCTCCAGCGCTCTATAAATACATGTTCATTAGTTTCGCTTTCAAACAACCAGCCAACTTTGTGTATTCAAACAATTGGCAAGCTGAACTTGAAGCAATGGATGCAACATTTGTTGTTTTCCAGCTGGTAATGGCCTCCATAGTTCATGGTAAATATAGTTTTGCTCGACAAAATCTCCAGCAATTCTTCTTTTTTATTAATATTCTTGTTAATCAAGTACCAAGAATTTAAAGTTCCTTTAACTTTAGGTGAAAATGTGTTTTTTGTGTATCGTAAACGACAATGTGATGACAATACATTATATATTTTGCAACTAGAGTTCTATTATAGTTACCTTGAAATATAGATGATTCTCTTTCGAATGGAAGAAGCTGTTTTGCGACTGTGCGACTGGAATTGGTCCCCAGAGCGGTGTGGTACTGGTAGCTTTCCACCAAACATAGTAGTTTAGGAGTTACATCATCTTTTTTTTTTCTGTTTGCAGGTGCGTTGCTCATTCGAGGCCCGAACCAGAACATTATGGAAGGTGACAGCGTCACGTTGGAGTGCCTGTACTCAGACAATGCGTTCAACATCAGTCGGGTGAGGTTTGAAAGCTTCTCTGAGGTGAGCTATCTGGCCAACGTGCTGTTTAAAATGCTCCTCAAGCCTTGTAAAGAAAGGTTAGTTCTAGCCTTGTAAAGAAAAGTTAGTTCTAGCTAGTGACATTCAGTTTATAATAATAATTATGATTTTAAAAACACAGTCTGCCACAACAATTTAGCCTAGGTGGGGGGCAGCAGTGCCTGGCAGCCCTGGCACTCCATCGTGACCTGGCATTCATAATAACAGGGGGGGAGGTGGGTTCTCACGAGCCTCTTTGTCTTTCACCTTCTTTTCTCACTCCCTTCTAGAAACTTTGTACTGTTTGACTGTTCAATAAATAACCATTATAATACTAAGAAACCACAGCGGCATCTTAAAAACTCCACTGTGACACAGTAAAACTGTCCCGTCATAAAAGGGATAGAGATCCACCATTCTCTTTGACCTAACAGCCGAACTGGACAAAAAAAAGCTACTGCCCCCAAGCCCTCCAAATCCTCTTTACGGTATTTTTCTCTGTACTTATTATCCAAACCCTCCATCCATCCATTTCTTCCACTTATCCGAGGTCGGGTCGCAGGGCAGTAGCTTTAGCAGGGAAGCCCAGACTTCCCTCTCCCCAGCCACTTCCCCCAACTCTTCTGGGGGGAGTTCCCTGGCCAGATTCTCCAAGATTGGTCCTCCAAATCTCACTGTTATTGCCCTCATGAGCATTGAAGTCGCCCAGCAGAACGATGGAGTCCCCAGCGGGAGCGCTCTCCTGCACTCCCTCCAAGAACTCCTAAAAGGGTGGGGACTCTGAACTGCTGTTTGGTGCATAGGCACAACCAACAGTCAGGACCCGTTCCCCCCCACCCGGAGGCGGAGGGAGGCTACCCTCTCGTTAAAATATATTTAAAATGTCATACTTAGGAGATATTATCTTATTTTGTGTGTATATTTTCCTACTTACTAAAGTTATCCTGTCGTGCGTGAGTGGGGCAACTTGTTGCAGAAATATTTTTGAACCCAAGTCAATTTTAAACAATTATTTCAGTTCAATTCAGATCAGGTCAATTAAATTCAGTTTAATTAAACTGCCCCTACACAGCAGCAAAAAGACAGGAGGCACAGGGTGAGACCACAGTCAAAGGCACACACAGGGAAATACACCACTCTAAGGATGGCAAGACAATTTCAGTTTTCCAGATTATTATTAATTTTGGTACTACCTGTACCAGTGTACTCTGAATTAAATGCAGTAGATCCTTGATAGAATGGACTAATAGGGGATTAGCCAATTTTCAGTTACATTGAAGCACTTTTTTTTTTTGAGATCATATGCACTCATAGTACTGTTCAGTACAAAATTATTGTTTTGTAGTTTTTTTTCGTGTACTAAAATGCCCTGTACAGTACCAAATTATTATAAATAAGTATAAAAACGGCGGCACGGTAGACAACTGGTTAGCACGTCTGCCTCACAGTTCTGAGGACCGGGTTTCAAATCCCGGCCCCGCCTGTGTGGAGTTTGCATGTTCTCCCCGTGCCTGGGTGGGTTTTCTCCGGGCACTCGGGTTTCCTCCCACATCCCAAAAACATGCATGGTAGGTTAATTGAAGACTCTAAATTGCCCATAGGTGTGAATGTGAGTGCGAATGGTTGTTTGTTTCTATGTGCCCTGCGATTGGCTGGCGACCGGTTCAGGGTGTACCCCGCCTCTCGCCCGAAGATAGCTGGGATAAGCTCCAGCACGCCCGCGACCCTAGTGAGGATAAGCGGAACGGAAGATGAATGAATGAAAGTAAAAAAAAACAGTTCAAAAATGTTTTGAAGTTTCCTATTTTATCCAAACTAACCATGGCGGTGTGGTTGGTCATGGTGACATTGTTGACGTACAGTAATTAGCGTGCTTCCTAGTTCCAAATCCATTGCCAAAGGTGAAGGGCTTGACAAAAAAAAAGTTACTGTACCAAAAATAGTATGTTCCAGACTCCAAAGGCTTGTGTTTGTATTCCTCAGAGTTAACGCCGCAGCCATGCCGTTCTCTTTCTGCAAGTGCTCTATGCACAATAGACAATAGATAGAACCATCGTCACACGGCAACCACGTCAATGCCTCACAATCAACAAGGACGCCACGTAGGCACGGGAGGCACGTCTTATGAAATTGGATCTAGTCATATTGTATATCTGTGACACAGAAATATGTTAGTCTCATTCTCTGCTTGCATTGCACCACAGCGCCAGTAAACAACAGCGGCCGAATCTGGAACTAACAGACTTTGTCAATGGCTTTTAAAGTGACAAATGGAAACTATTTTTGGACCTTTGTTCAGACCCGATGGTCCTTTTTAGCCGATATCCGTTATGTTGCGTTCTGTTTTATCGACGTTTGACTGAATAACAATACAAATGGCTTTTGCTTCACCACAGTGCCATCTGCTGAATCACTTGAGCCACTGCACCACTTTCCTTGAACACTCAATCAATACAGTATTTTTTTGCCATTTAAAATGTATGTATATAATGTATTTTGAAACATATTTTCATGTATATTTTAAAATATATATACAATGTCCTCCCACTTTTCACGATTCACACAATTCTGAAAATGAACCTATAATTGCTCGTTTTTTTACACAGGCCAAAAATCACTGGCTGATATAAAAGTATTGCTTTGGCATCATCTTGTGGCGTCTTGATTTCAAGGAACTATTGGGAGAGACCGAAGAAGCTCTATTTAGTGAGGCCATTGCCCTATCTAATGGAAAAGTAATGCTTTGTTGACATCTTGTGGCAACTACAGTGGTGCCTTGAGATACAAGTTTAATTTGTTCCGCAATCATGGTCGCAACTGAAATGAATGATGATGCTATTAATCCATTCCAGCCTCCCTGAAACAAACAATTTTTGCAATGTTTTTTTAATAAAAATAAAAATAGCACGCTTTACTAATGTACTTGATAAAACAGCGTAATTACAAAATTGAATAGAAGGTAAAGAATGAAACACGAAGTTTTTGACACAATTTTTGCTTAAAATCAATATATTGTGCTGTGACTTCTGGTGTACGGGACTTGGCCACAGGGGGGTATTGCAATATGAAATACGAATCTACATGAAGGAGGTGGTCACAATCAGTAAGCTGCAGCAATATTGGTTGTCCTTCAAAGAGAATACAGAACATATGCCTGTGAGTATTGGTATATTGTCTGTCTACATATTTTGTTCCACCATTTGTGTTCAAAAATCAATTTCTTAAAGAGTTATGACACTGCGAGCCTGTCTCTGTCGTTTTGTATTGTTTGTTAGCATTAAGCTAAACAAACTTTTCTAAGGCAAAGCTATGTGGTTATTTTAAATATGTATAATGTAATTGTCTTTGATGTTTAGTTTGACAGTATACTATAAGTTGGAGTGGCAATAAACAGCTTGGAGCCCTTTTTTGACAAATTGTTCGATCTCAAATTTTCTCTCACAAGTCAAAGCAAAAAATCATCCGAACGACGTTTCGTGTCTTAAAAAAACTCCTAGGTTGGGTCACTCGTATTGCAAGGCACCCATCCATCCATCCATTTTCTACCGCTTATCCGAGGTCGGGTCGTGGGGGCAGTAGCTTTAGCAGGGACGCCCAGACTTCCCTCTCCCCAGCCACTTCATCCAGCTCTTCCAGGGGGATCCCGAGGCGTTCCCAGGCCAGCCGAAAGACATAGTCTCTCCAGCGTGTCCTGGGTCGTCCCCGGGGTCTCCTTCCGGTGGGACATGCCCAGAACACCTCACCGGGGAGGCGTCCGGGAGGCATCCGAATCAGATGCTCCAGCACCTCATCTGCCTCCTCTCGATGTGAAGGAGCAGCGACTCTACTCTGAGATCCTCCCGGATGACCGAGCTTCTCACCCTATCTCTAAGGGAGAGCCCGGACACCCTGCGGAGGAAACTCATTTCGGCCGCATGTATCCGGGATCTTGTTCTTTCGGTCACGACCCACAGCTCGTGACCATAGGTGAGGGTAGGAACGTAGATCGACTGGTAAATTGAGAGCTTTGCCTTTCGGCTTAGCTCCTTCTTTACCACAACGGACCGATACAAAGTCCGCATCACTGCAGACGCTGCACCGATCCGCCTGTCGATCTCCCTTTCCATTCTTCCCTCACTCGTGAACAAGACCCCAAGATACTTGAATTCCTCCACTTGGGGCAGGATCTCATCCCCGACCTGGAGAGGGCACGCCACCCTTTTCCGACTGAGGACCATGGTCTCAGATTTGGAGGTGCTGATTCTCATCCCAGCCGCTTCACACTCGGCTGCGAACTGCTCCAGTGAGAGTTGGAGATCACGGCTTGATGAAGCCAACAGAACCACATCATCTGCAAAAAGCAAGGCACCATTATTGGCAATTATAAACCTTTCAAATGGGGGTGTCAATTACTTGAGGAGTTTTGCTATTCACATTTGAGTTCGGGGAACACTGTATTTTAATAGCTCTCATTTAATATAGTTGAATACATCTTTTTGTATTTAGTTTTTGATATATTTTACTTCACGTTTCCTTTCCCCTGTCTTTTACCTGCACAGCTCCTCAAGATGTGGCGCCCAGTGTGGCCGACCTCTTGGTGCTTTTACGACCTGAATGTGGAGCAGGTGGATGACAAAATGGTGTTGCACGTTCCCCATGTTGCCCACTTTGCGGAGGGGTTCTTCCGCTGCGTGTCGGACGACCACACGCTGAGTGCACCGAACAACGCCTCCAAGACGCTGTCCTTCAAAGTGCACTGTGAGTACTACTGTGTGCATGCAGGAAAGGATCGCTTGCTGCTCCTTTTTTTTTTTTTTTTTTTTTTGCACAAATCTTGGGACACGTACTGCTGCTGAATCTTAAAGAAAACATATTATGAACAATTTACTTCTTAATTGCTTGTATCCAAACAGTGGGGTCTCGAAGGTGCTTTCTCACCTGTCAGTTGTGAAGTTGCACAACCAATCTAAATCTTTTGTCAGCTGACTATTCTTTAAAGTGTTTTTGTGAGTGGGTCAGTCTGAGTTACAGTATGGCTAATTTACACTTATCCACAGGTTTTTTGCAGGGTCAAAAACATGTCCTCCTCGGATGTTAGAATTTCCTGTATACAGACTGTCACAATATGGCAGAAAAACACTACTATTTTCTAAATGAAGCTCCTCAACTCCCTTCAACATAGTTCCTTGGCACCAATTGCTACTTTTCTATTTGCCAAGGCTTTGGCGGCAGCTTATGATTTCCTAGGATATTCCACCAAGAGCACAAAATATGCAAATAGGTAATTTAGTTCAGCACACACACAAAAGGTGAATAACAAACTGTGAATTGGCGGGGTTTCACTGTACATATCGCAATAGTGCCAAACAATATAGTTTCTCCTCCCATGACTTGGCCGTTTACAACTTTGTGGAAACAGTTTGGTGTGGAAGAAGCCTGTCAAACACATTTACGATGAACTGGACTGTAGACTGTATAAAACACTCTTCCATATCTTGTAGAAATGGAAGCTTCTATATCTCCCAATATTTTTGCTCGTGCAGTGTATTTGGGGAGTAGCAGACATTAATTGACAGTCACAATAAAGGGGGAAAAAACATGGTTTTGTTTTTGCTCCTGTCAAGGCTAGCGGATTGTAATCCCAAGATAGTGTTGTTCATATTTGCGGCCCAGCAGGCATTAAAGGAACACTTCCAGTCATGCAGCGCTCTCCTGAGTGAGGGACACAGAAACACATTAATAATTAATAATAGAATAAATATCCATGCACTGCACTCACAGGCAGCAGCATGACTGTCTCTCTTTTGTTTTGCTGATTCAAATTCTTTCCCTCCTCAGCAGGAGATCAAATTTATCAGCGCGCTTTGTGTTTAACGACATCCATGGCACGACCGTTTGGACTAAAGGCGTCCTCCATCTTCTCTGTGGCCGTCCAATCGACCCGGGGGGCTGCATGATATCCTCCTCGGTCTCATCCTCGGCCTCACGGGAGGAATCAATAAGAAGTTGAGATTAGACCGGAGCGAGAGGACAGTGAGGATGAGGGCCTTGCATTGAGATGGAGGAGAATATGAGCCATTATTCACAACACTTCTTCTCAATAAGTCTATAAATGTACCATCATTATTGATTATTCCAGATTGTGAGTCACCAAGAGTCTTTCTTACTTGAGTTTATCATACTCTGAACAAGGGATAATAAAACAAAAATGTTTAGCTTTTGGCTTGGGCTCCCTCTACTGTAAACAAAGCCAGTCTGCTTGATCCTATTGTATGTTTGATTGTAGATCTGGGAGAGGTGCATCTATCCAGGGAGGGCTTCAGCAACTTCATCGGTCTGCCACAGGAGCTTCGCGTACAGCGAGGAGATGACGTGGTGCTCAAGTGCTCGGCCAGCTCCTCGGAAGAGCCCGACTATTGCTGGTACAAGGAGGTGAGCCGGGAAATGAATGAATTTACATGGACTCTTTATTTAGTCCCTACTTTGTTCCAGCCATGTCATCATTTTCTCCACTATTTTCCCCTGTCAAGCTGCCCCTTTGCCTTTTGCCTTCGTCACGCTTGGCTGACCCTACTTAAAGAAGGGATGGCCTAATGAGTTTCGGACAAGCGGGAGGCGACCTTAAAGCAGTCATGCGGGTAGATTTGTAATGATGTTTTCTTTTGACTGTTTGGCAAAACAAACAATGAATTATTCAAATGCTACGCTCAAGTCGACGCTCGAGGGAAATTAATGTCACAATATGACAGTGAATGTGCCAAGATGGCAAAAGTTGATGAATTGGCAGATGCATGAGAGCTTCAAAGTCAACATCAGAGGCCAGGCAGACAATACAAAATGTCAAATCAATAACCGTATTGATTTTGAGTGATATCGGATAGGGTCAAAAGTCAAGGGAGCGTCGACATCATCATGCAATTCTTCTTCAAGCCAAAATTACCGTGGGAATGCTCAGTTGCAAATCAGTACACAAGAATCCTTGCTCATGCAGCAAACTATCTTGCAAGTTCTTATTATTATCATTTTACCTGCAACCCTAGTGAGGATAAGCGGTGTAGAAAATGGATGGATGGATGGATGGATGGCTAAATTAACGATTTAAACTTCCAGGTTTTTACAATAAATTTAATGAGAAAATGAGAAATAAGAAATAAAATACTAATAACTAATACTAAAATTGTATACTGCACTTTTTTGATACTTTTCATTTGATGAAAACGACATAATGTATGAAATAAAAACAATGAATACAAAAATAAATGATATGAATAAAATCAATTTAGTAAAATATTTAAAACTTCAATTCTTACAATATATTCTGTACAAAAGTGAACTCGACAAAGTTATAAAAACGGAATACAATTAAACATAAAAATACAATTAATAAAATACATTTGATGAAAAATATAATATATTTTATAAATAAAATCTATCCATCCATTTTCCGCACTGCTTATCCTCACTAAGGTCGTGGGCGTGCTGGAGCCTATCCCAGCTGACTCTGGGCGAGAGGAGCCAGCCAATCGGAGGGAAAACATAGACAAACAACCATTCGCACTCACATTCACACCTACGGATAATCTAGAGTCTTCAATTTACCTACCGTGCATGTTTTGGGATCTGGGAGGAAACCGGAGTACTTGGAGAAAACCCCCACAGACACGGGGAGAACATGCAAACTCCACGCAGCCGAGGCCAGATTTGGCCCGGTCCTCAGAACTGCGAGGCGGTTGTGCTAACCAGTCGTCCACTGTGTTGCCCATTTGATAAATTCAATAAATTAAATCAAATATTTTAAATTCATATGTGTACAGTACGGCACGGTGGACGACTGGTTAAGAGCGTCTGCCTCACAGTTCTGAGGACCGGGATTCAATCCCTGGCCCAGGCTGTGTGGAGTTTGGATGTTCTTCCTGTGCCTGCGTGGGTTTTCTGCGGGCACTCCGGTTTCCTCCCACATCCCAAAAACATGCATGGTAGGTTAATTGAAGACTCTAAATTGCCCATAGGTGTGAATGTGAGTGCGAATGGTTGTTTGTTTGTATGTGCCCTGCGATTGGCTGGCAACCAGTTCGGGGTGTGCCCCGCCTCCTGCCCGATGATAGCTGGGACAGGCTCCAGCACTCCTGCGACCCTTGTGAGGATAAGCGGCTCAGAAAATGGATGGATGGATGTGTATTTGCCACATTCTACCTTCAGCGTGCCCGATCTCCTCCGATCTTGAAACCTAAGCAGGGTTGGTCCTGGTTAGTACTTGGTTGGGAGACCACCTAGGAATACCAGGTTACTGGGGGTTGGGCAGTAGGCCAATCATCTTCTCCCATGAAAAACTACAGATTACAGAAACCACAATTGCAGCCTAATGTGCCTCATGTCACTGAGAGCTCTCAACTACTGTAAACTGAAACAATACATATTTTTTTCTTACGCTGAAGATTATAATGAATTCGATTAAATATTGAATCTTAAAATGTATAAAATTTAATGAAAAAATATAATGAATTAATTTGAAAACATAATAATATTTTCAAATAAAATGTAAATTAAACAGTTTACCTTTGTATTATAAATGTAGGAAAAAATAAAATATACAATTATGCAAGATATAATACATCAAATAAAGAATAATTATCATAATATTTTCTCTCCAGCTCTCTGATGAGGTGAGTCTAGAAAAAAATAAATTATGTTTTTCCCAAAGATGACATTATTGTCAGACAAGCAGTCATGCGAAAAGGATCACCACGTTTTTAATGAGTCAATCCTTTTAATTTGCTTGTTAAAGGGTCAGTCTAATTCTGGGTTGTCGTCAGATTTACAATACCTGCTCCAGTGCAGTGTTGTGAATTATGGCGTGTGTGCTTTCTTGTAGGTATTCAGTACCTGCCACTGTCCTTGCTTCCTGTCAGCGTGACTGACAGCCCTGCGGCAGCGACTGTCAGTCCCGCGGTCAAGAAAGCGACGGGGAGAAGTGTTTAGTTGTGTATTTGAATGCGCGTTATCTACGTGGTAGATTTAGGGCAGGCAGGGAAGCGGCATCCCAGCATGCCGTTTTGATAGACAGCAAACCGTGGGCACAGCAGCCCGGCGGTAATGACAGCAAGACACAGACACAATCGGGGCCGCTTGCTTTGCCAACCCACAGATTTGCATACAAAATACTGCTTTGGCCAAACCTGGCCTTTTTTTTTCCGGGAGTGTTGGGAGGGTGGAATCCTCTTAATTCTGATCCATTCAAATTGAAATGGTCTTTCTTGGCAGGCATCGCAGCTCCCAGGAGCCAAATCATTTGCATGGTGTAATGTCTTTTTTGGGGTTTGTTTTGTTGCTCCTTAACGCCACCTCCACATTTGTTTGCGAGCTTATTTGTTTGGAGCGCCGTCTCATAATCGTGATGTTATTTCTGTGTCAGAATCTATCGCTTGCTCCCTCGCCATCTCATTACGCCTCATGTCGCCCGTTTGTATGTTGTTGTTGCTCCTGCCTCGCTCTCTGCAGACGGCGGCGTTATCTAGGTTAGTGACTTGCGTATGTGTTTCCCCGCTATATCGCGGTTCATTGTTTGCGCCCCTGGCAAAATTGCTAATTTCTAAACATTTTTTGTGGGTTTTTACAGGATACGGGCAAGTAAAAATTTGGAGTTGGTTGCTTTCAGTGTAGTATCACATTGTGTCACAACATGCTAGGCAGCACTGAGGTCTATCAACCGGGAGAGAAGGGGAAAAAGAGGGCGCCCCTTCATTCCAATAGATAGTGTAGTAGTTGTTTATGACAGCTTTGTCGTTGTGTCGTGTTGTTACCACGGCAACCAAAGTGTCTCTATAAATCTGTCAACGTTTTAGCCCTCATCTTAGCATATCTAAGGAGTCTTGGCAATTTAAAACATAGATAATATTCTTGTAGTCTAGCAGTCTTACCACGTATGCCTGTGAGTATTTTTGTCTGCTGTGTCTATACGTGTTGCTGTTCCATGTGTGTTAAAGCCGTAGTTGTTTGAAGGTTTATAATTAACGTAACATATATGAAAATTTGCGTTAGCATGCCGTCTATGGCGTTTTGCATTATATATTAAAATTCGGCGGCACGGTAGTGACTTGTTAGAGTGTCTGCCTCACAGTTCTGAGGACCAGGGTTCAATCCCCGGCCCTGCCTGTGTGGAGTTTGCATGTTTTCTCCAGGCACTCCGGTTTCCTCCCACATCCCAAAAACATGCATGGTAGGTTGATTGACAACTCTAAATTGCCCGTTGGTGTGAATGTGACTGCCAATGGTTGTTTGTTTGTATGTGCCCTGCGATTGGCTCAGGGTGTACCCCGCCTCCTGCCCGATGATAGCTGGGATAGGCTCCAGCACGCCCGCGACCCTAGTGAGGAGAAGCGGCTCAGAAAATGGATGGATATATCGGGGTCTGTTTTATTGATGTTCCACTGTACCTGCAAAAGGCAGCAAACAAACTACAGTGGGGCTTTGAGTGGCCTGACTTATGAATTTTTCCAAATACGGTGGGTCAACTTTTTTCTTTAACTTTCTGTTCATGTTCCCTTCAGGGTGATGACTGGATCCTGCCATCGTCCGTGATAACACTAAAGAAAGTGAGCGACATGGACAGCGGCGTGTACACGTGCACAGTGGAACATCCCACAGCGTTGCTCGAAAAAATGCGCAACATTAGCCTGGTTGTTCTGCCTGGTAAGAAAAACAAGGTCTACATATCAGTGTCCTGTGAGGGGCAACAAACAACCATTCGTACTCACATTCACACCTATGGGCAATTTAGAGTCTTCAATTAACCTACCACACATGCTTTTGGGATGTGGGAGGAAACCGGGGTCCCTGGAGAAAACCCACCCAGGCACGGGGAGAACATGCAAACTCCACACAGGCGGGGCCGGGATTTGAACCCCGGTCCCCAGAAATGTGAGGCAGATGTGCTAAACAGTCTTCCACTATAGAAACGAAGAGCAGCTTTCTCAAAAGTGCTCTTGATTCCTCAAATGAGCAAGGAGAAAGCCCCAATGGACAGGAAGATACACCAGCATCACAATATCTGAAATGAAAATCAGTATCTCATAGGGGCAGAATGGTATGCCAAAACACATGGTTTGGTACGTACCTTCGTTTTAAGATGATGGTTCGGTTCAAATTAGGTAAACCAAACAACATGCAAAAAAATGCACCATGCAAAACATCTCTTGTGTAAACAGAGACACATTTTCATTTATGAAGAAACATAAAATAACTGCAAACTGCTAATGAAATTGAATACAATATATGGAAGATTCTCAAACAAATAGATAGAATTTTAAAACAAATGTTAAAGACGTCATAAAAAGTTAGGGGTATTGGGCGTACAGGTGAAATTTCAGGATGAACCTAAAATGCATCCCACTTAAACGATTTGTATAACTCCCGAAATAGTGGTGCTTTGAGATACGAGTGACACAACTACCAAGTTTTCGAGGTACAAGCTATTGTCTGGATGATTTTTTTGCTTGTTTTTTTTTGTTTAATTGCTAACAAACAATAAAAAACGGCAATGATGGGCTGACAAATAGGACCGGTGTTGCGGAGTTATAACCCTTTAAGCAACCGCTAGTTGAACACAAACAGTGGAGCAGCACATGTAGACAGATAATATAACAGTATTTTAAGGCATACTGTATATTTGCTATTGTCTCTGGAGAAACAACACATATTACTGCAGCTTACTCGGAAGTTTTAACCGTCTCCATGCGTCTCTGTATGTCTGTATAAACTGCCCCCAGGTGGCCAAGGCACACACACACACCAGAAGGAGCAGCACAATGTCCATTGAATTGAAGAAAAAAAAAAGGCAAAAACTGTTGAATTATTTGCATTCTATTTAATTATGTCACTACTGTATGTTTTTATAAATAAAAAACATTATAGAGTGCTATTTTTCTCATTAAAAACACATTTCAGAATTGTTCGTTATTTTTGGAGAGGCTGGAGAACATTTTTGAGAACATGTCAAGAATACCTGCGATTGGCTGGCGACCAGTTCAGAATGTACCCCGCCTCTTGCCCAGAGTCAGCTGGGACAGGCTCCAGCATGCCCGCGACCTTAATGAGGACAAGTGGTAGGGAAAAGGAATGAATGAATGTCAAGAATAAAAAGATCTAAAAAATAGTAAATAAAAAAAAAAAGTCATTGACCATCCATCCACATCCATCTATATTCTATGGAGCTTTTCCACATTGTAATTCCTATCCCATCTGACTTTGGGCAAGTACACCCTGAACTGGTTGTCAGCCAAATGCATCAATTCATTTATTGCTAATTTACCCCACGTTCATAAACAAACAGCCCAACTGACACAATTTTTCATCAGTTTTCAACTCCAAACTGTGTGGCGTAAACGGCTGCTGTACTAAGATGCTCCCTTTCCGCCTCCTCCGCAGGGATGTAGAGCTTTATTCTGTATGAGGGTAATGAAATGTGAAAGTCGTCCGAGTCGCTTCAATTAGAAACACGGGTGGTCTTGACGGCTGCTGTCCCGCCGGACTGACGGTTTGTCTCTGTCCCAGCGGGCAAATTGTCTTATTTTTCACTGAACGCTAATACTCGAGCCCCAGCGCTAATTTCATTACAACATTCCCGGCTAATCCAATTAGGGCGCCTCATCTGTCTCCATCATCTT
Source organism: Phyllopteryx taeniolatus (assembly GCF_024500385.1). Classification (NCBI taxonomy): domain Eukaryota; kingdom Metazoa; phylum Chordata; class Actinopteri; order Syngnathiformes; family Syngnathidae; genus Phyllopteryx; species Phyllopteryx taeniolatus. Next base: position 14,368,672 of record NC_084507.1, read on the forward strand.
TATCGGTGACCTGTGAGAGGACTGCAGTGTTCCTATGCGCCGCCCTTTTTGAAACTCTACTACCCGGTAAAAGTGTCATTAAGCTAGTCTGCGTTGTTTATTATGGGGGAGATGGTACGACTGCGGCAATTGACTCCCGGTTCGCCGTCGTGCCAAAGTGTTTCAGATCACTTTCCCGGGAGCGCATCTGCTAATTAAACAGGAAATCACTTGGGGATGCTGATAATGATTTTTCATCCTTGAAGGGCTCCGGAATGTCTCATGTCGCGACTTGTGCTGGAAAGCCACCAGGTAAAATCGTTAAAAATGAGACCTCTGCGAATATTCCTGGTGAGAACTGTTCATACAAATATTTTGGTATTTTACAAAAAGGCCCTATTAGGGCTGCAACTAACGATTATGTTAATAATCGAGTTATGTGTCAATGATTTTTTTTAGATTAATCAATGAATCGGATAAAATCACTTTATTCAATAACAGGACATTATTTCAAAGTGACAGTGAAGAGAATGCACAAACATAAATTGATTATTGTATTTTGTATTCATGATTGGCAGTATGGGGGTCCATCATCTGGTGCTACATCCCTGTTAACCAGTATTATAATTTCTTTCTTTTGCATTTTGTCTCAATGATTGCATTGTGAAGTTATTTCTTCATTTTAAAATATTTATATAATATGATAAGTCTTGTTAAATAGCAAGCATGTCCTCATTTTGTTCATTTTTTTACTAATGAAATTTACAGATACATGCTGCTCATTGGATGGTGACGATACAGTAAAATCAGACCATTGGTTTGCTGTAACATGTTCGAATTCACCACCACCAGTGCTCAATTGACTTCTTTCTTTGGCATTTCAGCTCAAAGACTCTCACCATTTTAAGGGAATTTCAATTTTCTACTTTTAAAATATCTTACAGGGAATGTTTCAAATGGTATGTTGGGGTTGCTACGATATGCGGGGGAAGCTCAGGGCATCGTTGACCTGACACCTCACACTCTACGGCTCCGATCCGCAGAGAACGCCAATTGGTTTGAAACCCACAGCGGCCATCTCGTGCTGATGACCTTCGGCCTCCCGGTGCTCGCCGCCGTGTTGAGTGCGTGCATATACCACAGGAAGAAGAGCGCCAAGAGAAAACCCATGTAAGGACACCTACTACCTTATTTAATTGCCCTTACGGGATGAATAGACTATCTATCTATCTATCTATCTATCTATCTACCTACCTACCTACCTACCTACCTACCTACCTACCTACCTACTCGACTGTTGATCCTGCTTTTACTGCTTTATTCAATTCTGTTTTCCCAACTCAGCCTCTCATAAAGCTACGCGATTAATCTTAATGTTCAGCGAATCATTGTATTTGTACGGTAATAAAGTCTGATTTTATGAGAAGTCCTCATCAAATTATGACTGTTATTCCAAAGTTATTCTCGTAACATTGCAAAGTTATTCTCGTAACAGAATTTTTTTCCTCGTAAAAGTGTGACTTTATTCTTTGTATCTCAGAAAAATCTGACTTTATTCTCCTAGTTAATTTTTTTTTGGTATAAAATTGAGATTTTATTCTCATAACATTGCAACTTTTTCTCATAAAATTACTCATTTATTATTGTAAAATTACGTTATTCCCACAACAGTACAATTTTATTCTTGTAAAATTGAGACTTTCTTTTCGTAAAACGACGACGTTATTCTCATAAAACGAAGAATTTATTCTCATAACATAACATTACTTTTTTCCCCTCAAAATGCTAGAACTTCAGTCTCATAATGTAACTTCATTCTCATCACATTCCGACTTTTTTTCTTGGAAAATTACAATTTTATTTTCGTAACATCACCATTTTTTTCTCATAAAATTAGAACTTCATTCTCTTAACTTTGCAACTTTTCCACATAGAATTGTGACTTTATCCTTGTAAAATTACTCAATTCTCCTAACATTGCAACGTTTTTTATTACAACTTTAGTCTCGTAATATAACTTTATTCTTGTAACATTACCACTTTATTTGTGTATAAAATGTAAAATGAAAACTTTTTTCTCGCAAAATCACAACTTCATTCTTATAAAATTACAAATCACATCACATTTGTCTTAAATATTTCAAATTTAGTCCCACAATATTTTGTTTTTCACATAAGAGTTTATTATTGTTAAAATTCAAATTTTATTCATAAACTGGGGACTTTTTTCTCTTAAAATAAAACAATTCAATTTAACATTACAACTTCTTTCTGGTAAAATGACAACTTTATTCTCGTAAATGTAAATATTTTTTTCCCCATAAAATTGAGACTTGATTCTTGCAACTTTGAAAAAAATTCTCTCATTATTCTTTCAAAATGATTACTTTGTTCCTCATATAATGACAACTTTATTCCATCATTGTGATGATTGCACGACTATGTTCATAGTCCCCAACTGTCCTTTGTAAGACGTTCCAGAAGAAAACGTGGCTTAGCCTGCTATAGTATCGTATAGAAGCTAACCTTTCTGCAGAGTGCATATAAGTGCTTGTCCACGTCAGCCCTGTTTGTGTTGTCTTGTTCTGTGTGTAGCGTCTATGTGCATGTGTCTGTGCGCTGAATATTAAAGTGGATCTCAGCAGGTCCGTCCGACCCGACCGCCCTCGCCTGTGCGCTTCTGCGCGCCCTGCCGCCGCTGACCTATTAACAGCAGCTTGAAGTCATTGGTACTATTTGAAGTGTAAAAAGCACCCTGGCAGCGAGACATTAATGGAAGTCACGTCAAAGTTGCCCGGCGACAGCATGTTAATGTGCACCGTGACCCCTTCCGCTGCTTCGCTCATTGACCTCTTCTCCAAATGTGCTGAAAAATTTGCATTTTCATAGGAAATTTCCTGATTCATGCATATTTATGGTGAATAAGAAAATGTATCCAACTTATCGACCCTTTCCAGTGAAATGAATCCCAAAAGAATTATTAGCATTAACATTTCTGATACTGCATACTTTTATGCCCCCGTTCTATCTTATGTGTCATAATCCTAATTATTTACTGTATAAAGAATTAAAAAAACTGCGATTGACTGGGGAATGGTCCAGGGTGTACCCTTGCATAAAGTCAGCAGCTCCAGCTCACCTGTGACCCGTGGCGCCATAAAAAATAGAATTAACATTTTATTGTTTTTGCTACGACCAGTCGGCCGTGCTAATACATGGAAAGCATGCACAGAAAGAGAAATGCAACAGCTCGGTAAATGGCAACTTTCCCTCCTTTACTTTACTCTAAAATTGTGAGTGATCCTGTAAAAGCAGATTTTTTTCACTTTTTTAATATCCATCCATCCATTTTCTGTACCGCTTCTCCTCTCTAGGGTCGGGGGCGTGCTGGAGCCTATCCCAGCTGTCATCGGGCAGGAGGCGGGGCACACCCTGAACCGGTCGCCAGCCAATCGCATGGCACATAGAAACAAACAACCATTCGCATTCACATTTATACCTATGGGCAATTTCGTCTTCAATTAACCTACCACGCATGTTTTTGGGATGTGGGAGGAAACCGGAGTACCTGGAGAAAACTCATGCAGGCACGAGGAGAACATGCAAACTCCACACAGGTGAGGCCGGATTGGAACCCGGGTCCTCAGAACTGTGAGGCACATGTGTTAACCAGTCGTCCACCGTGCCGCCCACTTTTTTAATATTTGAAGTATTTATAGTTTTTTTTTTTAGTTGTATTCCAAGATTTTCATTTTTTTCTTCTAAAATTGAGCCTTTTACACCCACGACTTTGTCATCACTTTTTTTCACAGAAAACATATTTTGGTATTATGAGAGTTCTTCTTTCTTGAGACACCTTTTTAATTGTATTATCACTATTATTATTCTCGCAATCTTACAACCCGTCTTGTCAAATACTTTTTCTCGTAAAATTGTGACTTTTTTTCATTATAATTCCCCCCTTATAATATTACATTACCGTATTCTAGTATTGTAACAATGTATTCTCGCAATATACGATATTTTTGTAAAACACCCCTCTTAAATTGAAAAAAAAATAAAAAATAAAGTCTCGTAAAATCCTGACATGATTATGACTCGGAATAATAGTACAGATTTTCGTAAATGCCGACTTTTAATTAGCGAACTGTGATGCAGACGTGCTGACCAGTAGCTCACCATGTGGCCTAAATTTTCAAATGAAAATTTCGTGAATTTCGTTAGATTGACGTGGCAACACATTCAAGCTGAAATCTGATTAGACACACAAAATCTAACATCCACGAACGAATACAATTTCATGAACAAATGCTCGAATTTAGGTTGCAAATGTAGGCCAGTGCTTCTGATAGTGTTTTGGGCCGCAGCGATAGCCTGACCGTAATGTCATTGATAAGGTACCATTACTGCGTTACAGCAAAACCTATCAATTGTCTGTAATTTTAGCTACTTTTGTAATGTCTCCCAACAAAGAATAATTCGGGGTTTGAAGACTAGTTACTTCTCATGGTTCCTTACCAGGGCCATTTGCTACATTTGCTTGTCCATCCATGACTTAGTTAGCAGGCTTGTGTGCATGTCCAGAAGAGATCCATAGCCTAGAAAGTTCCCTCAGGTACTTTCAGACTCCTAATCACGCCCACCTGTCTTTTTGGCTTCCGTAGTGATGACCGGTCCCAGACCAAGCCCATCTACAAGGACAGCACAGAGGCTCTCCACTCAAACAGCCGAGACAAACAGCCTCTCGTCGCGGTGTGACGGCCGCGGCGAGGATGGAATGGAAGGAAGATGGAGTGCGCGGCCAGAGAGTGACGGATGGTGTCGGGTGGCTACTTAAGAGCGACCCAGATGGTTATAGATGAGCGAGGCTATAGGGAGGGCAGAAATCGAAATAAGTAGCTTGCAAAAAAACCCCACAAAAAAACCAGGGGTGAGTGATTGCTTTGCGGGCGCTTGCGGGGGTGGGCCGTGGCCGTGGACAAAAGGCGAACAATTTTCTCCCTATTTATTCCGCAGCGTGGAAGGTGATGAGCTATCGGCTTTTTAGCATTGTTAGCTGGGGATGTATCTGGTGGGTGTGCACTTCAGAATCTTTCGCTTTCACTTTCTCGAGTGTTTCAAACGCCAAGATAATGTGGGACTTTGATTTCTGCATGAGATCTTCATCTGGTTCCCAGAACATCATTTAACTCTTTTTAAGCTGCTTTTTACAACCTTTGCACCGTCAATTGCTGATTTCATGGAAGACTTTTTTTACTCACCGCCCACATTCTGTGCATATTAAAGTGCATTATGAATAATAATCACATTAATGTACAATCAGTGGTGGGCGGCAGCTTGGGATCCATGTGGTGACGCATTTGAAGCGGCTCTCTTTTCCCACCATAGAAAAACCCATAGAAAATATTTGCTTTAAACGTGGGGGAATATTGTATTGTAGATCTTGTCTGTCTCGTGCCTTGTCATTGAGTCATTCCCTTTTATTTAAATTTAAAAAAAACAAAAAAACTCATTTTCAGGTATCTAAATTGTGATAAATAATATGGTCCAGGGAAAGAATTCACCATAATTCTATTCTTTCAAGTGAAAATGAGGAAGAATCCTATCATTGTCCTTCTGTTGCCTGTCTCCTACATTCTCGTCATTGGGTCGGTCGCCTTCCCCCGACAATATTTCATTTTGTTTTCCATCTTCCGGTTTTAAAACTGACAGTCGAGTCCAGGGTAACATTTTCAATCTGTCAGCTAAACCACTAATCAAAGCAGGATTCCCAACATTATACAACTCTTACCTGTCTCCTCCTTTCTCGTTCGCCATTGGGTCTTTCGGATTTTTTCTCAACGGACAAATAATCAGGCTCAGGCTAAACTGTGACTAATAAGTATAAAAATAATTTCATGACTGTGACCATGAATCCTGCCACTGTAACCTTGATAACAAGCGACGCTGAACAATGTGATCGTGTTGCCGGAAGTTATAATATAGGGAATACACAAAAAAAGCCAAAGAATACAGAAGAGAAAACACGGCCACCCCCATTGACGCTCACTGAACCGAGGTCACACGAGCTACGCTGGAGGCATATTTAGCGCAAAATTGGTTGAATTACAAATTCTTCAGCGGGCATTTGAGTGTCGGGCTTTTTGCTGAATCAAGGGGAAAAATGACAAATGGAAAAGCAGTGATGTAATGAGTGTCCAATCAAATTGCTGATATGTATCAGATTGCTCTAATATTTCCTATACTACCCCGAGGGGCCATAGTTGCATGGTACACATCGGGGATATGCTCTAATGTCCTAATAGTTCTCATTTCTTTCATAGTTCACTTGTCCTCATTGATTGACTCACAGTCAGGCGTGTGGGGTCCGTTTTGAACTGGCGCTTCACTTCCCAAATATGGTTTCTTGTCCAATAAGCAGATTGCACTGGAATCCATGACTCTTTGAATGTTTGCTACTTGTTAAATAAAATGATTTGCTGAGCAGAGACTTGTGATGTTCAAAATTTCACACGCATTTCAATGTAGTTGCTGGCCTGCATTTACTCCTGTTCATAACTGATCTGTGGATGATTAGCTCCAGTCACACACGGCAAGCTTTTTCACAGCAGTGCCATTTTCTGGATATGATGAGTTGAAAACTCTAAATTCCCCGTCGGTGTGAATGTCAGCGCGACTGGTTGTTTGTTTCTATGTGCCCTGCGATTGGCTGGCGACCAGTTCAGGGTGTACCGTGCCTCTCTCGCCCACAGTCAGCTGTGATAGGCTCGGGCACGCCCGTGACCCTAGTGAGAATAAGCACCACTTTTTACTTACTTTCTGTTTAGTTAGCAGGCTACTTCCAGATTCTAACTAACTAACTAATGGTTGTGCTATTTGCATGGCACTAGTTTTTTATTTGCTTGTCCATCCATGACTTAGTTAGCAGGCCACTTCCTGGTTCTATCTGGTGCTAGGCTACTTCCTGATACTAACTAACTAGTAGTTATTCACAATTCCAAACTTAAAAAATGAATTGCTCTTTGACCGTGTCCCTCAAAAGTGAGCATTATTCTCTTTTGGTACAGGCAGAATTGTTCATACGGCTCATGTATTTTTTTAGTGTTATTAGATGTGTGTGCAAGTGTAGCTAATAGAAAGTCACACATTAATACACTCAGTACAAATAACACTTTGTAGAGAAGTCAGTTAGCCTTGGAAATATGCCCTTTTATTAGAAGTGCAGGCAGCCAAAGTAAATTCGGTTTGTTCCAATTCTCCCTTCCTTCCCGAAAATAACCGTCACGGACCACAAGTTCATCTTTTTAATTTTACACGTGGCCCTGGTCGGCGTCACCGCCGTCGCTTATTAACACAAACGCACTCAGAGTACGGATCGTTTCATCACGCTCGTCCGCTAAAGTTATGTTGGCTTTTATGTGCTTTTATTATCAGCGCGTGGCTGACCGTAGGCCGCCGTTAATAAACGGGGCGAAGTGGCACTTTAACAGTGACACTTCATTAACGACGTGCGTGTCCGCACACTGCCGGGATAATGTTATTAAACTGATTATTCAAGAACCAGCCATGCTTTGCTGAGTGTTTTACACACTCGTATGTATCTCCACTCAATATACAGACTTGTAGCAGCTTAACACCTCGGGGGGCATTCAGAGAAAGTCTGAAAGAAGTTGTATATCTTAAGCGACCCGTGGAAGGCAGCTAGACGGTCCAAGGGGCTTCAACTGGGGACCGGCAGAAAAGACTGGATTATTTTCAGAGGGATTTCATGCAGCGGAGCTCAACTTGGAGCTGCAATGTTCTGTTTATACAGCGTGGCGTACTGCGACCTTTTCACCTAAATGGTACCCTGCGGATGAACCAGCGGACAAGAGTTTGAGGCAAGAATAATTGTATGGATAGGATTCATATCAAAACAACTGTTTGTTGTTGTATACTGTAAAGGTTCATAACCAGAGAGAATCAGTGGATGTTTTCATTAACAAAAACATGTTGGTGCACTAAGTTAGGTTGGGTTAGGTTCATACCCATTGGGCTAATCTGGGACCTTCGGTATCAAATTTTGTACCCATATCATGTGTAAATGTGTGTTGGTATGACAATTAATGTCCTCGAATCTTTGAAAAGTTTGTCTCTAGAGAGCTGTGCTATATAATAATCCTGTGATAGCATTCAATTATGGTTAAACACACTCCTGGTAAAACGATGGAACAAAACTCAACAAGAAACAATTCTTCCAAATTTTTCTCATGATATTATGGCTTTATTGTCACACTATTATGACTTGAAAACTTTACCCAATTTTTATTTTGTATTCTTATAATACTATGACTTTGTTCTCATACTTTGTTATTAACTGGACAAGTTTGTCAACAATCCTCATCTTAAATGTTATGTTTACGATTGTAATATTTCATTTACTTCCAAACAGCCTTATTCTTGTCATTCTTTTTTCTCATAGATAAATTGCTACTTTTATTCGCTTATCATACTATACTAATTATTATCTTACTATTTTGACTTTATTACTATCATTATGGTAATAATATATTTGTTTTAATTGTAAACATTCCAATGTATATTTCAAAAATATAAAAACTATATATTTTGCTGGTCATGTCACTGGTTGCTTTGTGGGGCCAAAAGCATTTGTGCCCCAAACCCAGTACAATAATGGCCATATTTTGCACACTTTGCTTTACTTGACAACTTGGGGCAGGTGGCTTCACTGCCCCACATGGCAGAGAAAGGACAGGGAGTCCTGGCAGGAACAGGAAACCTGCCGGACACTCCCAAAACATACTGTACATAGCGTACGTCAAATCACTTCAAGAAATAAGCAACTCTGAGTTTGTTTATGCATGTTACTGTTCTTTCCGGCGTTCAATAAAGGGCTGAAATAGTGCACCGCCAACTGTGGCTCTCCTTTCCCACATGCGAGGGCATTGCAGTAACTAAGTACACTGTAAAAACCCATAAAAGGGATTGCTTAAAAAAAATGGAATGCGATATGGCGGGGACATAAATGATGAACTGCAACATAGCAGGGAACACTGTAGATCAGTGATTATCAAAGTCCCACTCGTGATACGCAAAAACATCAAGTACAGTTCAGTTTAGAAGTGCAACAATTCATCGATTAATCGACCACTATTTTGATAATAGATTAATCACTTAGGCCTACTGTATTTGAGGTGATACTTGGAGAGTTAAGTATTTTTTTAAGGTGTAAAAAGTTTGAAAACTGCTTTGCTGCAGACAACTCCATTAAATAAGCGCTAAGAAGAGCACCAAAGTGTTTTCTTGATAGATATTCACTCTTTCCCAAATGAAACAATCCATCTGGTATGACTAGTGAGATGACATCATAGATGGTTTCTGGGCCCCTGCCTAAGTGGCCCTCTTTCCAACCCATTCTGCTGAATCGAACCCCATCAGGAGACTTGGGGCTCGTGTAACGGCACGCCGTCGCTGCCAAAGCTGCTGCGGTCACGGTCACTTCGTTTTGTATGTGTACGCCGCATATGTTGTGTCAAACGGCTGGGAATGGAGGAGAGGAGTTTAATGCGGAGAAGCAGGTGTTTGCTACTCATTACTCTCTGACAATGACCCATCTGCTGCGCGGGTGGAGAGATTTTTCAGAGTGGGGGAACGATTCCCTGACAAAAAGAGAACAAACACTTGCAGAGAGCCTGATGAGGAGGAAAGGAATGACATCTTTTTTGGGGGGGTGGGGGGGGGGGGATGTTACTTTTCTTGACGTGGTGACAATAAAAAGATTTCACGGGGCTGGGGGGGTCTCTTGAGGGTTCGACTTAAGGACCTCAAGCATCAGGCCGACCTGCGAGAACACAGGGGAGAAAATTTCTCCCCTTTGTGTCCAATATTGAACCAGTTTAATGCTATTTGTGCAATATTTGAAAGCGGTAGCTGACATGAGTCAAACCTCAGCTCCTCCATGCAGTCCAACAGCATGTATCGTGATGCCTTGAGATCCTCGAGAGTTGATTTTGGTCCATGACAATGCCTGTAACTAAAAGCACTCGGATCTCAAATCATCTTTCCCATTGAAATTGCAAATTGGAAATGCCATTGATCTGTTGCAAGACCCCTCAGAAAAAAAAAAAATTCACAACGAAAAAAGCACTCTCTAATATTGTACATAAAAAAAAAACACATTGTATAACATTAAACAAAATGTGAAGAATGAAACAATATGTGAATCATGATTTTTTTTTGCAGCTGGGGAGCAGTATAATGCAGTCATGCAGACACACATGCAGAAAAGTTTCACAACTACTGTAACACGGTAAGCTGCATAATAGTAGTTTTTCGCAGAGGATGAAGACGTCTATGGCGTGTTTTTTTTATTTTTTTATTATTATTTTTTATGATTATCGTTTGTTAGCATTAAGCTAAAGGACTTCAGGCTAAGTTACGTGGTTGTTTTAAAAAGTCAATTGAATGACGGCTCGTATTTTGAAAAACTCGAGTTCGGTCACTCTTATCCGAAGGCACAACTGGAAAATTTCCCCCCAGCAATACCTCCATTCATAGTTCGCACCCCCAGTTGTAGCTTCACAGTGCACTTACTTCTTACAATACCCCTCACATATCATTGTCAAGGTCTGTGTTTTGGTTTGGATGGTGTTCAGTTTTTTGTTCATGTTTTCCTGCGTTCCATGTTGTTCATGTCGTGTGCTCATTTAGTTATTGTGTCCACCTGTTCTCGTCTACCTTGTGTCGACCAATCAGCTCCCTCCAGCCCCTCGCGTCTTCTCCGGGTTTTCCTCGCTGTCTCGTCACTTTTTTTGTTTGTATTTAGTTCCCTGGTTTCTTTCGGCGCTTGTCGGTTCATCGTCTTTGTCACATATCGTCGTCGCCAGTAGTGTTGCACAGTTATTTCATTCGTCATGTCCTGTTTCCAGTTTTAGGTTTAATCAAGTGTTTCTTTGTTACTTCATCAGTTTTGGGACCTTGTTTGGTTAGCTTTTCCCATGATCCTTGTTTGCCTTTGTTTTGGAATTAAATATCATTTTTGAGACTCCTGCCTTACCTCGGTGCTTCCTTGCACTCGGTCCTCCATGTTTTGCTCTGCCTTAAAAAAAAAAAAAAAAACACGTGACAATCGCTGCCATTGGGTGCAATCCTTGGTAGGTTCCAGCATACCCGCAACCCTAGTGAGGATAAGTGGTGTAGAAAATGGATGGAGGGGTGTTGCTAGCCAAAATTTGAGGCTCCAGTAAGCTTCTGATACAGTGACCCTTGGGTGAAGTGAAAAAAAAATGGAGCAGTAAAGGTAATGTAATGTGTGCGATGAGAAACACGGCTCCTGATGCATTTTTTAAAAATGTGACAGTCACACACGCAAATACAAAATGAGAACACTCACAAGGAGCTGCTGAAGGCCACAACTCACACACAGATGCTCACACACAGACTGTAATCGGCCAACCTGACTCCAGGTTCTGACGTCACTCATTCAACACACAAATACTAAATGATGTACAGTAATCATATTATCCATCCATCCATTTTCTGAGCCGCTTCTCCTCACGAGGGTCGCGGGCGTGCTGGAGCCTATCCCAGCTGTCATCGGGCAGGAGGCGGGGTACACCCTGAACTGGTTGCCAGCCAATCGCAGGGCACATACAAACAAACAACCATTCGCACTCACAGTCATGCCTACGGGCAATTTAGAGTCTCCAATTAATGCATGATTTTGGGAGGTGGGAGGAAACCGGAGTGCCCGGAGAAAACCCACGCAGGCACGGGGAGAACATGCAAACTCCACATAGGCGAGGCCGGGGATTGAACCCATGGTCCTCAGAACTGTGAGGCTGACGCTCTAACCAGTCGCCCATCGTGCCGCTGTAATCATATTTATAAAACTTAAAAAAATAATAATCTTTGCATTGTTTTACACAGCCATTTTCGTTATAAAAACAAAAGAACATTGTTTTTGGGTGGGATGGAAAGTATGAATGCATTTAAAGTCACTTTAATGGTCAAAATAAGCGATTGGAGCGAATTAAACTTGTAATCCCAGGTGCCACTACAATATTGACACTTTGGTTGCGGCCATCTGCTGGGACTGATTGAATTAGGAGAGACTAAAGAAAGAGTTATAGGGGTAAGGACGTTTCGAGGTTACAAACATCATTTTTTATAAAAGATTATTGTTGTTGTTATTATTTTTTATTCGATTGTTTTTGTTGCCTACAAGTTCGAGTTACGTCGCAAAGCGAGTCGTAAACCGAGGACCCCCTGTACTGTACAAATGGAAGAGAAACTCAGCTGACGCTATTGGAAAAGTGACCTGCGGAGGGCGCCAAAGATACAGGTTTAAAAAAAAATGCTGCGTTCAAAAGTGTTGGTGAAAAAAAGAAGACATAAAAATATATACACATGTATATACACGCACATATATATATATATATATATATATATATATATATATATATATATACACACACATATATATATATATATATATATATAGAGAGAGAGAGAGAGAGAGAGAAATAGAGAGAGAGAGAGAGAGAGAGAGAGTGAGAGAGAGAGAGAGAGAGACGAAGAAAGACAAACAGTGTCTATCACGCACTATCACTTTGTGCTGAAGCTCTTAATTGGGCCTGACCAGACACAATGGTCCGAACCATTACGTCTCTATTGACTTCTTCCAAGCCCTGTGCACTTTTTTTTGTTTTAATTCCAATGACACCCCCCCCGCGTTGTTCTTAAAAGTCAACACCAGGAAAAACCGGCCCGAGCCGTCACACACGTCGTCGCGCTCCCACCTTGTATGTGCGTGCCAGAGAAAGTGGGCGTGGGTGTGCGCAACCACAAGCAAAGACGCACGCGGACGCGCGCACAACATACGCACGCACACGTCGCGAGTGCGCGCCAGCCCAGCCGGAGCGAGCGCGTGTTCCCCGTGTGAGTGACGCCTCCACCGTCCTGCGAAAACCAAGAGGAATTACTTACTACAACACACAGCCGGGAAGAAGAAGGAGAAGGAGACGAGAGGAATACTCGACCATGGCGCTCGCGTCCGTGTGGAACTACCGCGTCCCCCTCGTCGCCATCGCCGTCGTTTGCCTGGCGCGCACCGGTAAGTCGACGCTTGTCTGTCCCCCGTGCAAGTTTGCTGCTCGCGAGCGTTCAACCCGCGCTGCCACTTGCACTTTTGTCTGACTTGCACAGGAATGCGCTGCGTCGGTTGGGCGACTTGTACTCCTTAAACGCCTCATAAGGGAAACCAAAGTGATAGGTGGAGCCGTCACCCTGGACGTTCAGCTCCAATATCACTGTTTCTCACACTACAATAGAAGTGTGCGCCCTCAATGGGCCGCTCGGCCACGCTTGCGGGGAAGAGAGCGTTGTACTCGGCATACTGACATTTCCAGCGCCACGCTCAGTTACGGCCGTACTTTTCTGTTTTGCCACTTGATTGTTCTGCATTGATGGCGTGCTCGGGTTGTGGTTAGCACGTCTGTTTTTGTGCAGTTTGCAACTTGCAAATGTTTATTTTGATGAGAATCAAGTCGTGATGTTATGAGAGAGAGAGTCATTTAAAAAGCCTTTTTCCAGGCTTTACAGTATTTGTGGGAACCTTGAAGCGGCGCCCATAGCCCGCTGCATTCATGCAAGGAAGACTACACAGGGGGGCGTTCCTCGGTTTACGACGGTCCCGACATGCGACATTTCAAATTTGGCATAACAATAGTTTTTCCCTTTCAATGATTTTGTATTTATTTCTCACGTCTTCCTCACAGTCGAGAGGTCCTGGGTTCCGTGTCCAGACTCGGGCTTTCCTCTGTGTGGCGTTTTCATGTTGCAAAAGGCTCATTTTGAGGGAAATAAAGTCATTATACTTTGAGAAAAACATAAAGAAAAGCTTGTGATACACTGTATATGGAGGCTTGGGGAGTAACGGCATATACAGTTTGTAATGGCGTTCCGGAAATAGGAAAACAACAACAATATATAATCAGATTCCAGGTAGATTTAGCAAAAAAAAAAAAAAAGAGAAAAGATTCATTCTATTTATTTGGTCTGTATTAGTATATTTGGTATTGGAGTAATCCAAAGGTAACTGAAAGTCCTGAAGTTACATGACTTCAGTATTACATTACTTACTGTATTCTTTAACAGGTAACTGTGTCAAAATCCCTTTTTGAAGTAACTCTCCCAACCTTGTGTATTCCTGTGCACCAATGGCTTCCCATCGTTCGTGTACGCATTCGAGGATGACAGTGTTCTTCGGTTGATGACAGTCCCGGCATATGAAATTTGGAAGGTGGGGTAAGAATACATTATCACGTGGCACAAAGCGCGCTTTCCATTAAATGTATTATACTTACAGCATTGCACTTACAGCATGGTACGGTAGGGGGTTAACACTTTTGGCTCACAGTTGAGAGGTACCGGGTTCAAATTGTTAGCTCAGGCCCTCCTGAAGAAGGGGTTTTCATACAAATATTCACTGTAATTGGGAATTTTACTGCTATAAATAGATAGATAGAGACATGTAGATACTTTATTCATATCTGTACTGTCTGTCGTAAACCAAGGTCCCCGTTTTGACAAGTAAAGGAGTTCTCTGTGGGACGCTCGTGCTGTTTTTGTCTTCTTGCAAATGAGGAAACACAATTCCAACACACTTGCACCCTTGAAATGAAAAACTGCCCGATGGGGTTTTTTGTTTTTATTTGCTCAAGTGCAGATTGGGGGAGCTGTCTATTAGGGTATATGTGGACCAATTGTAAACAATGCCTCAAATGAAGCTGACACACAAACAAAAATATGACTGTCATGGAGCAATGAGGCAAAGTGGACGGAACACATAAGCGAGTGTAGCTCCTCGGTGCATAACATTGTGGAGCTTCCACACGTCCAAGTCGAGAAGGGTGTTAATTGTTCTCAAAAGCGCGTAATGTAAGATGTAAGGGAAGGCTTCAAGTGGCCACACCGAGAAACTGTTTATTGTGCTTTGGTAGTTGCTGCTGTTTTGGTTGACAACAGAGTTCCAATGGGGTATAATTACAGTTGGAACAATTGTTTCACCTGATGGGGGGGGCTCCAAGGAGACATTCGTTTAAGGGAGGTGTTTATTTTTTGTCAGTGGATGACACACGGCGACTATTTGAGGAAATGCGTACGCTGCGAGTGAATGTCTACCCTTGATGCTTGTTTCCCCCTGCCAGGTTGCTTAAAAGCGTGAGGCTGCTCTTTGTCACACTGTTGTGCTTCTGTTGTGTTGTTGTGCAGTGTGGTGAGCCACACTGCTCCGACATCAGCTGCTATGATGCCAAGCTCACCTTATTATAGCTTGTGTATTGATTGATCCCCTCCTGTGTGTGTATTTGTGTGTGTGTGTTAGTATGAGCCCTCAGCAGCGGTGCAGTGAGGATTTACTGTATATATGTGTGTTGTGTAAGAAGTGTATGTGTTTATGCATGTGTGTCTGGGCACATCTTTATGAAATTGCCCATGTGTTGCATTTAAATGCGGCCCCCGTCGGCTTTTGCGCGTTGCTTGCAGTGGCGTGTTTTTCGCGTCAGCTGCGGGCAACCTCTGCTGGGAGTTTGCTCGCTGATCACTGTCATTAATCTAGCCACTGACAGGGGCCAGGAGAGACGGGGATGGAGAGGTTTGGCGACGGTGGGAGGGGCGGGGGTGGAAGAGCCATAAAGGTGGGCGCTTTGTGCATCATATGCATTTATATTGTGTGATAAAGGCTGTAGTTTTGAGGGGAAATCAGTAGGAGCAATATTGAGGAGAGGCTGGAAAAAGACGGTGACAGTATTGGTTGTGGCAAGTCAGAGACGGATGCACGGATGGGTTGGCATAGATGGCAGCTTGTTCAAGCCCACAATGTACACATATACACCTACAGGGAGTGAAAATGGAATGAAATGAGGATGCTGGGTCCTCAACAATCAAGCCTGGGCCCGCCATCTCCGTTATGTTCACATATACCCATAAAAAATGCCAGTTTCCTTTAGTTTGGTAGATCAAAAGAAACGGGTCCCATAACACTGTTGCTTAAGGGGACATCCAGTATTATGGAAATCTACTTTTTAATTGCTTGTATACAAATAATTTGGGCCCTGGAGTGTCTGGCTACCCATCAAGTGTGAAATTAAAACACCAAATAAATCTGTTTCTGTCTGCCTATTTTTGAAAATGCATCTGTGAGCAAGCCGTTTGTTGACTTGGCAGCTAGGCTGGGCGAACATCCAGATCTATTTTCAAATCCGCGAGGAATCGACAGCCCAAGACCTTTGAGGGACAGTTTGGGAAGTTGACCGCAGTTGTTTGCTTTTGTGAAGTATTTGAAAGGCTTTTGTCTGGTGGGGGGTCAGCGTGAGCACAGAGTTTGTCAGATGTGGATGACTGGCACTGGCGACGTGTCCTGCCAACTTAACCAATGACAGCCAAATAAATTAGCATTGTTTTTGGGTTTGTGTTGATGTTGTGTTGCGACGGGATATGGTAGCATTATAAGGTATATTACCAACTCGAATGATGTGGTGTTTCGTAACTCGAGCATTTTGGTATTTAAAAAAAAAAAGTTAATTAATTCATTAATTTTTATTTATTTTTTTAATTTCCGGAAAAGTAGTGATTTTGGAGATGTGAGGACGCCACCTGGCATCGTCCTATAAGACACTGGAGAAACAGTATGCCCACGCATAGGAATGAAGTGCAAAGGCTGTGCTATTTCTCTCCAATTCTGAGAGGTATGGAAAAGTTTTTTTTTTTTTTTTAGTCAATTTTACATACCAAAAATGTGTTGAAAAATACGATTAAATATCATTCAAAAGGTACTGATCCACTCCAAACTCACAAAGGACCTTCCCCAAATTGTTCCCACCATGATGGAAGCATACAATTGTTCAATATGTCAATTCCGATTCCCACTAACGAGTCTAGTCAACACCTGATTGGTTAAGTAGCCGATTAAGAGTTACCTTTCAATCAGTTTTGTCGAATGAGAGGTTGCAATGACAATGGGAGGAGAAAGTTGTGTTGTGGAAGCTTGGGGGGATGGGGGGGAGGGACAGATGGAGACAGCACTGTGACTTCAGAGTGTGCCTGACGGGCAGGCCTGAAGCACACACGCACGCACATGCGTACACGCTCTTGAAAGCCTTGGGCCAAAGTTTTGCACCCCCACACCGAAACAAATGCACCTGACACCTCCTCCTCTTCTCACCCACAATTAATAGACCCCGCCCCCCCGCCCACATCCACATCTGTATTCCCCCACATCCCTGCCACCATTTCATGCCTCCATTAGCACCTGGCTTATGGCTGTACGCATTAAATCACCTCCGTTTGTTTGTTTTGAATGTGTACAATGAGAGCCATCCGTTTTGAGCATGTTCCCCCCCCCCCCAACGTGTCATTAGGTTTGGGCCTAGCTTTGGGCACTCTGCTTTCTGTGTGATGAATACCAATTATGGCGGGCACACCGTGTCCCCATGCACCACACTTATGCAAAAATATGGAGGAATTGGAGCATGCACATATAATATATGTGTGCAAATACAGTGGCTGTTTAGAAAAAGAGATTCTTTATTCACTTACTTAACTGCAGATGGGGGGAAGTGTTTATTTGTAACACACATCTTGGAATATTAACATTACAATTCAGGTCAGGTCAAGCAAAACTGGAGTTTAAAACAGGCAGACTAAGTGCAACTAGTGGCAGTTTCTGGTATGTAAAATATGTGTGGGTGCACAAGGTGGCATTCCCCCGAAAAAAAGACCAAAAAAAAGACAAGAATGCTCCGTAAAATGGTTTTATATTGGCATCAAGACATGTAAATCAGTGGCTTTTGAATGGGAAATGTGCGCCCTCTTGTGGAGAATAGTGGTTAGGGGGGGGGGGGGGGGGGCAGGGTGTCACAGTAACACAGAGCCAGAAAGTAAACATGGACAAACAACATTGGGGAGTGACCACATGTCAAAGTCTACTGCGGGGTATTCCAGAAAGGGGATTCAACACACATCTTGTCTAAACGTAGGCTCTGAGTTGACTTCCTCTGAAATCGAAAACTCGTGCATGACCACAACAAAAAGACATTTACGATTTACCATGGCAACAGATAGAAACATGTCGAGATACTTGCTGGGCTTCTTGAAATTGGAAGTGCTAATGCCGGCGTATTGTGACAGTAAAAATATATTTTGTAAAAAAACAACCCAAAAAAACCCCACTGCTCCCTCAGCAAAGGAATGAGAAGCGCCAAGGGAGCAGATTGCTGTACGAATGCAAAAGTTTCAATTCACTTATTTAATGCACTGCCTAAACACTTAACCACACTTTTAACTGCAGCGTATAGTTGAAAAGGCACTGTATTGAATATCATCTAATTTTCATTTAAATGCAATCCGGTGTCGAAAAAGCGTGCCTGAAGCAGCTTAAAATGACGACAAGGCACATTTTGCTCAGCCATGATTGGACCTCTCTTAGATTTGATTCATATGACTTGACATTTGATCACAGCGGGTCTGCAAGAGTCTGAGATTAGAGATGGCTGGAGAATGGTAGAAAGATACATGACTGAGTTTGATTAAAAGCGATACAGTTCGATCCGAAATTATTCCGTGAATACCAGTATATCATTTTAGATTTAGTTGCGCCTCAATATCGATGGGATAGCAGAGGAGCGGACAAGCTGTGACAGATCTAAAGTCAGGGTTTAGTTTCGAAAACCTGCCAAAGAATCTGTTACCATGGTGACTGACTCAGAATTTGTCTTACGATAAGTCGGAGTTTCCCTCATCTCACGGTTCATTTTCATTTTCTCCCAATTTTCACTTGACTCGCTTTCTGGAACACCCGGCTGATCGCTACATAACGTAAGATCATGTTTAATCCTGCGCGTGAAACTCGTTTACATGCGGTGAGAATCCACACGCTCGAACCCGATTTAGTGCTCCAATGCTGCTGTTTTGGTTGGCAACAGAGTTCAAATGAGACCGCTATTTCTTCACTGGATGAAGTGCCTTGCTGGTAATTGGAGCACAGCAGATAAGAGAGGCATAGCCATTATTTGAGGAAATATGGAATGTTCAGTAACAGGCTTTGATGCATTTTCTTTGGCGTCACCGAGGAGCGCTTACGCCAACGTTTGTCTGTGGTGGTTTGTTGCGTTCGATGCTTGTCAGGTTGCATCACGAGAGTTAAAAATTGCCTTCCATTCACTTTCCTCTTTGGCCCTTTACCTAGCAGCTGCCTTTTGTTCCTGATGCGCTGGCAGTCTGCAGCGCCAGCCAAGGTTTATCCTTTGATCCAAACCTTGGAGGGATAATTTGCGCACAAATAAACTTGTCAACAATTTAATTAAAATGGCTTCTTCAGCTGTGAGCCTCCACTGCCCTCCTGCTCGCTAGTTCAAGGCAACAACATGATACGATAACTTGATAGGAATACTCAATTGTCTTTTATGCTTCTTAAAGCAGGGTACACACATACAGTACAGACAATTGGCCCACATTTGAGTGAATGTTCTCTCTTGTGATCCAAGAAAAATTATCCTGACTGATTGTCTTGTGACGGCACGGTGAACGACTGGTTAGCACATCTGCCTCACAGTTCTGAGGACCGGGGTTCAAATCCCAAAAAGATGCGTGGTAGGTTAATTGAAGACTCTAAATTGCCCGTCGGTGTGAATGTGAGTGCGAACGGTTGCTTGTTTATGTGCCCTGCGATTGGCTGGCGACCAGTTCGGGGACGCGGTTAGCTGAGATAGGCTCCAGCATACCCGCGACCCGAGTGAGGATAAGCGGTCCAGAAAATGGATGGATGGATGATTGTCTTGTGGTGTTGAACGATGTGGGAGTGATCTCCCCCCCCCCCCCCCCCCCCCCCAATGTGAAAGATACTGAGTGATTATCCCCTGGTGTGAGGCTTCTTTTCAAAGCAATTTTTCCTCCTGATATGACAGATCCTCAGCAATTATACTGTGATGTGTTGACAGAGATTTTTTCCCCCCTAACCGATCTGAAAGGTCCTGAGCGATTATCCTGTGGTGTTTTGTGTGTTAAGAGTGATTTTTCTACACAATCTAAAAGTTCCTGAGTGATTATCCTGCGGTGTGTGTCCAAATGGATTTGTCCTACCCGATATGAAAAACGCTGAGCGATTATCCTCTGGTGTGGGGTGGCTTAAGAGTGATTTGTTTGCCCCTAAGAGCCTGAGTGATTATGTTGTGGTGTGGAGTGTGTCGAGAGTGATTTTTTTTTTTTTTTTTTTTTTATGTTTTCCTTCTGCAATCTGAAAGATCCTGCGTGATCATCCTCTGATGTGGGCTGTGTTGAGAGTGATATTTCCTGCCCGATCTGAAAGATCTTGAGTGATTATCCTGTGGTGTGTTAAGAGTGATGTTTCCTTGATTTTCCTCTGGTGTGGGGTGTCTTAAGGGTGATTTTTGCTCTGCGATATGCTCGGCTCAGGGAAGATGATTGTACTTAAACCTGTTCAATATTTACGACAGTAAATCCTTGTGTGTGTGTGTGTGTGGTCCACCTCCTATTGTAGAGCAGCAAGAACACGCATGGCTATTTTTTTCCCTGTTCATATGTGAGGATTCTCACGTTTAAAAAAAAAAAAAAAAAAAAAAAAAATCAGTTAAGGTGTTAAAAATCAGTATATGTGTATACTGCTTTCATTTCCGCATGTCAGTCAACTCAATAGAAGACATACTGTACGAGGAGTTCCACCATTTTGGAATTGCACCATTTTGATCAACTGAAGGCATCTGAAAGGGTCCTGACAGGCTGCCTCAAAAAAGCCCCATAAACTAATGGGGCATTTTGCAACTGGGCCAAAGTCATGACTGAGAGAGTCTCACAACTCATTGTGGGATCGTGTTTATTCCCCCCCGAGGATTTTATGGCTCTATTACTCAGACGAGGCTGAAAGTTCCTCACTGCAGCATTTAGTGCCGCTGATGTGTTTTTCTGGGATTCGCTCCTAATCTGCCCCCTTAGCGTTTTATGTGATTTGTAATTGTTTTTGGACCACTTGTTCCATTGATAAGACTGTTGTCGTCCCATGCCATCCCCCCTGCGAGGGCATTGGAATACTGTATGTCTTGATGAGACACAGCAGGGGGCGTAAAGCCATTCGTGCCCGGCTCTGAATGACGAGCTACCGTGTAACAAAACAGCACAAATATGAACAAAATTAATGTTGTCTAACATTAACAAGTGGTTTCCCCATAGGAAATAATGAAAATTAAATTCATCTGCTCTGGACTAGCATTGTTTTATGAAACATTTCTTCCAAGACTAACTGCACCATTACTATTTCAAATTAATTGTGTTTCTACCCTAAACTGTCCGACAAGAAAATGTGTTTAGGAGAGGACTCTCTTCATATAAGGACCATACACCTTTATTACTTACTTTTATTGTCAGCAGCCAGGACAGAACACTTCACTGTCATTTCTGGTTCTTCAGATGTCATCACATACTGTATATCCTCTGTGTCAGGTGTCCTTAAAAGGTCCTCGTCTTCAATGGGATTTTCCATAAAAATGACACTTAATCCTTCACCAACACTTTTACCATTTTATGGAATATCCCATATTTCCTAAAATATTGTGATCAAAGATTGCACCTATCCGGCCCACGCATAATGGTCATATGCAATGAGGCGACGGTCTTAAATTCGATCGAAATAGTCTTAAAAAGGTTAAGACATAAAAGTCTTGAATGTGGTTTCCTTAAACCCACGGATTCCCGGGCTACCCCACCTCGGCATCACATTAAAAACAACTAAAAATTAATTACAGTGGGTACGGAAAGTATTCAGACACCCTTCAATTTTTCACACTTTGTTATATTGCAGCCATTTGCTAAAATCATTTAAGTTCATTTTTTTCCTCATTAATGTACACACGGCACCCCATATTGACAGAAAAAAATGTAATTGTTTAAATTTTTGCTGATTTATTAAAAAAGAAAAAGTGAAATATCGCACAGCCATAAGTCTCCAGACCCTTTTCGGTAACACTCATATAATAACTCTGGTGCTGTCCATTTCTTCTGCTCATCCTTGAGAGATGGTTCTACACCTTCATTGGAGTCCAGCTGTGTTTGATTATTCTGATTGGACTTGATTAGGAAAGCCACACCCCTGTCTATATATAAGACCTTACAGCTCACGGTGCATCCCAGAGCAAATGAGAATCATGAGGCCAAAGGAACTGCCTGAAGAGCTCAGAGACAAATTGCGGCAAGGCACAGATCTGGCCAAGTTTGCAAAAACATTTCTGCTGCACTTAAGGTTTCTTAGAAAAGTGATTTCCAACCTTTATGGAGCCTAGGCACATATTTTACAATTGTAAAATCTCACGGCACACCCACAAACAAAAAGTGGATACATGAATTACTGTATGTACTTCCTGCCATCTAATAGAAGAGCATTTATTTCTTCTGTCAGTCATTATGTCTCAGTGGCATAAATAGATGAATAAAGATACATTATTTCCTGGAAATAAATAATTTCATGAGCAATTAAGTACAATAATTTCCCACGGCACACCTGAAGAGCGCTCACGGCACACTAATGTGCCCCGGCACACTGGTTGGGAATCACTGCCTGAGAGAACAGTGACCTCCATAATCCTTAAATGGAAGACGTTTGGGCCGACCACAACCCTTCCGTCCGGCCAAACTGAGCTATCGGGGAAGAAGAGCCTTAATGAGAGATGCAAAGAAGAACCCAAAGATCACTGTGGCTGAGCTCCAGAGATGCAGTCCGGAGATGGGAGAAAGTTCTCGAAAGTCAACCATCATTGCAGCCCTCCACCAGTCGGGGCTATATGGCAGAGTGGCCCGACAGAAGCCTCCCCTCAGTGCAAGACACATGAAAGCCTGCACGGAGTTTGCTAAAAAAACAAAACAAAAAAAAAAAAAGCACCTGAAGGACTCCAAGATGGTGAGAAATAAGATTCTCTGGTCTGATGAGACCAAGATAGAAGTTTTCAGCCTTAATTCTAAGCAGTATGTGTGGAGAAAACCAGGCACTGCTCATCACGTGTCCAATACAGTCCTAACAGTGAAGCATGGTGGTGGCAGCATCATGCTGTGGGGGTGTTTTTCAGCTGCAGGGAGACAGGACGACTGGTTGCAATCGAAGGAAAAATGAATGCGGCCAAGTACAGGGATATCCTGGACAAAAACCTTCTCCAGACCTCAGACTGGGCCGAAGGTGCACCTTCAAGACAATGACCCTAAGCACACAGCTAAAATAACGAAGGAGTGGCTTCAGAACAACTCCGTGACTGTTCTTGAATGGCCCACCCAGAGCCCTGACTTAAACCCAATTGAGCATCTCTGGCGAGACCTGAAAATGGCTGTCCACCAACGTTCCCCATCCAACCTGACAGAACTGGAGAGGATCTGCAAGGAGGAATGGCAGAGGATCTTCTACTGTATACTGAGCAAAGGGTCTGAAGACTGTGTGATATTTCAGTTTTTCTTTTTTAATCTGGAAAAATTTCAACAATTCAGTTTTTTTCTGTCAATATGGGGTGCTATGTGTACATTGAATGGGGGTGGGGGGGAGATCTTAAATTATTGTAGCAAATGGAGACAATATAAGAGAGTAAAAAGATTTAAGATTTAAGATTGAATACTTTCCGTACCCACTGTATGTATTATGTGGGTGACGTTCATCCAGAAAAATGGCGAAATGTACGACTTTACGTTGTATTCAACTTCAGAGGTTCCACTAAAAGTCCAGTATACAGTGGGCGATGCACTTTCAGATGTTTATTGAACAGGATAAACACAATTAGAAAATGAGAACATTCGGAAGGAGTGACTCCTGGCGTGGCTCACTACGCCATGCCCCTTAAAGGCACATATCCAACACAGGAGTACTACTGTACGTACAGTAATTACATTTTATGATACCAGTTTATCACTTCTTTTTTTTTTTTTTTTTTAATTATGATTTTTTTTATTTTATTTTTTTTGCCTGCCCTACAATACAATGCCATTTTTCTCAACTAAAAACGTGAAAAAGATTGCGGTGGTCTCTTGGGTGCTTAAACAGAAAAATGAAATGTTGTCCCCTACGTGCCGCTCCCCTGTCAGAAAAAGTTTTTTCAAATAGGATGCTAAGGCCGCCGACTTGGTTCGCCGGCGTGCAATCAGCGAAGTAACCTTTTCCTTTGGACTCGGTGCACAACCGAAACGCCCTTCCAGGTTCCTTCCATGCTCATGACCCGATGTCCCCTGAGCAAGCAACTTTCCTCCAAGCCATCACCCTGTGTGTTGTCTTTACCGAGGGTGTAGAAATCAGTAGCCATCTAATGCCTCCGCACCACTTCTTAGGAAGCTTCTTTATTTGGAGGTCAACTCTGAGTGATGTTTAAGGTCTGTCAGAGATGAATAGAAGGGTAAGTAGACAGAGAAAGGAGGGGGAATATTGGATCCAGAGCCTGATAAAAGCATTCCGAGTTGTTTCCATGACGTTTAGAGTCAACGTTTTAGCCTCCCCCGCCTGGTCCCGTGCTAGTTTAACAGCCACCCTCGCAATAACTTTCATTCCTGGTTCTTTGATTATCATCAGATCTATGTGGTGTCTTTAAAAACAGTTCAAATGTCTTGAAATGAAGGCCTCGAGTATCGTTAAAACTGACACTTAATGCTTCAATCCGCCGTTCGTCTCTGTCACAGAGGCTACAAAAAAATATGTAGTATGGCAAAAAGAGCTAATAGTTTCTTAAAATATATGTTAAGGTGCTCTTAATGGTTATATTTACTGAACGTGAGGTCTTAAATTCGATAGGAGTGGCTTAAAAAGTCATCAAATTGGCTTCCATAAACCTGCCGATACCCTTGGTAAAAAAAAAAAAAAAACCCAAGTAAACTAAAAAAAGGCAAGGAAAAAGCAAAACGATGACGATTCATGTTTGGGAGGGGAAGCTCAGATTACTTTCCAGTGTGCATTCTGTTCTTTTTAACATTTTTATTGTTATCTAGTGCTTGCAATTTCATCACGTCTTTCCTCTATGCTAGGTGTCCATTGAAGGCCTAAAATAACAATTTTGCCAAAGCCTTAATACTGGGGAACAATTAAAAAAATAAAAATAAAATAAAATACTGTTGTGTTAGATTTTTATGCTGATTAAAACTAAAATTGGCGTGATGATTGCAAAATTGCAGTCAGTTTTTTTTTTCTAGCACGTCAAGTTTACCCTCCAGATAAGCAAAATGCCACTGATTAGCTGCAATAAGACTTGCCAGCTGATTACGATTGACTCATCTATAGCAACTTGTTTGTGCAGTCACAATTGAGAGTGCGGTGAGAGGTGTGTAACAAAGCGCTTGTAACTATTCCATCATTGTTTTATTTACATAGATAAATGTTTCATGCTTTTTAAGAGAACGGGGATCCTATAGTTCAAAAACTTGACGTGATAGAGAAAAGCTGAGATCAGTTTTGGATTCCGCACCTAAAAATGAGTTAAAAACTATTATCCTGCAAAATTACACTTAATGACGGTCTCCACCACTTTTACACCTGTTGCCGATCGCGCGCAATCTATTAGAGTGAGTGAACACGCAATTTAGTGCCCGCTGTTTGAAATCTCAGTAAAAAAAAATCACAATGCTAGTGATTCATGCACAAGCCACCAATAGCGCACAAAATCTGTTAGAGCGAACGCGCTCCCTATTTTGGATCTCACATCACTCTAAAAATATTTCGTATTTCATGTGTCAAAATATAAATTAAATCATTTAAAAAGTAGGGCTGCAACTAACGATTTTAATAATAAATTAATTTGTAAGTTATTCCTTCTGTTGATGAATTGGTGAATCAGATTACAAAAGTTTTAAATTTCTATTCCTTTACATGATTTCAAATTGACTGTACAGACAATGCAAAACCATAAATTGATTATGATTCAATTACTGGTTTGGTCTGTAACGTCAGAAAAAAACAGAAAAAATGTTGATAATTGTTTTCCAAAGTAAAAAGATGTTTGCAAATGTCTCATTACAAAGATAATTAGTCTGCTGTCATGGATGACTACAGAAATTCCACAATGTTTCCCGTTGAGAGGCTGAAAATGATGAGGAAGGTAATGTCTCTAAACGCTTATCCAAATAGATGCCAATTAATTTGAAAATCTATTTGTTGTCGTTTAATCTATTAATTGCTGCACCTTATGATCTATTTTTTTCATTAAAAAAATCTCAAATGTTTTTAAGATATAAATAAAATACTTTAAATATAGTATATTTAATATTTTAAAATGTGTTTAATTTGCTTATCGTTATATAGTAATACTACACAAAAACTATCGTGAAGATTGTTTTCCCACCTTAATGATCATATTTAATGAAGGGCAGGTCTTAAATTTGATCACAGTTGCCTTAAAAAGGTCTTGAAAAGTCAATCTGGCTTTCTTAAAACTGCAGGTACCCTGGGAAACCCTTCCACCAACCAACTAAAACAAGCCAAACAAAAAGCATAACGACTTACGTACAAAAATGTATTATGTATTCACCTTTAACACATAGGCTGAGCATTCCGAACCGTTTCCATGACGTTTAGAGTAAATGTTTTGGTCTTAGCGCCTGATCCTGGGGCTTATTTAACAGCCAGCCTTGCTGTTGTGACACCTATCTCTGCAACCCCTGTAGGGCGCGTCACTAACTCTGCGAGACAGCGGCCCTGCGGTAACGCTGGTAACCGAGGTGATTAGCCCCCCCCCCCCCCCACACACACACACCCCTCACGACCCCCGCAGCAGACTGAACATTCTGCGATTGGACAAGAGAGGCCGATTGGGCTGGAAAGGCCAAGTTCCGAAAACTGAAGGGCTGGGATCGCTGTACTCTTCTAGTCAACTGGAATGAAGTGTGGGGAGTTGTAATGAGGTGCTCATCCAAGATCAGAAAGTAGACCGAGCCAATAAAGCCCAATTGCTCTTCCCGCCCCTCCGGGAGGTCTGCGAGTCCAGTAGAGGCCGGCTGATGAAGAGTGACCAGACATATAGCCTTGACCAGCCGGGGACTGATGAGGTCAGAGCTGCATGCTGGACAGTGTATAAAAGGGCCAAGCAAGGAAACTGGGGGAGTGAAAGCCGCCGAGGGGCAGATGTCGCAGTCCAGCGAAGCGGGAACGTGCGAAAGCTCAGGAGGAGTGTCAGGCGGGAGAGTCCAACAAACGGTGAACAATGGCCGCATTTGGGCTGTAAGATGGGGAAAAAAAACCTGGGAAAATAAAAGCGTCGAATGGAAGGGAAAAGAAGGGGAGGCAGATAGATGGATGGCGATGGTCTCGGATGAAGATGGAGTGAGGGGAGAGTCGGGGAACACTTCCGAAAGTCGCAGCCAGTCGTGATGGATGAGGTCACAAAGGACGCACTCAACTCGGACGCCGACAAACGAGCACCGCAATCGTTGTCCATGTTTGGAGATCAGCAGAGAAAAAACATGGTTTTACTTGGGGAAAAAAAAAAAAAAAAAAAAACATTTGTTTTTAATTAATACATTTAGTGAAAACTACAAATGTATGAATGATAATTAGCTTTTTATGCTGATCGGCTTTAATGTCATAATTCGCCGATCCGATCAATGACTCCGCAAAAGACATTTACTCCGCGTCGCCATCGTGTACAGTATATTGAATCCAAAAGCTAGTTTATTTTTAGCCTTGTTGCGTGCCTTTTGACATAGTACAGTAAATATCTGACGGCCAATAAAGTTTCTTTCTTTTTTACCGCTTCTCCTCGCTAGGGTCGCGGGCGTGCTGGAGCCTATCCTAGCTATCATCGGGCAGGAGGCGGGGTACACCCTGAACTGGTTGCCAGCCAATCGCAAGGCATTCGCACTCACATTCACACCTACGGGCAATTTAGAGTTGTCAATTAACCTAGCATGCATGTTTTTTGGGATGTGGGAGGAAACCGGAGTGCCTGGAGAAAACCCACGCAGGCACGGGGAGAACATGCAAACTCCACACAGGCGGAGCCGGGATTTGAACCCCTGTCTCCCCGCTCGGGAGAGGACTTTAATTCAAGGATTGCTTGTGGTATGTTGACAGACTTTTAATACAATACCGTTTGTAAGCAAGCAACAAACCGTTATGTAGCCTAGCAAGCTAGTGCTAGCACTAACGCTTGTATGTAAACATGCCGGCGTTATGTCGAACCATGCTCTGAAGTTTCGGTGTTTGTGAAGTAATTGAATTACAGTAAGTTAGCACCCATTATTTCTGTCATGTTGTAATGTTGGTTGGACCTGACAGATTAGAACACATGACCTGAATAGAGAATACTTTAAGATACTCAGTATACAGTACACAAGTATAGACAGTAAATGAATAAGTCATTTAAATAGATACATTGCATACATCTTGTGATCGGTTATCGTTTTTTTTAAACTTGCTGATCGGCCCCAAAAATCCTGGTCTTGTAAAGCCTAGTAATAAGTATAATCAGAATGTATACAAAGACTAATAATTAATACAGAAAGCTAATATATAATAAGAAAAAATAAAATAGCCAATATTAATATTGTTGACAACTAACAATAAAAATATTAGTATATAACAACTACTGCTAAATCTCAGTGAAATTCTGTAATAATAATGATAATGATAATAATAACAATAATAATGGTAGTTGTTGTTTTGGCATGGTTATTCTTTTAATAACAAAATAAATAACAACAATAAATATCTAAAATGTAATAGCAAGTAAAACAATACTTATAAGAAAAGAATAAAATAGCAATATTAGTAATGTTGATAACAACAATAATAATATTGCACAACGGCACTACGGCGACTACTATCACTACTACTTTTACCAGCACTACTAGTACTACTTCTATGATCCAGTACTATGGCCTTAACGCCACCGAACTACTTTGAAATGATGGCTAAATATTGTGATTCCCACATTTTCCGTGAAGCACGTTTCCAGGCTATCGGCCACATTTATGGGGCGTCTTGCAGCGATGCTTTCCGGATCACGTCACGGTCCTCGTCCTCGTCCAAGCCCCTGCAGGGACGTAGCTCACGTTGCCGTCAAAGCGGTCCATATATTTCCGACCTAATTTGCGGGCGAAGCGCCACGGTACTTCACCTCGGACGGTTTAACACCCGCCGACGCACATGCGAACATTTCTAGCTGCCATTTAGAATCCTTCCTCGTATCCTTCCCGCTAATAGTTTGGCTTTGATGAGATTGTCGCTGGCTGGGAATTGCCAGTCATAGCCGAATGCTATCTTTAGGGAAATCAGATGGAAATTCTTTCACAAGGCGAACACAACAACGCCAAGGAGGTCTCGGAAGAGTTTTCTATCTCGGAAATACTCTTCAGTGTCTTTTCCCTTGAGTGGTGAATTCATTTAAGCCATCGTCGCGTCTGACGGAGATAAAGCGCTGATGTCGCTCGCTGTGATTTTTCAAATTACTTTTGGCTCTGTTCTTTACTTAAGTGTGATCAGGCTATTACCGCTCTGTAATTTCAAACAACATTTGGAGCTCTATGAGTCATTGAAGTGTTTTCTTTCAATGAAAATGATGACAGATCTCTTATTTGGTTTTATGTGTTTGATTGTTGACAGACAAACACAATCACATGATTACAGATGAAACTTGAACATTTTCTCACCATTAGAGTGACCAAAATTGCCACGGCCATCGGTAATATTACACTATTGCTACACAAAAATACCGACCTATACAACTAAAGCACTGCAACAGAATTTATTTTGAATATATATATATTTATATTCTTCCCACTTCCCACAGCCAAGGTACATTTTTATGTATGCAAGACTCAATGGAATATTCTTAAAGAGGAAATATTATGGAAATTTGATTGGAAATTTCTGGCCACCCATCAAGTGTGAAATCAAACAACTGCCAATTCCTATCAGTCTGTCTGTTAGCGAGCTGCTCTACACTGCCCCACTGTGATGTAACAGTGAGGCTAATTTTGTATAACTGAGAGCCACTTTGAAGCGGACGACACCAGCTGTAGCAGCGGCACAATCATGCGGAAATGCCCGCATCCCCCATGAGGTAAGGATCTATCATGTCAAAGCCAAAAGGTAAGCAGAGCTGCATTGACTTTTGTTGGATGCACAGATCAGCTTTGGCTTAAGATAAGCGATTTTGACATAGACACGGTTTTTTTCCTTTGGTTAATTTGACATACACATTAATAAAACACATGGGACTGTTTTATATTGAGGGAAAAAAATGATTTTCTCCTTGAAAATTAGATGAGCGTGGTCAGTGCTGTCACTTTTTTTCACCGTTTTCTACATACAGGATAAATATCTTGGACTGATTTTCCATGTTTAGTCTTATACGAAACGGAAAACTCCCACACTTCTGACGCAGTACTCTTAATGTTTCTTAGCACCATAAAATGCATCTGACGTCTTTGCTGTCTGAGTCACGTCCTTTTCTTCCACGGTTTGCTGTTTCTTACTGTTTGTTTGGTGTTGCAACTTGTAGGGAGACGCTGCTACACAACTACTTTCAGATGCGCTAAATACGGCAGTAATGATCATTTTGATAAAACGTCAAATTGTTTCATCCCAACACATGATCGAAGAAAAGTCCTCAACTGGAATTGCCTGATTGCATTCTGCTCCCGGCGATTGTTGAAGCTTTTATTTGCCTTCCCGTGATGCTCCTTTTCTTTTCTCGAGACACGAGGAGAAGTGGTCTTTCATCCACTTCATTACCTGACCGCAAACAACCATACATTAGAGCCAATTAATTAGCAGCCCATGAAAACAATCCAGATAAAAAAAAAAGTTGGTAGGTAAGACCCCCTGAGCGCCGAACAAGACAGACAGAAAGACAAAGGATATGAAAAGGAAAATGTTAAAAGTCCTGCAGTCATTCCGTTTTATCTCCCGACTTGAGGTTGACTGCACTTTTTATTGAAAACTCACAAGGTCATCAATTCAGGCTCGGCTTGCGTGAAGGCGGAAACAAACTACGCGGCCGGGAAGACACAAACATTGGAGTGCCGAGATTGTTTCTGTGGGGAGCGCTGCAGTTGGCGAGAAACCGCAACGACCTTGAGGGGACTGCGTCGGCTGATTCCCTCCAGGCTCCATTTTGTACTGCGCAGCTGGGGCTCGGGGGGATCGAACGGGGGCCTGAGCAGAGGTGGGGTCATGTAGAGTATAGATACATTTCCACCATGTGCTACAGTTCTGTTTGGTTTCCTCTTGTACGGTTTGGAACGGTAAATCTTGATCTCTCTTCAGTTTCCACTGCAGATTTTGTTGGCGTATTGATCAGCTACTGGATGTAAATATTGTGTCACCATAGATGCGAGTGCCACAATCGTTTAATAATCTTTAATAATCGATTATTATGCCCATCCTTTGTGTTTGCCCGCAATGTGAAGGGATCCGCTCCTATTTGGATGTGATAATATTTGGCAACTACCAATTGCACATCACAGCAAAATCAGTTTTTTCGATTGTAATAACATTGCATTAAGAATCCAATTTTATATTCGATTAATCGATGCATTCTGGCTGGGTTATTTCTCCTAACCTTGCTTTATACCATACCGAACTAAACTGAACCTTTACTCCTTCCCCCCCCATTTTGTTCTTTTTTTACCAACACAATACACGCGCAATCCATTTTTGTTGTTTTTGCCGTGGTAAGGAGTGTATCCGGTGACAAAGCCCAGTGATCATAAATGACGTCAAAGGACACGCGACAAGGCTAAAAATAAACTAGCTTTTGGATTCAAATGTACTGTATACGACGGCGACGCGGAGTAAATGTCTTTTGCCAAATTATGACATTAAAGCCGATCGACCGATCGTCATAAAATTGTAATTATCGGCCGATACCGATCAAGCCGATCACATCGGTGTAAAGTCTACTTTTTCCATTAGTTTTTAATTTTGTTTGAGTAAAATTACATCTTTCTTCATTTAATATTCTGACTTCAAAATATTTGTGACTTTCTTTGTAAACAAAACAAAATCACGACTTTAGTCTCGTATCGCTATGGCTTCATTACTGTAACTTTCCAATTTATTTTGCATTATTTTATGCTTTCATAAAACTGATGTAAGACATTTTCTCACTAAAATTCCAATGATATTTCTGTAAAATTATGAGTTTTTGCTGTACATTTTTAATGTGTTCTTGTAACTTTAGAATTGTATTCACTTCAAGCTGGAGTTTGCGGTAAAAATAACAAATACCTTTTGTCATATGTTAAAATGGTGTGTATGCCTGAGAGGTACTTTTGTAGTACTGGTATACCGTGCAACCCTACTCACAACCCTAGTGAGGAAACAGAAAATGAATGGATGCATATAAACCTATTATCCATAGGGTGTTTATACTTTATAGAAACAAAGTGAGTAGCCAATTGTTACAAATGTGACCGAATAAAATGTTTTTTTATTGGTTGGTAAGATACGCAGCATTGAGGGTAATGCAAAATTGTCATAAAGTGCCAATGCTCAGACATTAACTTGCAACAATATTGATATTTGGCACTGTTGTGTCGGAGATAAGGATGCGCTACATAGCGATATGGATATTTCATCTCACCACCAGTACAAATGACTTCCTTGCTTCCTCCTTCATTGAGCAGAGCAGCAGACTGAATCGCTTTGACTCGAGTCCAACAGCCGCGTTCCTATCGCCAAGGTACATCTGTCAGGGGTAATAATGTTATCGTGGACCCGCAGAAGGACCGAGCCCCTCTCTGGATACTGAACCGCTTCGACACCTTGGGCGCAGTTTGCAGTGAGGCCACGGTTGCCGGGCCACGCTGGCGAATTGAGCTGCGCGAAGGGGGGCGGGGGTGGTCCTGCAGGGACCAGTGGGGTTCTGCAGTCAAGCTTCCGTCCAAGGACATGTATTTTTTTTGGTTTTTTGTGTGTGCCCTGTATAATGGAGTTTAAGTTTTTGTGCCACGGTGCACGCGGCAGGACGCTGTCATCTCTTGGCTGCGTGTACAGTAGGAAAGCTTATTGCGAGAAAAGCTAATAAAAGCGAGCGCTGGGGGGGGGGGGGGGGATGGTTTCTTTTTTCTCCCCCTCATCTGAAGGGCCAAGATGGCTGCCGTGGAGCGTCCAAATCACAACTCAGTCAACACTGCGTGACTTTCATCAACGGCAAGGAAGAAAAACACCCTGCATTGAGTCAGTGTTGAAAATTCAGCCCCCCAAAACTGCAGACTTAAACTTAATTGTGCTTACAATGAGTAGATTGACGTTGAAATCAACACAGTTCATTGCACCTGCAAAAGACATGACTCAGCTGTAGTTAGTTAGGGAGGTTATTCATCGGAAATGAAAATTTTATTCAATGCCTCACAATTATTGAAGTCCTTTTTTTAAATTTTGGGACTTTTTCCCAATTTCTCGTTCCACTGCCTCATGCCTCATAATGGAAACAAGTTTAGTCCAATTTTGAACACCAACTTGGGTAACCAAATAGGGTCCCTTGGCCAATTAAGGCCTACGAATAACATAGGCATAACGTCGAATGCCCTTTGATGTACAATTGGAAACACCCAAATTTAGCATCATTTTAAGGGGCACTTAAGGGACAAAAACACTTTTTGTCATATTTGTTAAAACTGTCAGTATAATCATGACTGTATTATCTGTGGGAAAAAAATCATCTCTCTCTGGCCTTCTCTCTTTTACCTAATTTGTTTTTTTAATAATACACTGCATCCAAGAAAAAAACAAAACTGCCAATCAGAGACAGAAGTTGTGACTCACGCGAGGTGTCAATCATTGGTGGGAACACTCCCGCAGCCTCATGATGACGTATTCCCATGGGCTTCAGGAGTTTTGTTGAAACTGGGTTAGGGTTAGTTGAATAGCAATAAAATGTGAAAAGAAGGAAGCGGACAGATCCCGAGACAAAAACAAGGGTGAATATAGAAGCTGCCAAGGTGATGTGGAATTGGTAATGTTTCTGCTGGACAGCTTTTTGTTTTTTAATTGATTGCGTCTTCAAAAAAACAAAAACTTCAAACTGATAACATTTAGTGGTTTTGTAACATCCATCCATCCATCCATCCATTTTCTGAGCCGCTTCTCCTCACAAGGGTCGTGGGCGTGCTGGAGCCTATCCCAGCTGTAATCGGGCAGGAGGCGGGGTACACCCTGAACTGGTTGCCAGCCAATCGCAGGGCACAAACAAACAAACAACCATTCGCACTCACAGTCACACCTAGCAGCCGTGGCTCACGTCGCCTTGGTTACAGTGCTCATTTTGTACAGCACATCGATAGCAGTTTTTAAAACCGCAAACTTCCATTTAAATGTGCTTCAATAAAATGCCTTTAAATAATAATAAAACAAATTCTCATCTACTATAAACCATATTGAAGGGCGCTTATAAAGCCCGGTTAGTGCCATTTGCTGCTTTGTTCTGTAAGAACGCACATCGCTGTAGCTCGCTGCATTGGTGTCAGAAGTGGGATCTACGTCTGTCCAACTGTCTGTCATCCCTCCGTCTGCCCGTATATTTCTTTCTTTATTTTTATACGTCAACCAATAAATTCAAAGGCCGCTCAAGTTGTACAATTTGTAATTTCCCGAGCATTAACTCTATTTTTGATTTTGTTATTTAAAAAAAAAATATATTTATTTTTTTGTTTTACACCTTTTGCATCACGTCTTCGCAATTACAGTTGTTGTGACGTCAAGAGTTTGACCCTGAAACACATTGTTTCGAAATCTGAACTAATCGGAGGTCGACCAGCATTCTGGAGTGGATTGTATTCGACCTCATAGGTTTCGGGATTTGTTCCACTGTCTTCCTGTTTTTGGCATCTCTCCCCGACTGAGTTTTATTTATGTGACAGTATCCATTTACAAGGCTCAGGGAGCAGCGTAGTGCCGCGGGAGACGCGATTTACGAGCTTAGCGGGGGTGGAATTAAAAACAAACATAAAACAACGGTAATTAGGAAGCAGGTTGATCCCAAAAGATAAGTGATGTATAAATCACGGGGCCTTATTATTGCGGGAGGAGTACAGAATGTGCGTCGGCGTGGGCGACATGAATTTGCATGCAGATGCTTTTACGAGCGCTTTATAAAACTCCTCCACTGCAGTGTTTGGGTTCAGAATAGAGTTAACCCCCATTTATCGCGTGGGACATGTTCCAGACCAACCTGCGATAGGTCAAAATATACAGTAGAGGGACCATGGAAAAAGTTTAGATTTGAGCGCCTCACACGCTTTGAACACATTTAAACTTATTAAAACATTCTTTTTTTATTTGCAAGTCATAAATATATAAGAAAAAATACTGTACAGTATGTATACTGTACATGCATGTGCCCCCCCCCCCCCCCCCCCCCCCAAATCCCCCCATCCGTGAATAGGTAAATTTGTGAATAGTCAACATGCAGGGTAGCACTATACCTTAAAAACCCATAAAATAAAAACGGGATACAATCAAGTGGGAGCAGAAACGATGAGGTTCTATGAACGCGCACCTTTTGTCTTTGTGCTTTCATTTCCAAATGGAAGCTTTTTTTTCACCTCCCATCTGTCTCCCCCCTGCCTCTCTAATTCCTCATTCTCGATCCTCCCCCAGTGTGGGGCCACCAAATGGAGGGCCCCCAGCGGTGGCTTAGTGTCCTTTTTCTTGTCCTGCTTGACTTTCTCCCTTTTTTGGCTTTATCGCTACTTAAACGCCAAGGCTCATGCGTCCACATGCGTCTGCCAGGACTCTTGGTGAGGATTCGATGATCAGACTGCAGGGTCGGAAGACAGATTTTGAGAAAGGATGTCAGCAAAGCTCTGTGAAGAATCTCCCTGGACGGACATTAAGATCTTTCTTTTCCGTTTTGTTCTTTTTGATACGAGCACAATCACACTGTGGTATGTCCATGCAAACATCAGCGTTTGTAATAATGTAGAAATGTATGCTTCGGGCATTTAAATACCATACATGTATTTGTTCAAATAAACACTGCGCCCCACTTTAGACAAACAATCGCCACCCTCAAACACAAGGTATTATGCTTTTAATCATAACTATGTATTGTGTATGTATTGTCAGTTCACTTCAGGATAAATTCCCCACAATACTTTGAAAATGTACAACAAATAGTAGAATACAAATTAAGTAAATGGAATGAATTTAAAGTTGAAATGAATTCAATTAAAAATAGGTGAAATGACAACGCTAAAATTGCCCGTAAGTGTGAATGTGAGTGCGAATGGTTGTTTGCTTGTATGTGCTCTGTGATTGGTTGGCGACCAGTTCAGGGTGTACCCCGCCTCCTGCCCGATGATAGCTGGGATGGGCTCCAACCCTAGTGAGGAGAAGCGGCTCCGAAAATGGATGGATGGATGGGTAGTCTATAAAAACCGGCAATAAAATAAAATGTACAATATTTGAAATCTAGGAAAAAATAATTTTACAACTTCCAACTTTTAAGGTTTGCATTTTGGAATTTTTACACCAATTGCCAATGTTAAGTTGTATTGACCACACAAATAAGCACATTAGCCAGTCGAGTTGCAGGGGTTGAACCTCACATAATAACAAGTGCCCAAAAATAACAAACAATAATAGATACAAATAAGTAGATAACAAAATAAATCCAATTGCTTTTTACACTTTTGTTAACATTGTGAGGTTATTTTTATCTTTCGTTTATCGTTTGTCGTTTATCATTTGGTGCTGATCTGCTCCGCTGAGTGCCCTTTGAAATTTGCATATCTCTTTTGACAGATTCATTTCCAATCTTTTCCTCCTTCCTTCCTTTGTCCTCCTTTACCTTTATTTCCTTTCCATTTCCTTGAATTATTTTTTTGCCTTGCTTGTTCTCTCTCGGCGTGGGGATGCTGACATGTGAGTTTTTATGCCACGCTGCAACATTCCGGAGGTGGAGGTTTACTTTTGAGCCTGCGTGCACTTTAGGGACCACACATCCCCGCCCTCTGCCGACTACAGTATCTCCCACCCAGCATCCTTCGCTCCCACGGCTGCTTTACAGCGAGGCCTACGTGTCTTCTGGCAAGCCCCCCCGCCCCCGTGTCTCACCTGATGTCTCCTGCATAACTTTGACTTGCTGTTATTTGCAGTAAAGCGGAGTTTAGCTCCCTTACAGGCCCTTTGAATTCCCTCGGATGCTTCCCCAATCTCTCACATCTCACATCTTGTTCCTCCTCCACTTTTTTCCACTTCTCTTACTCGGCCCTTGTGGCACTTAACATACCCCCAATTTAAAGAAGTCGGCATGCTGTCGAAATTATTAAAAAAAACAAAACAAAACTGATTTCGTAACTATTTTTCCATCCCGTAGGAAATAAAGAAAATAAAAACACTCTGTTTCAGTGTTAAATTGTCCCCATTATATAAAGACTTCACTAAATGCATAGTCAGTGTTTTA
Organism: Phyllopteryx taeniolatus; assembly: GCF_024500385.1. Taxonomy (NCBI): domain Eukaryota; kingdom Metazoa; phylum Chordata; class Actinopteri; order Syngnathiformes; family Syngnathidae; genus Phyllopteryx; species Phyllopteryx taeniolatus. Next base: position 14,406,081 of record NC_084507.1, read on the forward strand.
TTCCCATACAACTGCTAGCAAGACTTGAATGTAGCCCCCCACCCACTTCCAATTGTTTCACCAAACCTGGTGAAGCCTAAGGTCAGGCAAGGTCAGCACGAGGCTGCTGGGGTCGTGCCCTTTACGAGTGTGCCCACGAGTGCACGGTAAAATGACTGACACTTCCTCAGTCACGCCTTCTGTCTCCGATTCTCTGTTTTTTTTTTCCACAGATCATTTTGCTCGTGTAATCCCGTCAGGTTAATACTGACAGTTTGAACAAATATGACAAACAGTGATATTTCTGAAAATTGCAAACCCCCTTTAATGTTTTTTTTTTTTTTTTGACTTGACTTGCAATGTACAAGGAATATTTGTCAGTGGTTGAAATACTTGTCATTAGAGAATTGGGATTGACAAATGATATGCTGACACTGGACCTTTGTGAGTCTCCTCATTTCAATTTCTGTGCATCTTCTTTCAACGCCACTTATTGAGGCTGCTTCTTATTTGACAAAAAACCCGGGTTTGTATTTTCTTGTTCACTGAATCCCAATCCCAATCCCAGGGCATTGAACTCCAACGGTTCCACTGTATTAAGATAGAACATTTGTAAGTGGCTAAAATACGGACTGCATCGAGATCCCACTTTTGACAATTTTGTCACCTTAGTTGTAAACTAACTAACGCGACAATGCTTACGCTGCAACATTTACTTTGTTATATAAAAAAAAAAAGGCTCACCTTTGATAACTGATGACAACACATTTGTTGACAGTGGCGTTTTACCGCTTTAAATGTGAGTCTGCTCAATTCAACTTTCTGTGTGTGTTCTTTCAACACAAGGCTGCTTCTTCTTTTGGAATTCGTTTTATACAAAAAAGCTGAGTTCATACTTGTTTGCTGGATTGAGGTATGCGGCATATTTTTATTGTACAAATTCAGAGACATTGAACTTTTGAGGTAACTGAAATAACTTTATCACATCTGACTGTTTTTTTCCCCTCACTTTTAAAGGCTTGCTGGTCATATTGTGACTTTATGTAAGTATAAAAAGAAGTTAACCAGTGTAAAAAAGACCAAAACCTCAACTTTTGATAACACATCCCCAAAACAAGCACGTTAGGGTCATTCAAGACAATAAATTGTTCCTTGTGTGAATGTTTTTGTAGGCGTGATCGTGAGTGTGAAGGATTGTTTGTCTAAATGTGCCCTGCGATTGACTGGCGACCAGTCCAGGGTGCACCCTGCCTCTCGCATGACCTCAGCTGGGATACACCAGCTCACCTGCAACCCAGCCCTGACAGACTGACAAGTGCGCTTAGCACCATAAAAAGAAATAAATATATGTAGCACACACACCATAACACTCCATACTGTAATCCCGTTTCGCTTGATAAGCAGAGTTCCGCAAGGCACTAGCCCCCCCAATAGTTGATGGCACACGCACGCGCGCACGCACTCACACACACGTAAAACAGCCACTGGGATACAGTGCCGTGAAAAAGTATTGGCCCACACTTAAAATGTTTGTTTTTGCAGTTTTGCCACATTAATGGTTAAGATCATCAAACAAATGTAAATACTTTATTTCTCCACTGTTCTGTAATTTCTTTGGATCGTGTCATTTTGTTGCACTTTTTTTTTTTTTTAGATCTTTTGTTGCGACAGATTTTGTTGAAGTGATTTCTTGATAGAACAGGTCTGGACTTCTGCGTGTGATCAGTGAAAATGAACCAAAATATGTGATTAGCCAGAGTTAATTCATGATTTAACAAAGAGAGTAATGACTTTTTCACACAGCGCCAGGTAACTGAATATTCTTTTTCCTTCATACAATGAAATCACCATTTAAAAACAGCCTTTTATGTTCACATGGGTTATATTTGCCTGATGTCCACATTCGTTCGATGATCTTAAAAATTAAATTGGGGAAACTATGCAAAAGTATAAGAAGGGGGCCAATACTTTTTCATGGCACTGTACCTCCAGAATTGCTGAATTGAGTTGTGTAGCCTCTCAGTCAATCTGGGAGCCACCGCACACACACACACACACACACTTGTCCAGGCATATTTTCGCCTATCTGACATTGCATATTTGGCACGGTGAAGGGACCCAATTACGGTGAAGGTGAAAGAAGTCATAAACACGGCAGAGCAGATTTGGCCACGCTGACTCCATTTGTGAAGTGTTTGGAAATGGCCGGCGGCAATGGATGGACGGGTGGAAGAAGATGGGGATGCGAAACACTTCCGCCGAACATTTTCCGCAAATAACGGGGGTCGTTATCATTGGTCAGGGATAGGTCACGGGGAGAGAGAGAGAGAGAGGCGGAGGGATGCACATACAGATTTGAATCAATTGCATGTTAAAGTCTGATATGCTATCTTACTATTGTTAAAAGGAGAATCTCCCAGACTTTTTTTTTTTTTTTTTTTTTTTTTTTTTTAAATACAGTGATATCTTGATTTATGCGTGCCCTAACTTAAACCATACAGCACCTCGTGCATTTGCTGCATGGTGGTAGCATCGTCATGCTTTGGGGCTGTTTTTCTGCAGCTTGAACTGGAACCGTAGTTAAGGTGGACGAAGGTATGAACAGTTCCAAAGATAAATCAGGGTTAGCACAAAACCTGCAGGCTACAGCTAGAAAGCAAAATACAAAAATGTCAGGAAAAGCCTACTAGAACACCTGAACTTTATTTGGGGTTAATCATATTATCTCAGTTGTTTATTTTTAATACCCCTCTGTAGAATATTTCATTTTTTTCAATTGAGCTGTGCAGGTTATAGGTCACATTAATAATGGAATTCAAAAATATATATTTTAGGACCGCAACTAACGATTATTTTAATAATCGAATAATCTTAAATTCCATCCCTTTATTTAAAAACGGGACTTTATTTCAAATTGAGGGTGCAGAAAATGCACAAACATCAATGTATTAGGATTCAGAAAATGGACAAACATGTTGATCATTGTTTTCCAAATTAAAATCAGATGTTTGCAAATGTCTTATTTTGATTAAACACAAATATATTCAGTCTGTTTCCATGCATGACTACAAAAATCTAAGATTTACTGTTGCGAGGCTGAAGTTCTGAGGATCAGGACTTTAAGTTAAACAAGGTCGCCACTTGATGAATTGTTGCACCTCTAAATGATTTATCATAGTCCAATTATTATTTTTTTCATGTCAAACACCTAGCATTTAACTGGGGTGTAGAGACTTCTTATGTCCACTCTACATCCCCACTTCTGACACCAAAAATGGCGTGCTGTCCTTTCCGACAGTTTGAGAAAAAAAACAACATTTTTGATGGATTTGCTAACTTCAATATAAAACAGTTACATCTTTCATCACCCAATTTACAATTGTATTTATTATCCTGACAATGAAATAATATACCACTGTTATAGGATTTCCTTGCGTTGTATTTAATTAACGTTTTTAATGCATTACCATTCTTGATTGCCAGAAAAAATACTGTCAATCAATTAGTCATTATTGAACTTTCTTTTTTTAGATTATCTTTATATTAATGTTAGAAATGGCAAAAAATCCTAAAGGAAGTATTATATTTTCCCCCAGAGATATTTGGTTGTGTTTAACATGTAAACATGAAATGCTCTGGTGGGGGGGGGAAGAAAAACCAGTGAATCAACAAAAGCCCACACAATCGACCAAATTCAAAACAATCACTCGATCAATTGATTTCTACATCCATCCCAATGTACAATTAACTGTCCTTATGGCTTATTAAGACCTTTTCAGTGCAGGCAATTGGAACCCTCGTTTTGATGTTGGCGGGAAATTGTTCGAGGAAGTTATGAAGGTAATATAGCATTATTTTGTGTGCGTGTGTGTGTGTTTCCCACTAAATCCTCGTGAGAACACATCAAAATGGCGCATTAACGTCATCTCACGAAGGTGGACTTGTTAACTGCAGGCAATTTAGCACTCACACATCTACTGGGATTTTGAGAGTTCCAGCAGCTGTCTCCCTCACCTCTGCTACCTTTTCATTCTATCCATCTGCTCCTGCATCTTTTATTCATTTTTTGGTCCCTTTCAGCACATCCCTATATCTCCCGTGTCGCTCCCTCTCCCTTTTTTTTCTCCCGCCATCTCGTCCACTTTTGAATTTATTACCTCGCTTCTTCCCTCTGTGTCCTTTTAGTCTTGTTCCTCTTCCTCTCAGTCTTGTGTTGGTCCTATCTTTGCGCTCTGTGTATGCTATCAAGTCCCACTTGTCTCTTGGGCCCAAGACCCTCTGACTCTTTTGTTTGTGGTCTCTGGAGTCCAAACTTTAAAAGAGCGTTGACTGAGGGCCAGAGGAGAAACAGCAAGGGCACGATGTGTAGTTACGTTGAATTAAACCATTATCGTTACCATATAGAAATAAATATATATATATTATTGTATATATTATGTTTCTATTATTATATAGTATATATTTACATTATTGTAAAAAATATAACAAAAAAACGAAAGAAATTATAAAAAAATACAAAATATTATGACCAAAATTGCAAAAATATTAGAAAAAATACAAACATATACAAAAAATAATGCAAAAGCATTTGATGAAAATACACAAGGACTAAATCCAAACATATCAGAAAATCATCCAAACATATTTGTTGAACAATACCAAAACATTTGTCAAGTAAAAAAAAATTCAAGCATCAGAAAATCATACAAAAATATTAGAAAATATAAATACCAAACCCCTAAATTCTTCAACCTCAAAAGTTGAATTCTTACTCAAAACCCCAAATTCCTAAACCCAAAATCCATAACCCCTAAATCTCCAATCCTCACCCCTGAACCCTAATTTAGGATTAGCTAACCCCTAAACCTAACCTGTAGCTTTAACCATTTATCATAACCCCGAACCTTAATCCGTACCTTCATCCCCAAATACCTAACACTGACCCCTTAAATCCCTAATCCTTACCCCTATTTCCTAGTTTCTTGACCTTAACCCCCAAATTCCTAACCCAACCCCCATTGTAGCTGCTCATCCTCACCCAAACCTCTCAACCCATTGATCTAAAACCCGAATCCCTTATCCAAAATCCTAATCCAACTACAACCCTCTCCAGCTGTTAACATTATTTTGAAGATGTTCTTATCAGGATGAAAAAAAAAAAAAATCTCTATAATATTGCTTTAATTGCTCATGCAAAAACAAGCTTTGTATTCTCAAAGGCGGTGACAGGACGGAATCAATAACGGGTTTAAGTGGACATCATACAAGATGAAAAAGGGGGACAGCGCTCTGGGACAAGGCTACCTTGATGCGTGGACACTTTTATTAGCTGCGGCTCGCCTTTTTAATGAGGCTTATTTAAAGGCACCTGCAGTCGTCCACGGGCTGCAAACAGATTTGTCGCCTCGGGCGCAAATCAAGAGTGTGACAGGAAGTCGTATTATTCTAAACTGGATTTAATAAAAGAGAGGAATCTTTTCCAGCTAGCCCATAAATGACCCGCGTTTGCTCTTGTTTGTCATTTACCTCTCATGCTCTCCCCTGCAGCAACTTTCTTTTATGGCCTGTGTATTCATTACAGCACAATAAAGCGCTGATAGCAAAGAAGCTGTCTTCTTAAACTGAGGCCCCTGAGTTAACTTTGTATCATGGCCTACTTGTGATATCCTCAAACGTCTCATCATAGATATGTGATGTAATATTGCACGGCGATGATTTAAGGCCGCACTGCAGTGGCTGCTCCAGTGACGGGAAGTTATTCTTTTAGTCGAGAGGGGTTTTGTGTCGTCGATTTACGCAGCCGCTGCAATAATCCGGTACGCGTCTCTGCCGGTGAAGAGAACACTGCGGCTCGTCCGTCTGTGGGTGTGTAAATATCGAGTCAGGCCCGATGAAGACGTCTCAAGGGCGACTATGACGGAGATGAATGATACGAAAGCGAGCAGCGGAATCACATCTTTATGTTTACTCGGCACCACTTGTCACTTTCAGATTGGCTCTCTTCTCGACTCTTCTAACGCTCTTTTTAAGTGCAGTCGACAGAGTTAAAGCAGCAATACATTTATAGGGCAAGGAGCCGTCTACAGGGAAAAGATTGTGCCGGCGCTTTATTGAACAAGGAATTTCAGTTTTTTTATAACTTTGTGGACTATTGTTAGTCGTGTTAATTTCGATCGTCCAAAGTGGTGGTGGTCATGTAGAACTGGGGAAGGAGAGGAGCAATCGCATTAATCATATGACGAGAACATTTTGAACGCTTGCACGTCCATGTGATGTTTTGACTTTGTGGCTTATTTCGAGTCCTTGTCAATTTCTATTGTGTCAGCTGGCAGTTGACATGACTGGCGTCATGTAGAGAGAAGTGCGCGCACATGTGACCAAGGGGGACATGGATTCTTTTTACTCTGTGAATGATTTCTTGTCCTTTTACTTTCCATTGTGCCAGGTGGCAGTTATTACGAATAGCAATCGAGACGTGCGATCGCACGCGTCTTAAGAAAAGGACACTGAATGCGCGCCTGTTCACGTGGGTGACCAAGCGTGCGATGGATTTCCACTTTATGGATTGTTCCTAGTCCTTGTTTATTCTCTATCGTGCAAGGTGGTGGTTATCATGAATAGTTGTCAAAAGGAGTGATCACATGCATTTGAAGTACATTGAATGTTCAAATGGGTGACCAATAGTGGTGGGTGGATCGAGCCGAATAGCGATAATATCGATACCAAGTCAGTATCGGTATCTGGTCGATACTAAGCATACAAATGTCGATACAGTAGTTTCAGTTTCGCTCTTGTATCCACTGCTTCGGTTTCATCGAACAGGCGACGCCAGACTCGCCGTTTCTGTCTCAGTGCTCAGTGCACGCGTTACTCCTGCTCCACCCCTCATATGTTTCGATGGTCTTCCGTCACCTGACTTAGCAGCACAAAGCAAGCAAGCAAGCTGCCGCCTCGGGTCCGCCAGCCCGGCAGCAAGGGATTTTTGAAGTGAAACTTTCTATTTCTTACCTTAGCCAATTTAAAAAGAATAAATTATGTTAAGACCTTGATGTAATACATTAATCCCATTGAAATGTTATTCAAATTAATACATTTACTGGAATTGTTTATTTAAGATTTATTTGTTTGTTTGCTTTTTTTTTCTTGTGTCCTCAAATTACTTCAAAAGTAAATTAATTTTAAAAACTCGTAAGGTGGTGCATTTGTAAGTTTAGTAACCACTGTAATGTGTACGTAGGCTGGAATACATGGTGCTGGGTAAGACGGGATGCAAAATTGCGCTTTTGCGTATTCACAGACACTTGAAGTGTCTTGTGTCCATCCGTACGAAACACCTGCTGCTACTTTCTAGGTTTCCACAAGACGATGTGCTAATGGACAACCAGTGCGCCCACTTAGGGACCTGACACTCTGTAATTATACTTGACAAATTCTGTTACCGAGCTTTATTGTGTGACCCTTGGCTTAAATGTGCATTCCTGCCGTATTTACATGCTTTTAACTCCTGGCTCGCATAGAGTAACCGACTGTGGCTACGCGCACAAGGAATGACATGAAATGTCAGGGAGACAACTCCCTCAGGAAGGAATGCACAAATAAAAATGTCCTCTTGTTCGGGCTTTTCACTTAAATTTTGGCAGATGATGTGATGATGCCGCTATAATATAATTCCACTTCTTTTCATAGGGCAAAAATGACTCTTGCTTCATACGTAATGGCTTCTTGTCCCAATTAAAAAAAAAAATAATAAAAAAAAAAAGAAAGTACTTGCGACAGTGATTGGGGAAATTGACATACACGCACAGAACAAAAATTCAAGTTTGTGCGACTCCATTTATTACAAGTTTAATCATACACAACTCAAAACCACCTAATGACTTCAAATACATATCTATTGATTAAAAATGAAAAGATACTTAATGGGCAGCACGGTGCTGTCGTGGCTTAAAATTGATAAGTTCTGGTTTTGAATCTCTACCCTGGCCTTCTTGTGTCTTGGTAATCCGGCTTCTTCCCACATTCCAAAAACATGCCTGCTGGTTCATTTAAGACAAATTGTCTATAGGTCTGAATGTGAATCTTTGTTTGTATGTGCCCCGCATTTGGCTGGAGACCAGTCCAGTGTGTACCCCGCCTTTCGCCCAAAGTCGGGTGGCTTAGGCTCCAGCTCACTCGTGACTGAACAGGATAAGTGAAAGAGAAGATAGATCATGGAATTGTGATATTTGACAAAAAGTTCAATTTTTATTTGAAAAATAACTATTAAAAATAAGTTTGGAATTACAAGAACAAAGTTGTACTATTAATATTGCAGAAGAAAGTTGTAATGTCAAAAGTAAAAAAAAAAAAAAAAGAAAAGAAAAAGATGAATCAAGTCCGATTTCTACGATACGTCTTAATATTATGGGAGTAAAGTCACAATTATGACTGCAACTAACTAACAACTAATTATTTTAGTAGTCTAGTAATCTGTTGATTTTGTTTTTCAATAAATCAATTAATTAGATTCTTTTTAAAATTTCTATCCCTTTATTCAATAACAGAACATTATTTCAAATTGACAGTGTAGAAAATGCACAAACTGGTTTGTCAGAAAATAGGCAAAAATCTTGATCATTGTTTTCCAAGGTAAAAGCAGATGTTTGCAAATGTCTTATTTTGATTGCATTACACAAAGATAATCAGTCTGCTTTCATGGATAATAATAGAAATCTGAGAATATTTACTGTTGAGACTGAAATTCTGAGGATTTGGTCAATTTAAAGTTAAACCGTGTCTCTAAACGATTATCAGTTGATTATCAAAATAGTTGTCCATTAATCGATTAATTGTTGCACTCCTCGTCACAATATTATGAGGAAAAACAAACTCACATCGAGAAGAGCATTGTAATGTTACAAGAGGAAGATATACATTTTTGTGAATCGCTATTTGCCAATTCAGCTACTCGCAGACTTTTGTCGCTGAAAAACTCACCCATTTGCGGTCTTTGTGCTTATGCCGTAGCACTGTTTAATATAAAAGTACTGCATGCTGCCATCTTGTGGCATCTATTGGGATTTATGAACCTTTTTAGTGTGTGTGACAATTACTTGTGGATTCTGGCTATGCTGGCATCAGCAATCAATTCCATGTTCCAACTTATCAATAATAATGTCATCTTGGAACACTTTGTCCCTTAAATCAACTTCCATGCATGTACAGGGACCAATATGTGTGCGCGCGTGTGTGCATGGGCGTGCTGCAGGTCAGTTTATTAACACACATTTAGTGAAGTCTTGTGGAGCAGAGATTGGGCCAAAACCCACTCACTGTGTGTGATGTGATAGAAAGATTAAAGGGCTCCAATCAGACGTCGCCCAAAGCTCGAGCTCCCGCCGCGATGCTATCGCTCTCGTCGCCAGATTGCCGTAAATAAAAGCTTTCCGCTCGGCTTGGTGCAGCCGCTGATGTCTTTTAAAACCTTTTTTCAAGTTGGCTGCTTGAGGAACTGTTTTGACTGAATGGCGTAAGAGGTTCAGCGATCCAACTTTGATGACATCACTGTGACATCACAAAGGGTTTTAACACTGCTTCTAAATGCACGTTGGCTTCATTGTAAACTCTAAACTGACCATACTAGGTGTGATTGTGAGTGCGCAGGGTTGTTTGTCTAAATGTGTCCTGGGATTGGCTGGCAACCGGTCCAGGGTGTAACTCACCTCTCGCTCAAAGTCAGCTGCGATAGGCTCAACTCACTCACGACCTTAGCGACGATAAGTAGTACAGAAAATGGATGGATGGATAGACTGCCTGGGAGAAATCACATGGCTTCATGTAAGGTATCCATTCAGACGTGGGTTATTTTGTGGTTCTGTTTATTTGTGTTGTGCATGGTGCCTATAATCATTACCTCATTCACTGCAAGCCATTTCAAAAGCAGAGTTCCCCATTTTGCCAGACATTTTACAGCATTTGGACTGATCTTTCAAGACCCACCGAATATTGTGTTCTGCGACAATACTGTTAAGCACCGAACCTACCAAAGGAGAGAGTACACGTTCTTTTTTTCACCAGAAAGTTTGTTTGTAGCTTTTTCCATTCTTTAGTAATCAGCAGTGGAATATGGGTTGGGTACGCTAAAAACACCAGTTTCAGACCAAAAGTGGAGAAAACAAGCTTTTTGTGAAAAGAAACATCAAGGTTTGCAGTGACTTTGATGCTAAAATATTTTTTGCTTTTGAGGCAAATCGAATTGTAAAACACAACACAAAAAAACAAGACTAAGAGGGCTTTTGATGGGAAATAATAATTTATTTGCAATTATCCAATGACGAAACACGCCGCGAGTGACGCTGACTCAAGTTGAATGTCACTGGCACTTTTTACATGGCGCTTGGCATTCACTCCATTACTTACGTCATCTAATATCACGATCGCGACCCAGCAAACAGTTGGATTATTCCAGTTGGTAAATATAAATATCCACTGCTGTGAATGAGTTCATAAATGTCAAGGAACATTTGCATTCTTAGTAATTGATGACCCATCTCCATTGTAGATCATTGGACTTTTTTGATGATGGATTATTGCAACCAGTTTACTTTATTTCAAGTGTGTCATGGACTTTTTTTGACTGTGGATATTTCTAATAGTTGATTTCTATTGCGCAATGTGGTGGTTATTATAAATAACTGCCATTTCAGTTTAAGTTACCAAATATGATTCCTTGCATGTAAAGCGCTTACGATATCAGTTGACAAATGAATTCTTACGACGACTGACTCGCAAAACAGGAGCTTAAAAAATGGACCTTGAACATGCGCACCATTAAAATGGTTATTGGATCCAACCAAAGGTGCAAAGAAAGAAAAAGAGGGGGGGGGGGCTAAGAAGCTCTTAGTGTTTCTGTCTAATAAATCAGATGAGAGATTGTTTTGCCTGTGCATCTTTACGTGAGCTTTTTCATTCAAGTGAGTTAATGTGTTTCAAGGGATATGCGTGGGTGTTTTCGTGTGGGTATTATCTGTGTGTGCGTGTGTGCACAAGACTTGGTGTTTGTTGCCGTTTTCTATTTTGAAACATTACAAAGAGCCCGTGGTGGGAGTGAGAGCTCAACCCCCCTCCCACGTGCCGGCAGGCTGAGATGGAGCGATACAGGAGCAACAGAGCTGCTACATAAAAACTGTTAATTAAAAGCACCGAGCGAGAATCAGGTAAAGAGAGATAACAGGGAGTGCAAGGAAAATATTCATCTGCATTATTTATTTACCACACACACAACAGATTTGAACCTAAGGCTGAGAGGCTCTAGCGGTGAAATGGAGTTTAGCAGTGTGGAAAGTGCATGAAAGGGAGCCTCGCTTGAGTTGCAGGCATTGGGAATTAGGGATTCGTTGAGGCTTGGCTTTTTATGAAACCGGGGTTGCTGGTTTGTGTTTGCCGGTGCTGGTTTCAGGTAAGATAAGGCATAGAAAGAGCTGAATAAGGATGAGATGGCAAGTGTGCAATAAAAAAATAAATGCATAAATAAATAAAAATGTCCTTTCTTTGTGCCCGCAGAAATATATCAACAGAAGGAGATAACACTGGAAATGATTATACTTTCTCACGCAGCATAATTATTCATTGTGATAATGTTTATGTGCTTGAGAGAGTGCAAAGAAGGGCACACAGAGAGGAAAGTTGCAGCTCAATTCAAATTATAAGCATTTGTTTGATCTGGAAATGACACAAGAAAGTGGCAATAGACCACTACTAGTCCCACCAGTTAATGGTTCATTAAACTCAATGCACTCAACTTTATTTCGAGAGCGCGCTAACAACAACCGCAACTGTAACAAAGTGCTGTTTATGAACCATAAAACCAGTGTTGTGGCATAACCAATTACATAAAATGAGATTATGTAATTTTCTTGAAAAATGTATAGAATTGTAATGCATTACATTACTGGGAGAAAATGTGTAATTAAATTACAGTTGCGTTTGAAGATTTCCATGATTACATTTTCTGTTACATTTGAAAAATTGTCACAAAAGCTTTGGTTTATTATTATTATTTTTTTTCACACACACACACACAATACATTGGCCCGATGCAGTGTTGTTGTCATTGTCATGGTAATAGGTGTATCCGGTCGCATTGACCGGTGACACGTTTTCTGGTTCCGCCTCCCAGACAGTGTTTGATTTGACAAGATAAAGCCCAGTGATCGTAAAAGACGGGATACGGTGCTGTCGTAATAAATTTCTTGTAGTGTTGCCAGTGGCTGCCGAGATACGGCAAGATTTTATGGCATTAGTACAATGACATAGTACAATCGTGAAAAAACAAATTTGTCTTAGTCTGATCCAAGCATCTGACAACAATGAAGTGTGAGCATCCCTGGCCTGCTACCGGATTACGGAGCATTGCATGACTTTGTCCCAAGACAAATTCCTAATCTTCAAAGTCTCTCCATCTCGACTGTGAAGTTAACTGCCCTGTATCCAGGGTTTTTGTTTTTTGTTTTTTTTGTCCTGTTCGGCTGTTAGGTCATGAGAATGGAAAATCTGTATCCCTTTTATGCCGAAACAGTTTTACTGTGTCACAGTGGAGTGTCACCAGATCCGCAGCACCAATGCTAGATTTAGCATGTTGAGGAAACGTGACCAGCTATCTACGTATATGTGTAATTGATTTTTTCGTTTTGCTGAAATTTCTTCTAACGCAATATATTCTATGCTGAGATTTAGCCACTGATGTTAATAGCTTGTTTGTTTTTCCAGTTTAATAGAATTGTTTTCTTAGCGGTAGCTAACGCGAGAAGTAATTATTGTGAATATTTATTAGGGAGGTCAATTATGCTTAAGTCGCCAAGTATGCACAATCTTGGGGAAAGTGGAATCCTGCAGTTTAAAATATACGAAGATTTTTGTATAACCGAAGACCAAAAGCATTGAATTGATGTACATTCCCATATAGCATGAACATAGGTGTCTGGTTCATTTTTGGTGCATTGCACGCATATATTAGATGGGGAGAAGCCCATTTTATGCATAGTGTACTGAGTAAAGTGTGTTCTATGAAGGACTTTATATTGTATAAGCTGTAGATTTGTGTTTTTTGTCATTCTAAACGTATTGTTACAAATCTGTATCCAGTAGCTACGGTCAGCAGACATGGAAAGGTCATCTTCCTATTTGGTGATTGGTAAGTGTATTGGCTTAGTACATGAAATTAATTTATAAACTTTTGTGAGATTTCTTTTACTTTGCGGGAGAAGCTTCATTATTTGCTTGTCAAACTCCGGTAGTTCGAGGGTGCTCTGGAGTGTTGGTATTCTTTTTTTTTTTTTTTTTTTTTTTTTTTTTTTAGTGCTGCTTTTAATTTATTGTATTGAAGAAAGTTTCCGGCTGTTATTCGGAATTATTGGAACAGTTCATCACGTGTCCTAAAAACATTATTGTTAAATAGTTGTTGTAGGTGGTTAATTCCATGTTGTTCCCATGTACTAAAATGAAGGGGTATATTATTTATTTCGAAATCCGGATTATGCCAGATTGGGGAGAGCATACTGGAAGCTAATTGAGATCCTGTCGATTCTAAACTTTGCCACAAAGCCGTTAAGGTTTAAGTTACTTTTCTGAAGATTGGATAGACTGATTCTATTTTTCTTATTTTTTGAATAATATTTATTACAGCAGAATCTAAGGTTTGAAACCATTTAAATGTGGGTTTAAATGGAATAATTGAAAATACATAATTTATTTGAGGGAAGTTTTTAATTTTTATTGTAGCTATTCTTCCCAGTAATGATATAGGCAAGTTATTCCAGCGTTTTAAATAATGCAGCCCTATGGGGGGCACAAGCCAGTGCAAACTGTAGGCCGGTCCCAAGCCCGGATAAATGCAGAGGGTTGCCTCAGGAAGGGCATCCGTCTTAAAACTTTGCCAAACAAATATGAGCGTTCGTCCAAAGAATACTATACCGGATCGGTTGTGGCCCGGGTTAACAACGTCCGCCACCGGCGCCGTCAACCTGCAGGGTGCTGTTGGAAATTCAGCTACTGTGGGTCGAAGTCAAAGAAGAAGAGGTAGAAAGCGGGTTCTTCGGCAGAAAGAGAAGAGGAAAGCACAGAGCCTAGAACTGAATGTGGGGACTTTGAATGTTGGGACTATGACAGAAAAATCTCGGGAGTTGGTTGACATGATGATTAGGAGAAAGGTTGATATATTGTCTGTCTAGGAGACCGGGTGGAAAGGCACTAAGGCTAGAAGTTTATGGTTTAAATTATTTTACCATGGTGTAGATGGGAAGATAAATGGAGTCGGGGTTATTTTAAAAGAAGAGTTGGCTAAGAATGTCTTGGCGGTGAAAAGAGTATCAGATTGAGTGATGAGGCTGAAACTTGAAATTGAGGGTGTTATGTATAATGTGATTAGTGGCTATGCCCCACAGGTAGGATGTGACCTCGAGGTGAAGGAGAAATTCTGGAAGGAGCTCGACGAAATAGTTCTGAGCGTCCCAGACAGAGAGAGAGTCATAATTGGGGCAGATTGTAATGGACATGTTGGTGAAGGAAATAGGGGTGATGAAGAAGTGATGGGTAAATACAGGATCCAGGAAAGGAACATGGAGGGACAGATGGTGGTAGACTTTGCAACAAGGATGCAAATGGCTGTAGTGAACACTTTTTTTCCAGAAGAGGCATGAACATAGAGTGAACTACAAGAGCGGAGGTAGAAGCACGCAGGTGGATTTTGTGCAGACGATGTAATCTGAAGGAGGTTCCCGACTGTAAGGTAGTGGTAGGGGAGAGTGTGGCTAGACAGCATAGTATGGTGGTGTGTAAGATGACTCTGGTGGTGGGGAGGAAGATTAGGAAGACAAAGGCAGAACAGAGAACCATGGGGTGGAAGCTGCGACAGAACGAGTGTTGTGCAGCTTTTCGGGAAGAGGTGAGACAGGCTCTCGTGGACAGGAGGAGCTTCCAGAAGACTGGACCACTGCAGCTAAGGTGATCAGAGAGGCAGGCAGGAGAGTACTTGGTGTATCTTCTGGCAGGATAGGAGATAAGAAGACTTGGTGGTGGAACCTCACAGTACAGGAAATCATACAAGGAAAAAGGTTAGCTAAGAAGAAGTGCATGCGGAAGTCTGGAGTGGCAGAGAAGTATGTTAGAATAATACAGGACATGTACGAGGGCAGCAGATCAGCGGTGAGGTGTGCTGTAGGTGTGACAGACGAATTTAAGGTGGAGGTGGGACTGTAACACGGATCAGCCCTGAGCCTCTTCCTGTTTTCAGTGGTGATGGATAGGCTGACAGATGAGGTTAGACTGCAGATGACATTGTGATCTGCAGTGAAAGCAGGGAGCAGGTGGAGGAACAGTTAGAAAGATGGAGGCATGCACTGGAAAGCAGAGGAATGAAGATGAGCCGAAGTAAGACAGAATATATGTGCACACACACACGCAGCATCAGCACTGGGGCGCCCCAAGGTTGTGTCCTCTCTCCGCTGCTCTTCTCTCTCTACACGAACGACTGCACCTCAGCGAACCCGACTGTCAAACTCCTGAAGTTTGCAGATGACACCACTGTCATCGGCCTCATCAAGGATGGTGACGAGTCTGCATATCGACAGGAAGCGGAGCGGCTGGAGCTGTGGTGCGGCCGACACAACCTGGAGCTGAACACGCTCAAGACTGTAGAGATGATCGTGGACTTCAGGAGGCATCCTTCGCCACAGCTGCCTCTCACGTTGTCCAGCTGCCTTGTGTCAACCGTCGAGACCTTCAAGTTCCTGGGAATTACAATCTCTCAGGACCTGAAGTGGGCGACCAACATCAACTCCGTCCTCAAAAAGGCCCAGCAGAGGATGTACTTCCTGCGGCTTCTGAGAAAGCACGGCCTGCCACCGGAGCTGCTGAGACAGTTCTACACAGCGGTCATCGAATCAGTCCTGTGTTCTTCCATCACAGTCTGGTTTGGTGCTGCTACAAAAAAGGACAAACTCCGACTGCAACGGACAATCAAAACTGCTGAAAGGGTTGTCGGTACCCCCCTACCCACCATTGAGGACTTGCACGCTGCCAGAACTAAGACAAGGGCGTGCAAAATCCTCTCGGACCCTCCGCACCCCGGTCACCAGCTCTTCCAGCTCCTTCCCTCAGGTAGGCGCTACCGATCAATGCAAACTAGAACTAGTAGACATTCCAACAGCTTCTTCCCTCTTGCGATCAACTTCTTAAACACCTAACCTATAATTCCATTACAACAAGCTGGCAATTTTTTGACTTGAGTTCGTTGTCACATTTCTGTGGGGCCAATTATGTATTACTCGTGCACTCACTGTAGTTGTCTTCCATGCTGCACTATTTGCATATACTGGCCACTCATGCCAGAGTAGCATCTGCTCCATGTGCACACTGATTGAGGAGTATCTGTAACATTTGCACAACCAACATTGTCCCAGATTATCGCACTACTCGTCACTTTAAACCGCATACAATCCTTGAAGTCTCAGCGCCCTTTGCACAATGGTCATTGCACCGGACTATTGCAATATTAGTCATTCGAACTGCTCTAAGTGCTAGAGGACTCTGCATCTTTTTGCACAATTGTTTTTTGTCAATGTCTTTCTGTCTCCAAAGTGTTCTGTAAATTGACTGTCTGTTGTACTAGAGCGGCTCCAACTACCGGAGACAAATTCCTTGTGTGTTTTGGACATACTTGGCAAATAAAGATGATTCTGATGAATGAGAGGGGTGGTGGGGGAAGAGTGAGGCTACAGGGAGATGAGATAGCAAGGGTGGAGGACTTTAAATACTTGGGGTCAACCGTCCAGAGCAATGGTGAGTGTGGTCAGGAAGTGAAGAAACGGGTCCAAGCAGGTTGGAACGGGTGGAGGAAGGTGACAGGTGTCTTTTGTGACAGAAGAGTCTCTGCCAGGATGAAGGGCAAAGTTTATAAGACAGTGGTGAGGCCAGCCATGATGTACGGATTAGAGACCGTGGCACTGAAGAGACAACAGGAAGCAGAGCTGGAGGTGGCGGAAATGAAGATGTTGAGGTTCGCGCTCGGAGTGACCAGGTTGGATAAAATTAGAAATGAGCTCATCAGAGGGACAGCCAATGTTAGAAGTTGTCGAGACAAAGTTAGAGAGCGCAGACTTCGATGGTTTGGACACGTCCAGAGGAGAAATAGTGAGTGTATTGGTAGAAGGATGATGAGGATGGAGCTGCCAGGCAAGAGAGCTAGAGGAAGACCAAAGAGAAGGTTGATGGATGTCGTGAGGGAAGACATGAGGGCAGTTGGTGTTCGAGAGGAGGACGCAGGAGATAAGCTTACATGGAAAAGGAGGACGTGCTGTGGCGACCCCTAAAGGGACAAGCCGAAAGGAAAAGAAGATTCCAGCGTTTTAAATCAGCTGAGATTTTTTCCAGAAGTGGTGTGTAATTTAAATTGGTCATCTCTGTGAGTTGTGATGAAATATTGATACCCAAGTACTTAATGTTTCCTATAGGCATAGGGTACTCTGGGATTTGATCTGGAGGAGTCCATGAGCTTGCTGTTATTGGGAGTATTGTTGATTTTTGTCCAGTTAATAGAGTAGTCTTGATATTTGTGAAAATGTTTTAATGAGATTGAAGACTGCCTGAAGAGAATACTTGGGTTCCTGTAAGTAAAGAAGAATATCATCAGCATATAGATTGATTTTGTGTTCTGTCACTAGTGAGCAGATACCTTTTAATATTAGCATTCTGACGTATAGCGGCAGCAAGGGGTTCGATAAATATTGCAAATTATCAAAGCATTGGTGAGAGTGGACATCCTTGTCTGGTTCCTCCTTGTAATGTAAAACTTTGTGAAGTGATCCTATTTGTGGTGACTGTCGCTTTCGGCGAATTGCATAATCTCTCTATCCAATGTATAAATTCATCTCCAAAGCCAAATTTGCGAAGTACTGCAATCAGGTAAGCCCAGTTAACTTTATCGAAAGCTTTCTCCGCGTCAAGTGACATGATAATTGAGTTTAGATTTTTACGCTGTGACATGCTTATTAAATTCAACAGACGTCTGACATTATTTGTGGAACTTCTACCTTTAATGAAGCCTGTCTGGTCATAGTGGATTATCAACGGAAGTACCTTTTCAAGTCTCGCTGCAATAATCTTGATATCTACATTAATCAGTGATAAGGGCCGATAATTCGCCGGGAGAGTGGGGTCTTTACCTGGCTTTTGTAATAACTTAATTGAAGCTGTGTTAATACGACTACTAATTCTACCTTTATCCTTTATCTCATTGACTGTTCTGAAAAATAGAGGCGCTAGTATTGGCCGAAAATGTTTAATGAATTCAACGGGGATTCCAACAGGCGCCCGTCTCGGTTGCATATTTTTTAATTCGTTATGTAATTCTGTGATGGTTAAAGGAACATCAAAGCTGTCTTTAATTTGTGTATTTAATTGAGGGATGTTTAGATCCTTAATAAAAGTTTCAATTTCTTTTTGATCTGGGTTGTTTGAAGATGCGTATAAGCTGCTATAAAAATTGTAAAACATTTCATTTATTTCTAACGGTGACTGTGTACAGTTGCCGTTTGAATCTTGAATGGCTGTAATTAATGATTTTTCGTTATTGCGCTGAAGTTGGTTCGCAAGGAATTTTCCCGATTTATTATCGTACTCAAAGTTAGTGTATCTTAACTGTTGTTGTAGAAAATCTGTTCTTTTTGATAAGATAAAGTCTAACTGATGTTTTGCCTTTTGAAGTTGGTTTCTAAGCGTATCTATCGGATAGGGACGTGTTGAAGTGCCATGTGGGTGGGGGTATTATATGCAACCTTTTTTTTTCAGCTTGTGTGATTAAAAATTCCATGTTGTCGCATTTGCGTGAGTGCATGTTTTAATGGTAGAGAGAGAGAGCGAGCTTTCAGTTCGGGACATGCACTATTATCAGCAGCACCGTCGTGCATCACAGACAGGCCAGTACGCCGTTATGTCTGGCCAGTGGCCACTACGTACCTACAGGTATATTGACTAATATACTGGCCCTCTACTTATTCATTTTAAATAACAAGTATGAGCTGTCGACTCATCTGGACTGCTGGTGAGCAAGCTAGCCAGCTCACACCTACCTTGTCAAGTCCGGTAAACTCCTCCCTCCGCAAGTCACCTGCAGCTTTTCTTTTTACACGCATAAAAAAAAACAAAATAATAATAAAATGAATAAAGTGCAATAATTGCAGTAGTAATGATTTATCCATGTTCTGTTTGGGACTATGATTTTAAAAAGGTAAATTGGTTTGTTTTGCTAGTAAATCATTTGCAAAATAGTGTTAATAATCATAAACAATACTTTTATATGGTAGTTGTACGCTTACACAATCATTTTTAAATTTATGTCAATCATATAGTTGTGGTAATGCTCAAAATGAAGTGGTTTTCCCAGGGGAAGAGGGTTAGGAACCTTCACTATAAGAACTGGCCCCTCTGAGTTGAACAAATGATCAAATAAAAGTCGTCTTTTTTTTTTTTTTTTTTTCTTCCCGCATTTAATTGACCTGTTTTGTCTGCTACTGCTTGTTGCCGACACACTTCTTGTTCACACTAACATATTTTGCAAATATATCTGGAGTCACTGTCATTCTTTACTTCATCCGAAACTATGGTATGCCATGGTTATGCTGTACCTCCTCCAAAAAGTGGTGCAACCAAATCCTGTGCTGTGCAGTGCTACTAGCGCAAAGGTTAGTGTAGAGCCCTGCAACTACTACTACTATGGGCCCCCATACAGCAACTTCATGGTGCTCTAAATAATATTTGTTTGGTGCAGATTTCCTCCCAAGAATTATTGATATTTGTCGATAGAGATTTTGACCTGTTGTTCGACGCCCCTGGCTTCTACTACTACTACTTTTACTACTAAGACTGCTCCCTTCACATTGACATTTCACAAAAAGGAGGCGCAGCATTTTATTCCCTCTTGTTGCACAGTCTACATGTTGTGAGAAGTTGTTTGTGATGATTGAATTTTCTGTTGACCAGTATGAGGGCACCCAGATGCTGGAATTGTAATCTTGCGATCACAGCGTGCATCACGGTAACTTTAGTGAGGTCGGAGATGTATACTGTCTTTTTCTGGAAAAAGCTCCTTTCTTATGGAATAACTATAATTTTGATTTTGATATTTGTGGACTTAGGTCCTGGGTAATTAAAAAGGGGTTGGAAATAGAAAAATACAGACGACATGACATCAGGGAAGGAGTGAAGGATTGGTACAAGAGATCTTTGGACAATAATGGTCGTGGCGCTCATTATGCGGCAAGAAATGAGGCCTGACAAGCTGAGGAGGAAGATGATGAAGCAGCCGTGAGCCTGGTGTCCTCCAGGGAGGAGGGATGAAGATTCTGCTAACACTGATTATGCTGCTCGGGATTATGATGACTATAATGGAGATGATGATGATAAATGTCACGAGCATGTCGCCAGTTGTCGTCGTCCGATGCGCCTCAATGAACCACCTGCTCAGAGAGTTAAAGCCTTTAAATAAAGTTAGTACAAGTTGTTAAAAAGTACTGTAAGTGACATTTGGTGGGCGTGTCTGTCAAAACAGGACGAACAAAAAAGCAGCTATTTTGAATGAATTCTGTATACTTTGCCAAACTCCAGCTAGGGAGTTCGCCCAAAAAAGTCCCAATTGGAAATGGATATCCTCGACAAATCGGCGACGGTAAATCGTGAAGCTTATTTGCCTATACCATGTAATGTGGGCAGAGCATTTTGTCAAAATTTGAGGATCATTTTTCAGATTCACAATGGATATAGAGCCTGCAAAGTTGGTAAAAAAAAAAAAAGTTTCATGAGTCAACATGAAATTCCGTGGACAGGTCTGTCATACTAGGGCACATAAAAAAGTATTTTATGTATATATTTTTACATAAATGCTACCATAAAACTACATCTCCTGATTTATTTTTAATCAACATCAGCTTGTTAATTGTCTCACTAGTATTGTGAAATATTTTTGACTGGGAGTATCATATTTCAGTTCTATTGTCTGGTTGATTAGCACACTGCAGTTAACAAACCTCAGTTACCATAACTTTTCCTAGATGCTCTCGATGTCAACGAAGCATTTCATTGAGATCAAATTAGAACTCAGATTAGATTGAGCTTTGTCTCAAAACGTCTGGTTCATTAGAAGTGTCTCAACGACCCATCCGTGAAATTAAACACATTCGGGCATTTTGGTTTGAAGCGCCATTTTGGGCAAATGTCATTTCTTTGACAAACTCCTACTCGGGAATTTGGCCAAATGATCGCAATCAGAAGCGGGTATCTGAGACAGAGAAGTGACTAAGCTTGCTAGGCTGAATATGTTGTCAAAGTTTGATAATCATTTCATGGATTTTCCATGAAAAAGATTATCTGAGGACCCGTTTGTCACTGCTTGCACCTTTCATGCTTATTGTACCCTAGGCAATGCAAGCAGGGGCGTAGTTGAGGAGGAGCACGAGCGAACAAGACCCCTCTGTCCTCCCACACTTTTACAGCTATTAAGACGATTTCATTTGAACATGTTGTAACATGTTTTTCAAGCTGCCGTTGAACAGATCACGAACAGTCGCAATTCAGACGACCAATCACACAGACAAACGAGAGACAGACGTGCACTGAAAAAATGTTGAGCGAAGCGGAGGCAAAACAAATTTGACGTGCCTCACAGTCACCGATTTACACTAGCGTATATTAGTCAAATAAAAATGTAATTAATTTAGGAGAAAAGAATAAGCCGGAAGCGATGCTTTACCGTAATTTTAAGGTTCATTGTTAAAATCAAACTAATATGTCTAATATGAGAGGCTGGGAAGACCTATACCCAAGGCCCGCGGTTACCCAGCCCTGCCCGAACAAAGAAAGGGGGGGTGGCCGAGCTGCCAGCAAGACAAGAGGCGAGAAAAAAAAATGAGAGCGAAAACACACGAACGCCAGGGTTAAGTATCCCAGAGGTGTGTCGACGAGGGACGGAGAAGACTACACCCACCAGCTTGAATCTTGTCTACAAATTTGATAAAATGGGTTTAAAGTCATATATTAATATAAAATAACCTCAATTTGGTACTCTCCTGAGTCACAGGTCAAGCACATGGAATGTTTATACTTTAGTTTTGGCAAATCAACTGCTTATGATTCAAATCACATTTCATGCTGCTGGGAGTCAAATCAAGACAAACAATTCTCAAAATCTCACAGCTGCGTTTGTAAATTTGACACAATGACACAGACATCAAGGCATACATATGGCATAATTCTGCAGTTTGTGAAACATCAAAACAGGCATTTTTCCTTGGTTAAATATCAAATGAGAGTCCGCACGTATCGACTTTGCAGTTCCTCTCGACACCTGCGGGTGACGCCTTGCGCGCACGTTTGGATATTAAGCAAATAGTTTGTTGCTGGATTTGCATCCCACCGTCTCGGTCCCTTTTGGTCTGTTGTGAGTTCAAACGAAGAAAGGACTCTGATGACTGTAAACCAAGATTTCGAGGGGACCTGCTAATTATTTTAGGGTCCAAAGTGTCTTGTTGTGGGAGTCTCACAGCAGGGCGGCTTCGAAGGCTGCAATTTCTCAAACCGTGGGGAGCCACTGTGTCACCTCCGTTTGCGGGGTGCATGTCCGCTACAACACACACACACACACACACACACACACACACACACACTCATACACCAATGGGTGACTTCTGCCATGCAAGGCGCTGCCAGGCCCTCAGAAAGCAAATTATTTCCCAAGTAAGTATAGTGTCAAGATCCATACTTAAAAAACACAATGTAGAAGGAGGCGCGAACAATGAACTATGATATAGCTGGGGCACACTGTCCATTCGAATTGTTGCAAGCTTGCTCCTGAACACTTTCAAGGTTGTTGCTGAAAATATAGTGCCACTTTCAATGCTGCTCTCCTTGCCGCACTCGTGTCGCACTATAACCGAGGGTGTATAATTGAATTCCCACTGTCGGTAGCACCCTGCATCCTACGTGCACTCACCTTGCTGATGATGTGAAGTGGACCAGTGATGATGAGGCATCTTCATCTTCATAGGCTTCCATCTTTCGTAAGAGTGTTTGTCTCGTATAACAACGCTGATAATGACAAGGAGCTGTTAGGCGCTCCCTCATGAAGCACTCCCACCCAGCCTGACCTCCTTCCCGCACTTTCTGACGGTGTGTAATTCAAGTGGAGTGTGGCGGTGTCACTGAGATGGGATCGTCCTCGTAGGGATGAGTGTTTGTTGTGCTGGAGGTCGGCATGTAAATGAAATCAGTGGGTTGTTAAGAGGGGGGTGGGGGTTGAGGGTGGCGTCCTTATCCAGGGCATGTCAGTTGGAGGAATGGATGGATGGAAGGAGGCGAGCTGAGGTCGTAGATGAAGAGAAGGATGACTGAAGAGCCAGCATTCGGATTGGGAGTCACAGAGCACGACAATACTATATTATCTCAATATTTGACCAATTATCATAATATTGGTTGATATACTGTAGCAAAACGTTACTGAAGACAGGAAAAAAAGGTCTTTCTTTATTCAGAAGAGAAGCATGAAAGTGAACCAATTTTTCTTTTAAATGATACCATCCAAATGGGACAGTATGTTCACTAGTGGTTAGCACATCTGCCTTACAGCTCTGAGGTTCTGGGTTCGATTCTTGGCTCGGTTCTCGGGTACTCCGGCTTCCTGCCACATTCCAAATACATGCATTTTTGGTTTGTTAAAGACTCTCAATTGCCCATAGGTGTGAATGTGACTCTAAATGTTTGTTTGACAATATGCCCTGCAATTACCTGTCAACCCATCCAGGGTACATCACCCCACCTACCGCGTCCCTATAGGCTGCAGCTCACCTGCTTGTCGGGATGACTTGTTGAAAATGGATGGATGGGCAATCCAAATGTATAGTATTCAAATAAATGAATATATACATAAATATTTTTAATAAACATCGCCTTTTTGATGACCAATTATCATTTAGAATACAAAGGTGTCAAACTCGTATTGTGAAATATTTTCGACTGGGAGTGTCATATCTCAGTTCTATTGTCTGGTTGATTACCACACTGCAGTTAACAGCACTCAGTTAACACAACTTTTCCTAAATGTTCTCGATGTCAACAAAGCATTTTTCTTCGCGATCAAATTTGGACCCACAGATGAGTTTTAGCTTTGTCTCAAAACGTCTGGTTCATTATCCAAGGTTGTCAGCACAGGGTATTCAACACACTACAGTGGATGTAAAAAGTCTATGCACCACAGTTCAAATGCCAGGTTAAATCATATTAAAATGTTTTCCACCAGTAATGTGACCTACAACATGGACAACTCAATTGAATGTTTTTGTTTTAAACATCTTTTGGAGTTGGGAAGTAATAATTAACAACTGAAGCAAAGTGGTTGCTCATGTGTCCACACCCACTGGGGATGTAGCTGCGTTCAGAATGAAACATAACATTCAAACTCATGTCAAATGGGAGTCACTGCACACCTGCCACCTAAAAATAATACAAATAAATAAATATAAATAATAAATAACCTAAAATAACTCACATTTC
The DNA here is from genome assembly GCF_024500385.1 of Phyllopteryx taeniolatus. Lineage (NCBI taxonomy): Eukaryota > Metazoa > Chordata > Actinopteri > Syngnathiformes > Syngnathidae > Phyllopteryx > Phyllopteryx taeniolatus. Next base: position 14,430,633 of record NC_084507.1, read on the forward strand.
AGATGTTCTAGTAGGTTTTTTCTGACATTTTCTTTTCTTTTTAGCCGATACCTGAAAGATTTGGGTAACTCTGACTGGTATTTGGAACTGTTCATAATTCCGTCCACCAGTTCTAGCTGAAGAAAAACTGCCCGAAAGCTTAATGCTGCCACCATTATGTGTCACTGTAGGTATGGTGTTCATTTGGTGTTTACACCAAACACACCTTTTAAAATTATGGCCATAAAGTTCAGCCTTGGTTTCATCTGACGACAACACATTTTCCCACAGGTATTTGGGAGATTTCAAATTGATTTTGCAAAATTTTACTTACCACAAACTATGATCCCTTGATCATTGTAAAGTAATCTTACATCATTACCTTAATATTAAATGGCTTCCACATGATTAGATTTAAAAAAAAAGCCCCTCCATACCATCCACTAACAACCCAGGCTAAACTTACATCCTCCCCGACATACGATATGGGCCTCTCAGTCTACTTCAACAATACATCTTTGACACCTACGCATTACAAAAAGCACAAAAAAATAGGCAAATATGTGAGGATAGGTTTCACAGAAACAACTACAGTAAAGGTATATAATAAATAGCGAACCGTGAAGAGGCAGGGGTTCATGGAATGTGATGCTTTTATAAAAATACTCTACTCTGAGAGATCACTTGGTCCAACAAAGTGCTGCTTTACAGGTGTGATATCAGAGGGGGGGGGGGGGGGGGGGGGGGGGGGGGGGAATAAGACAGAAAACCGATACAGACGGTGGATCTGAAGTGAGAACGTGTTTCTTTTTCCACAGGCTTGTGTGTGTCTGTGTGTATTTACTCTCTGACCTGTCGCTGGTGGCGTCGTCACGGTCGCTCTCATGTGGGCCACACAAACACACACCGGCCTCCTTTAAATCCAGCCGAGGGCTGCAGAGGCAGGCAGGCAAGAAAAAGCACCTCAGAGACGCCAAATCTCCTCTTTTTTTTCCCTTTCTGATCTCTCTCACTCTTGAATGTAGCCTCTCTACTAAATCCTCATCTCCATATTCATAGACAGAGGGGCCTCTCTTAAAGACTATCTGAAATGGGGCCTGCAGCATGGTCTTGTTTGTGGCTCTCCAAAGCTGGAGAAAAAGTCATTTCCTTTTGCTGTCAAGCATAAAGGTGTGCTCTCACGTGTGGAGGTGCGCCCCTGCTCGGATGTTAGGCCTGCTCCGTGTCAGCTCTTAAAGGCGTCTCTTGCGCTCGCACGGTCTTGCAGAAACACTTGAAACTGCAGCCACCAACGAGGACGAGTGGAAAGCGCTGGAGAAAAATGGTGAGAAAAAATGTGAAATGGGAAGACCTTCGCTGCGTGAAACAGTGGCTCGAATTATACCGACATGAAACCTTCCATTACTCGCAATTCTAGCTTCAAAAAAAGATGACAAATGGATTATTTGTGTGGGCTGAATGCGCTTTTGTGTTGCAAAATGAATGGAAATGAACGACTGAAACAAACACACAAGAGTTTGTTTGAATTTGTATCGCGTGTCAATGCAGTGGGTATTAAAACTGTTATAAAACAACCAAACAAAGAGCTGTCAAAGATGAAAACATGTAAGCGTCGTCAACTCTTGAACCAAAAATAATCCTGTCTATTTTCAATAATGCATGTCCCATAAATAATACTTGATTAATGCTATAAATAATTACATAAAGGAGCAAAATGTAGCTCTTGTAACATTTTCTCCACGAGAATGAAACAATATCAGGAGTGGTTCTCAACAAGAGATTAATTTAAGGCAAATGTAGTATGATCACAGCTAAGCAGCACAAGAGTGGATCTTGCTTATCAAAGGATGCAGAGTTTTATTTTATTTAAAAATGCCTTGATTCTCACCAAAATGTAATGGAAAATTGAAAATGTCTGCACTTGGCTCATTAGAACAAAGGTACGCCAATTGTCACGATAACTTTCTCCCTGTTTTCATTGGTTGAAATTTCATTACATAAATACATTTTCATTTTATTGTGATTATTTTTTAGTTCTCACAAAAAAAAAAAAAAAAAAAAAACACTGGATGAATCCCTTTAGTATTTAAAAAAAAAAAAAGAAAAAGGTACTTGGTATATTAAAACAAAGGAACGCCCTGAATTGGACATTCTTGATTGACAATACGCAAAAACATCTTCTCATTGGTCCAAATTTAAATGGAAAATATTTAATTGTTGTTATATTTATAAACGGATTCTGACCAAATGTAATGGGAACGTTATTTGATTGTCACCACTCTATTAAAACAAAGGAACAAAAATTGGTGCTTCACATTCACGGCTTATATTCTCATTAATTGTAGTTTTCATTTTAAAAAATCCAGCGTCTTCTTTCATTTTACATACGTCCCATGCAGGATACCATGTATTTAAAAAAAAAAAAAAAAAAAAAAAAAAAAAAAAAAAACTTGTCTTGATTGGGTTTATTAAAACAAAGTAATGGCAACTGGCTCCTCACAGATCTTTTGTAAACAAATGGGGCTGATGTGGTCTTTTATTGGGAGACATTTTAATTTGAAATATTGTTTTGTATTTAAATAATAGCCCTGTGATTGATTGGCGACGTGTCCGGGATGTAGTCTGCCTTCTGGCCCAGCTAGTTTCCTGTGACCCTGAACAAGAGAAGTGGTATAGAAAATGGATGCATGGATGGATGGATTTCAATAATGTCATAAAAACTTTATGGAAACGTCTACGGAAGAATACTTATCAATCATAAAACAAGACAGGAAGTAGCACACCAGCAAAAGAAACGCACCCCTGCAGAACCTCAGTGTCCTTGGCAGAGGTAATTAAGAAGGTTGAGGAACGATGAGAAGTCAACAGCTCTCCTCCCTCACTGTTTTTTCCACCTCTTCTTTTTTCTTCACCATGTTGCTGATGCAACTGAAGGCAATGGAGGCTTTAGTTGGAAACAAAACAATAGCTGACGAGTAGGGAAACGTTGGCTTCTGTCTTGTCTCGTCTCGGGCAGGAGCGTACTTGCCTCGTACTTGGCTCCTCTTTTTAAAAGGTCCTTGAGCAAAAATCCTGAACTCTTAGTGGCTCCTGGTGACATGTGTGATACAATCTCAATGGGCTCAATTTAGCAAGCTTCAGATATGCCGCCGGTTGAATGAAGACAAGTATGCAGCAAGTATGAAGCAAGTTAGGTAGAGTAATGCCCTCGCATGTGGGCACGGAGAGCCGCGGTCGCCGATGCACTTTTGTCCGTTGATTGAACGGGACAAACAGTCACACACACAAATACAAAATGAGAACACTCGCAAGGAACTGCTGTATGCTACAACTCACACAGACACACTCACACTGAACCCAACTCCAGCTCTTCATGTCGCTCAATAGGCCACGCCCCCTGAAGCCACACATCCGACATTTTACAGTGCATACAATTTACAAAAAACACTTTCTTTGCATTCTGGTTGAATGGCATTTCAATCAATTTCAATGGGAAATGCAAGTTTAGTCGCGTCGTCACAGACAGAATTTCACTGGTAAATTAAGGTAGCACTCTGTTTACAATTTACAATGAGAACATTATAACTACAAACCCAGGAATGTATTGCTAATATGTGGTTAATTCTTTTGCAAATAGACTCAGTGTTTCTTCCAAAGATTGTTTGGTGGCACAAAACAAGCGCCATCTGTTGGGCTTTTGTCAGTTTTACTCACTCCACATTGCTTCCTCGCAGTTTTTGGTACCAAACGCCTTGACAGAACGGCAGATTAAGCGCAGTGCCAAAATCAAAGCAGCTTGTCTGCGGCTTTGTCCGCCAGCGTGGCGGGTGGGGGGGTGGGGGGGGGTTGGGCAAAATGGTCGCCTTGAGTGTTTTGTTTCACAACACAACAATGTTACATCAACCTGTGGGAGTGCATTGGTGGTTGCGTTTGGCGTTTTGCATTTGGAGCTAACAAAAAAATAGATCAGCCCTTTAAAAGCAGGCAATCAAACCATTCACCAAGTATTTGTACCCGAGTACTGTAGGAAAATTTTTTGGGGGGTACATTTCCGAGAAAAGAAAAAGTCCAACAAACAAAGAACTATTGTAAACCCGTCCAACCTGTTTTGTAATAACAATTTGCATGTACAATATTATTTGAATGAAAATGGTTAGGGAGCCTTTCCTGGCTGAATTTGGCTGAGAGGCGCAGTCCATCCTGGACTTGGACTGACCGCCAAGCCATCGCAGGACACGCACACATCCATTCACACTCCAATTCCCAACGATGGACAATTTGGAGTCTACATGTGGGAATGAACCTTAAATAATTTTTGTAATGTGGGAGGAAGCAGGATATTCGAAGCTGAACTCTCCACTTTGAGGCAGACATTAGACACTAGTCCGCCATGCGACTCTATTTCATATTTGTCAGTGTTTACTGTGTGCAGAAAACGCTTGTATTTGGGTCATGTTGACATTTTCGGTTGGCATTTGGCACAAGTCCCTCCTGTGTTTGACAGATGCTCCTCACGAGGGTTGACGACGACTTAGCTCAGGGGGGCCTTAAAAACATAAATGTTGCTGTAAAAACAAAGCCCACGCTTGCACATTTATCCTAATTTCCGCCCTTCTGCCTCGCTGTCTCATCTTCTCTAATCCCTTTTTCATTGTTCTCGGCGGACTGATTTACGGCACCGTCCATTGCGCTCTCACAGTTGTTTTCATTTTTCAACTTATTTCTTGTTTATTTCTCCTGACTTATTCCCCTTTCCATGACTCCTCCTCAAGTCTCCGCTTCTCTCCTCTATCCCCCCCATGCACCTGCTCTCCTCGGCTCATTTTCTCCCCCTCGCCGTCTCCTAGCGTATCACTGCAGACTCATGTAGTCAATTATCCGTTCTGTTAATGAGCAGATAAATCTAATTGCTCTCTCCTTTAGTGCCTGAAGGCGTCTCTCTCTCTCTCTCTCTCTCTCTCTCTCTCTCTCTCTCTCTCTCTCGCTACCTTTCTAAAAACCCCAAGGATCTAAGTCAATCTCCACTCTTCCATGATTCCTCAAGTCTCCCGCTGTACCGAAGGGGTGGCCCGACAGTAACGAGCATGCTTTAGCTGCATTTAGTGATAAGGGCAAAATATTGGGAACAGTTCGATGCATTACAATAATCGTATTGTAAAATCTCTGACAGTTTCATTTAAAACTGATCTTCAGATCTTTGGCCAGCCGAGCTGATCATGGGCCTAGAAAAGTAGAAGTGCTGCTTCGACTCCTACACTTAATTAAAAGTAAAAAAGTAAACAGTAAAAAAAAATAAAAATAATGTTTTACTGACCAACAGACATTTTGGCAAGGATCAGGTTTCCTGTACTGCTATTGGTAATTCCCGTACCATCATTGTTTGAATTGTTTCATCATTGTTCCCTTCTCACACCTCCTCACCTTCATTTGAACACCAATATTGTCAAATGGGATCCCCCAGAGCTCAGAACGCAGCACTCACAAAGTCATGATATGGAAAGTGTCACGCGTACACCATGGCCGACGTCACTGCTGGTGTATTTGTTCCATTCAAGCAATGATGGTCCATCGTTTGTGATGAAAAGCCATCTACCCTTAGCAGTACAAAACATTTGATCCTTGCCAAAATGTCTGCTACTTACCGTCTACCTTCTGTGTGCTCCTTCTGATTTTGTTTCTCCTGCACATGAAAGATGGGGTCTGTAGAAAAACAGTGGAAGCTAATTTCGCTATTATAGTGACTCAATCTGGTCTAAAAAGAAACACAGCAATGCTCATTTGAGCCACCCGCTGTTTTATGGAAGATAAAAGTTTCCCTCACATTATTTTGACAAATTAATGATCCCGCTGTTATGAATAGAGCATGAAGTTAAAGTGGCACGAAGAAAAAAATCCATGTTTTGTTTCTAAATACATTAAATATGTTTGAAGATCAGTGCTGAAAAGGGATGCAAATACTTATAACGATATAGTGCTGAATTGTTGGGATATAGTTTAAGCATCTTTTTCACCGGGCGTATACTTTGTAGGCCGTGTTCCCTCCTCCACTATATAAGGACAAAGTGACGTCGTGTCATTTGGTTAAGCTGCTCAGTTGTGAGTTAGCGACACTTAGCTTCCATAACATGGCCCATTTACCACTCCAGCGTGCAGTTAGCTAGCTACTCAAGTACAGATACCTAAAATTATTCTTAAGTACATTCACAAAGTATTAAAATTCTTTATTTCCCACTGCAGAAATTTGCCGCACACAAACCCTTTTTCTGAAATAGACGGATAAAAGATTCACTTGGCTGTTTAATTTCACAGTTGATGGGTGGGCAAGAACTCCAGACATTATTTATATATAGAAACATATACAAATGCTTCAAAAGTGAGTTTTCCATATTATTTCATGTTGTTTCACTGCCATTGGATGCCTCATTATTGTGAGGACTTACAAGACACAATCAAAAGAGGCCAATCACGTGTTGGTCACCCCAACCCACTCCACTTTTTATGTTTTTATTTTATTATTTCTTTTTTCAATCATCTCCTGTGCCCTGCCAGGGCTGACGAAGGTTGAGAATCGTGTTGCCCCTCTGACCTGCATCATTCTCGTCACGTCTGTTTACTCCTTTCAAGTGTCCTGACCTCCTTTTTCTTCACTCCGCCGCTCCCCACTTCGTTGTGACCGGCGGTTCAAGTAGAAAGCAACACCCGGGCTCGTTTATCCACTCACATTCAGCGCTGATAATCTCGCGCCGCTATCAACAAACTTCGATCGCCGCAACCTCAATGTAGCAGAGCGAAACCTAATTAGGGCTTATCAACAAAAGTGCCAGAGGAAGCACACAGCAGCGGAATGCAGTCCTGTAGCTACGTATTTTAAACTAGAGACGCGTGGAGTTCAAAGCAATCTGGCAGCTGTTGTTTGAAGAGTACAAAGCCTTTATCTAGAAAGGAACCACATTTGGTAACTTTAGTAGCTGTTCAGAATGGTGACTGTGAAGCCCATCAATAAAGAAATCTCATGATAATAATACATTTCTTGTGATAATAATATATACACTATATATCTGTGTCTCTGGATCACTTTCTCTATCTTTATCTCTCTATATATACAGTGCTATGAAAAAGTATTTGCCCCTTCTCATTTTGTTTTGCATAATTTCCCCACTTTGTTTAAGATCATAAAACAAATGTAACTATCAGACAACGGTAACCCAAGTAAACATAAAATGCGTTTTTTAAATGATTTTATTTATTAAGGAAACATTTAATCCAAGCTACCTTGCCCTGTGTGAAAAAGTAAACGTAAACCCAATAACTGCTTGGTGTGAAAAGCGATGTGAGATGTTGGCAGAAGACGCATGCCGTGGCCATAATTGATGTAGTTTGGATGGCGGGGTGACTGTAATAACATGCATTACAGTGTGTTGGCAAATAGCCCTGAATGAGCTTGCGGTAAGGAGGGGTGGGGGTGGGGGGGTCATGGGGAATTATTACTTCCTGTCATGCTGGAAACAAAGCGGCCGTGGTGAGCATGCTAATCTTAAGGGTTGCTCGCCTGCTGTGAGGTTCCAACCTGCGCGTTCCAACCCAAACATGATGAGCAAATACACTTCCAGCTGAGTCAGTGCTGGATTTCGGCTTTTGGAGTTCTCTGCTATAAAGTTATTGACAAGCTATAGATCAAGCTTGACGTCTTTGGCCAGTGTAGCGTAGGGTAGTGACAAATCAAAAGTGGCAAACGTTTGTCCATCTGGGAGAAAGCTACTTAGCAGACACAAAGGCAGTATACTGTTGTCTTAAGAAATTAGCATTTGCCAATATTGTAAACTAAATTGGATTGTGGAAAACAGGCTTGGATTAAACACCAGGGGCCTCATGTACAAAGACTTGTGTGGATCTCCTATTGAAGCATGGCGTACGCTCAAATCCAGAAAACGTCGTACGCGCAAAAATATTCAGCTGTATTAATCTGTGCGTACGCATGAATCCAAGCACATTTCCTTCGTACGTTCCAATCAATGTTGAATTGAGCGCACATGTTGGAGTAGCCGACCCCTCCCTGTCCACGCCCACATTTGAATATGCAAATCATATTTAAATGAACCCTGCACCTGTGATCCCAATCTCTGCATGATCAGGAAAAAAAAAAAAGAAAAAATGAGCAAGGTAATGAAGAAAAATATTTTTTCTGAATGTGAAGTTGCTCAATGAAGTGGAGGCACGCAAGAAAATCCTCTTTGGCACGCTGTCCTACGGCGTCAACAACACGCAAAAGAGGAGTGAATGGGACGGCGCGTGTGCGGCTCTCAATGCTGTGGGGTCAGAACAGTGCACACACGCTGAACTAAAAAAGAAGTGGTCAGCCATTAAGGTGGATGTGAAGCAGAGGACAGCTGATTTTGTGGCTGAAACAGGCGGAAGAACCGGCGCCTGTGGCCTCACCCCGTTCGAGGAGAGAGTTGCTCCAGTCATGGGTGACGCTGCTCTTTCAGGGGTGCTGGGAGCACGTGGCTGAATCTGATCACCCCACAAGGTTAATACCATGTATTTTTATAACTCCAAACAAATGTGTCCATACAGTAACCTACACTCAGCCCTGTGAGATAAAGGTTCATGCGTAAATGCTGTATGTGTGGTATTTGTAATAAATCTTTTGAATTCAAATGGAAGCACATTAGCATATCAAAGAGGATGTCAAAAACTTTGACTCCTGTTTGATTACTCAATTTATTATTTTAATACACAGGAGAGGACACGCACGCTGACGAAAAGAAGAGTCCTTTGAATGTACTTAATTTGAACATGTACATTGGTTGCACATGATTAAAATGTGTGAAACCTTTCGGAGAAGAGGGGTCAATTAACACATTTTAATCATGTGCAACCAATGTACATGTTCAAATTAAGTACATTCAAAGGACTCTTCTTTTTCAGTGCATGTGCTGGAGTCACAAGAAGCGATTGTGAGGGCAATAGGCGGCATAAATGATCGCCTTGATCAATTAATAGGTGTCCTCACAAATATCAGTGATTCATTAAATGCACTGGTTAACAAATGAATCCTTGCCTCTATTACATTGTTGAAATCAAATGTTGCCGGGCATTAATTGTTCACCAGTTCGCTGATTTGCAGATTTATTATAACAATTTCCCAGCATGACCTCTAAGTGTCGCCAAAGCACCCACAGCTGCAGGAACGTGCGTACGGCAGCCATGAAGTTGCCGTGCGGCACCGTACATTTCCACGGTCATTTCACTCTTGATACATCTGAACTTTGCTGTGAAAAAGAACGTACGCCACGTTTTTGTCCATGAGGCCCTTGATATCTTCATTCTACAACACAATGTTTACACACTGAGAGGTTATTTTAGGAGTTTTAGACTTTCATCCCGACACAAAATCTATTTTAGGATATTTTTGCGAAAAAAAACTCAAACTCACAGTGGTGCCTTTAGGTATGAGTGACTTGATTTACAAGATTTTCGAGATCTGATTCGATGTTGGGATGATTTTTTTTTTTCACTTTGGCTTGCGACCAGAAATCTGAGATACCAGCGTTGAATGGTGGAAGTGAACTCAACTCGCTTGACAGGAGTTTGGCAGACAGTGAACAATTCTTCAAAAAGAAGCTTCACCCTATTTATTGCCACCCCCAGTTAACTGTCAAACTAAATTCCAATACACACTGTGTATTCAGCCCACCCACATAACCTTCGCTAGCTTGATGCTCACACACAATGCAAAATGGTGACCACAAACAGTGGAGCAACACATGTAGACACATAAGATATTAATACTCATAGGCATATATTCTTTATCCTCAACTAAAACCAACTAATTTTACTGAAGCTTACTGAGGAGCTGTGACTGTCTTTTTGTACCCGTTTTACCATATGTCTGTATTATACCTCCTCAGGTGGCCAAGGCCACCCGAAGGAGCGGCACAATGTCCATCAAATTGAAGCAATAAATCTGGCAAAACATGTTTAATTCTTCACATTCTATTTAAGGTAGGGTAGAACTTATTATTAGCATTTCCATTAATTTCAATAGGAAAAGATGATGATGAGATACGGGTGGCTTGCGTTACGAGCGTGATCACAGCGGGAATTCAACTTGTATCTCGAGGCACCACTTTAATTTTAGTGTTCAGCATTGCATGTGGGTGGAGATTAGCAGCAAAGTTTGATGACTCGCCATAAAACACGAAAGTGAGTGGCAAACTAATCTACACTACATACAACTTGGGCAGCACAGTGGCCTATGGTTAGCAGGTCTACAGGTTCAAGGTCCGAATCTCGGCTACTCTGGCTTCCTCCCACATCCCACAAATATGCATATTAGGTTAATTCCCGCATGTATACTGAATATAGAGAAGTAAAGTCTCAATTGATTGATTCATTGATATCTTGGTGTCTTATAAGGTGTCAACAAGCTCTGCAAACGATTAATGGATTATCAAAATAGTTGTTGATTAATTTGGTAATTGATTAGGTGTCGATTAATCAATTAATTGTTACACCTCTAAAATACATCCCCCAAAAATTATGTTATCAAAATAGGTAGAGTGGAGCCTTGGGTTCATAGTTTTATTTGTTCCGTGACCCCGTTCTCAAACTGAAACATTCACATTGAAAGCGTCTATAAACCGAGGTTCCACTGTATTGTATCACTGACATTAAAAATGCATTTTTACTTACAGTATGTACTTTAGTACATTTCAAAGTCTGTACGTTTTTACTTTTACATAAGTCAAATCAGTACTTTTCCCCAGAGTTTTTTTTTTTTTTTTTTTTTTACACAACTGTCTTTCTACTTAGTACAGTGCGTGTCCTTTTGGCACCTCTGCTTCAGAGCCGCTTTATCCCTGTGAATACCTCCACATTATTAGTTCATTTGTTTCATCTCAGCTAATGATCACTGCATGTTGGCTCCAAAGAAACATACAAGCTAGTAATTACTGTCCATGTATAATCTACAAGCAAAGCACACAAATGATCGGCTCATATGATCTTCTCTTTTTAGTTGCCCTCATTGTACACGCAAAGGCTGTTACATGTCATCTGCTATAATTTTCAGAATAACTCATTTGGTTGCACCGACGTCTCTTGCACTACAAGCTTATAGCCGTGTCCGCGGGAACGCAGTCAAGCAAGCGCTTCAGCGTAGGATGTGAACTGATGATAAAAACGTGTTTTTTTTTTGGTTTTTTTTATTAATTTTTTTATATACCCTCAGTTTTAAACTGACGCTATAAGCGATGACGCTTGGGTGAAGCCATTCACGGCATCTGCAATTAACTGAACGAAACAATTATTAAATGATAAGAATCCTAATGCCATCGACACACTATTGTATGCACTGTGCCAGATAAATATAGATAAAGGAGACATAGTGCGAATGTTACAAAGAATTCCCATGTCTTAATAACCTTTGTATACTCCAATTACTGTACATACACTTTACACATCCTTTATCTTTTCTTGTTGAAATGAGACCTTTAGAGGATGTGGTCATACAAGTGAACCGGCCCTCATCCTACTCCATATACGGCCGGGTCAATAGCAATTCTGGGTCTTGTTACCATAAGTACGGTGGGGCGGAGCCTAAGCTTTGTGACTCGGACGCCTACGCGGAATGAGTTTTGCCATCTCGCCGGCAAGTGTATGCAGAGTCCAGTGTGTGAAAGAAAGCGAGTCGTCAAAAATTGCTGCTATCTGCTTATAATGCTTATTTGCATACATAGTGCTTTTAATGAATGATTCAATCAAAGTTGCCTGCAAAAGATCATCAATTTAGCTTTGTTAAACCACAACATACTATCAATGAAAATAGTGTAGGTGTTTCCCGATGATAGTGCCTGTGTTTAAAGATGTGTCAGACAGTGTAGTCCGGCAGCCCCCATGCTTGAAAGTGAATCTGGATGTTCATCCAACCGAGCTGATCATGTCACAGGCAGAGAAACCCTGTGTTGAATCCGTTAATATGTAAACTGTTGACTCTAGAGGCCCAACTATTTGTATATAAACCATTAAAAAGTCGATTTTCCATGTTATCTCCGCATTAAAGTTACATGTTAATAAGACTTGAACGTGCTTCTGCTTTGTTTCATTTTTGTTTTTCTCACTTCTTTTATGACGTCAAGTCTTGCTCGGAAAAAGTGCCCATGTTTCTACATCGCTGCCTCGCATATCACATCACTATTTTCCCCACCATTTAAATGGCCAGCAGATGGTTGAGATGATCCCGTGCATCCGTACTGCTGCTTCTGCCGAGAAACCAGCGGGTGTCATGAAACGGATAAAAATAATCTGACGTTAGTGTGACAGCGTGCCGTGACCTCACTGTCGAAGCAATGTGTTTCATTACATGCGCCGTGTGCAGGAACAGGCGCGCCATCCCAGCGTAACCTGTCATGTTAGCAGGAACAGTGGTGCGTTGCATTGGGAAAGGCCACATTTTTATTGAACTTGTAAATGCATAAGATTCAGAAGTAAAATAAAGTTGTAATGCTATAGTTTTAAGCCAAAACTTATAAAGTTCACATCTCACAATGACCACGTTTCCAAACTACAAGCACAACGAAAGATGGAATTTCTGTAGAAAATGTGGGCGAATGCTGAAGAGCTGAAGCTTAACTAAAATGCTGTGAAATTAATTTAATTGGTGTAATGTAGATTTAGGTTGGAATGTTTTGAATCGGTTAAGAAATGTAGTCGGAGGAAAATATCATTGCTGTCAGGCAGGGTCCTCGCATCACCAAAAAAAAAAAAGCTGCATTCTTCAATTTTTGGTATACCTTATATTGCTGTCATATACCGTGGACCACCAACATTAACACAACACCACCCCAAAATTATGTTCAATCACTAAAAAAAAAAAGAACAAACAAAAAGCCTTTAGTACTTCACAAAAACAAATGACTGTGGTTACATAATCTTGCCAAACTCTTTCTCAAAGATGGTAGAGCCATGAGTGATGCAATAAATAAAATAATGAGCTGACTAAGCAGTGTAACAGGCAGAAATGAATCTGTATTCACTTACCTTCGTGGCTGACCTGCTTCCTTCTGCACTGAAGCAATTAATGAGATTCGTAGGCTGTAGGTGTGGGAGGGACAGAAATCAAATGAATACAATATAATGTTCCATCTCCATGCCAAAAGTGCTTACTGCGTACCACTAATTTGATTTCTCCCACAACTGTAGGCTATTAATTGTGGCCCCTCATTCTTCTTCCATGTTTTCCAACAGTTGGCATGTGTAGGTATCACGCTGTCTCCCTCTTCTGGCCAGCATGAGCACTGTTCTTTAACGACTGACGACTTCCACCAATCCAAAACAAATATACAGGCCATTTTTCGATTTCTGTCCTCTGCTACAGTCTATTTTCGTTTTCAGAAATGAAAATTGGAAATCAAACTGTTATTCAACTTTGTGAGTGCGAATGGTTGTCCGTGTCTATATGTGCCCTGCGACTGACTGGCGACCAGTTCAGGGTGTAGTCCGCCTTTCGCCCAAAGTCGGCTGCGCCCCGTGACCTTAAACAGCATAACCGGTGTTGGGAATGGATGGATGGACTGATTTGGAGAATGTTATGCATAGCTCTGTATATTTCCTGAATGAGGTGAATATTCGGAAGGTGGAATGGGTATCAGTGGCGAAATGTGGAAGGAGTAGAATGGCAAAAATTTGCAGAATAAATTAAACCAATAATAGAATGTTTATTATTTGTGGTGCAGAATAACGTATTGTGTGAATGCTACTCAGCTTTCACACAACAATAAACATATTTTTAAATGAACACATCCTTTAATAGTGTCAAAACTGAGCATTTCTATCTTTGTAGAGGCAAAAACATATGCATTGTATCTCGTTCGAATGTGTATGCGTTATTACACAAACAGAAATCGGGAGCGGCGCGTACATTGGACTTCATGTTGGATAAACATCAAAGAATGTCATCTGAGACACGGATGCATATAAATGTGTAAATACGCAATGGGAACGGGCGCAGATGCTGGAATGCAGGAGTGTGCTGTGAACCTGCCTTGCATTTACACAGCGGGATGAACAAAAGGAGTGCGTGAACATCACACACGCACACACTGGCAGCATGGCCACGGGGAATACAAACAAGAGAGCACCGAGCCAATGTATGGTGTTGTTATACACCCGAAAATGAAGTGCATCTACATGCCTCTAATTTAAGTACAAATTACATTTGCTATCAAAGCGTAGCCGTAGAGCTTTTATCAGTTCATTACGGGAAGTGTGTGTGTGTATGTGTGTGTGTGTGCGCGCGATTGTGAGTGCACTGCAGGTTAGCTTTAGTTCATAGCCAACCGCATGTGCCTTGAGCTCCTCGTTCCCCGCCGTCCCCCGAGACGACGCCGAGTCTTCAGCGGTGCCTAGAGAGCCGAGCTCACTGATGAACCAATGTCATTTTTTTTTTTTTTTTACACACTCCTGCAAACGCACACGCACACACACGTAGCACATTGCTATTTCACAAAGCTCTGGTCCGGGGGGTCTCACGCTTGGCTGGCCAGCGAGCTCATCACAGGGGACCCCTGTGGGGCAACGAGGAGAGGCCGATATGGATGGTTGGGTAATGACAAGAGAGGCAGTTAAGGCTTCATATGGTGATGTTCCTGTCATCAAACACGACACCAATCAAGTGCCAGACAATCTTGGCGGATACACACTCTCTTACACCCACACATGCAGGCAAGGCAGCACAGGTCAATGGGCACCGCCAAAGATGCTCCGCCGCTCTGTGTGTGGAGCTGCCATCTTTCGGGGCTCTGAGTCTCATTTGCCACCTGCCGGCGCATTAGATGCCAAATTAGGAAGCCGGTTGTTTCATCAAGAGTCCTGTAAGTGCTTGTGCGTGTGTGTGCGTGCGCGCATTTGTGTGTGTTGCAGCTGGAAAGGGGCGACAATTGTTGGCCATGCTTGTCTTTTCAGGATCGAGCCATTACAATCGGTGTTGTTTTTATTATTATTTTTTTTTTTTTGTGAAATGTGCAGTAGGTCGACTGTGGTTTTGAAGCACAAGTGTCATTTTATTTGGCCACCATTTTTCAAAAGTAGCCAAGCAAAATTATAATAACCAAATGTACGGGAATTGTGTACAAGTAATTTGATAGCGCGGTTATTAGTGTTCCCACACAGCACATATCGGGTAAGGGACAAGAGGCGCTTCTGACTAGCAAATGCCACGTTTACATAAAAAAGACTATAAAAGCAACTTTAAACAGCTTCTCACAGGCTCTTTAAATGGAGTTATAGTGATAATAAATGCCATTGTTTTACTGCATAGTAATTCACTATCGCTGTTGCACTCGTCTGCATCCTTCACTTTCCTAAAAAGATGAAACGATTGTTGTACTTTCCTAAAAAAAAAAAAAAAAGGATTGGAGCTCTTGATGATGTTGCTGTTGTTGGCAGCAGGGTGTCGTGAGCGGCGTGCCGGGTGTTACCACAACAATGAAAATTTATCCAGTCTGGAAAAAGGTCTTGTTTCTTGTATTTATGGAACGATAACCTGCCCTACTCTGCCTCTGATTGGCTAGCACCAAGACATGTTAAAGTTTTTTATTTTTATTTTTTCTTGGAAAATGGACGTCTTTATTTTAAAATTCTAACAAAAAAATGCAGTGGGCTCCCCTGCTCAGCAGCATGTCTTCTAAAGTTAAATAAAAACTTCCTCCCTTTTCTACAGGTTATAAAGTTTTCCAAAATTTCAACATAACTGAAATGTTCATCTTTCACTTATCTTTCTTTTAAGTTCAAATAAAAACAAAAGGTGCAGGGAGTTCCCAGGGTCAGGAGTCTCTTATAAAGTTAACTGAAAAAATATAGAAATAAATAAATAGTTCCCTGAATTTTACCCAGTTTTAAATTGATTTCTTATCGGCCATCTGATTTATTAAAAAAAAAAAAAGAATAAATAATAATTTAAAAAAAGCCCAGTGCTGATATCTGAGTCAATATGGCATCAATGGAAGCGTCCACTGATGTAGCCCACTATCTAACGAACAACGAGGCTGTCATTTTGATTGATAAGCAAATAAGAAGGCAGATGCAGTTGGCAGAGTAAATAGAAAAGGAATAAGGAATAATCCATTACATTCTGGTTAGAATCTGGATAAAGGTATGAGTCACAAAAATCATGATGGTATCACTTGGTTGTTTCGCATCCTCATTAACCAGGAAGTAGCCTGCTAGCTAACAAGCAAATAGACAAACACGGTTTTTAAATGTTTTTATTTGTTATTTATTTTTTTTAAAGTTCAGCTTTGCCAGATGTTGGCTCCCACAGTTGAATGGCATTCTATTTATGACATGTGGTCATTACAGTATTACTAAAACACCTTATTTTATCATTATTTAGTACAACTGTTAAATGTCACCACTAATTGCAGCTAGCGGACAAACCCCCCAAAAAAACAAGCAAACAAAAAAACAATATTCGTGGCACTTGACACATTTAAAAAAATAAAATAAAAAAAATTACGATTACATTTTGTTCATGTGTAATGGGTAATGTTTTTTTTTTTTTTTTAAATAGCATAACAACACTGTTGTTATTTAAAACGATCCCTTAGAACACTGGTGCCCACTATGTGGCTTTACGCTTCAAGCCTCGCTAACGTGACATAAAAGTGACAGAAAATGCCTCGGGGAAAAATGTTATAAAGGACAGATGGTCATCGCATATTTTTACTGTGGAGTGAGTGAGTGACGGTCTAAAGAACAAAAGAAATGTCATTGCTTGTCAGTTAGCGTTAGCCAAGGTGCTAACAGCAAGCCTGGGAGTAGATGGCTTTATTATCAGGCCATAAAAAATGATGGCACTTCATTAGCGCATTATCTTTCAGGCCATAGAATTAGACATAAAATGCTTTGAAATGAATAAATGAGCTCAATTTCTTTTAATTTTGACACTTCTTTCTTCAGAATTCCGCCACATTAGAATAAATCAATCAAAATCTGTGACTTTATTTACTCGCCTGTAGTTAAAATGATCAATAGGTGGACTATGCTGAGGAATCTGTTGAAAATCTACTCATAAATCTCCTGAGACAAATTCATATTTTGTAAAAACAACAAATACAAACCAGTGGGATTCTCATCAGCTCCTTACGAGGGGGACAAGGGCGTATTTCATTCATGCTCCTTCATGGAAAAAGCGTCACCTGTGATTGATTCCATTGGAAGATGGCGCTTGATAATATCGAACGTCCGCCCTGTCTTGGGAAATATTCCCCCTGGCGCCGCTCCCGGTCTCGTGAAATCTGCTGTAAACAGCTCAGAGCCAATTTTGGACCAGCGTTGTCCGGTTTGTCTTGCGAGGAACGAGCAAACGTTAGTGAGCTTTATAGCCAGGCTATTTTCTATTGTTATATTGCAGCAGATCCTCTGAATTTGATCACAATCCATTCTGTGATGCTGGTTGACTTCCGAGTTCTGAGCTGGAGCCTATCTCGCCTGACTTTGGGCGAGAGGCGGACTACACACTGGACTGTTGTCAGTCCAACGCAGGGCACATAAAAACAAACAAGCAGTCACACTCACATCACACCTACGGACAATTTATGATTTTTAATTTTTTTTTATTTTGAGTCGTCAATGAATCCAACATGTATATTTTTGGAATGTGGGAGGAATTACCTGGAGAAAACCCACGCAAGCAGGGGTGAATGTTCATTTGAATCCCGATTACCATTAGTGTTAATAAAAAATGAGAGAGAGGATTGAGTTTAAAAAAAATATCTATTATTTCTGTAAGCCACTGTAACATCACGTACAGTTTGAATATTAACACTGCGCTTTAATGAAGGCAAACATAAAAACTCTACTTAATGATTCAAAATGTATTGCAGATAAAAGTTGAAGAAAAATTGTATCTAATTTTTTTTTTAAAAAACAATAGCTAAAGATTGAATGTATTCAACTTAAAAGTTAAATACAACTGAACTGTACTGAGGTCGTGATTCTTTTACAGACCACTAATGGGTTGGAGGCGCCACTTACTCTTCAGTTTCTCCTCGCCTTGTGGAATAATTTTGATTCTTACTGAGGTGAGGTCTCATGGTATTTGCTAAAGTCTCACATAACAATGAGTTTGAAGGGTCCATTTCCTGTTCAGTGGCCATCATAGAACAGGAAGTATAGCCTACCACCGCTAGTTAAAACGCATTGTAATGCCCTCGTTTGAGATGCACTTTCAATTGCTTTATCGAACAAATAGGGTCAAAATAACCACATAATGAGCACAGTCATACACAAGCTGCCACGACCACAACTGATGCCGGGGCATTCAAGATGCAGACTGGCTCACGGTTAGCTAGTTAACATCCAGCCGCTAACCTTAGCTCACAACAACGAACTCTACACTGTCATTCGCTGCTACACACACTCAGAGTCATCTCACATGCACATTGTGTTGTTTAATAGTACAAAATATATTTTTAGCCAATTACTCGATTTTGAGGAAAATAATTGATTTAAAAAATATTCAATAGCTGCAGCCATGTTTCAGATGCTCACTGAACTAAAGTCTGAGATTTGCAAAAATCTCACGTGATGAGGACTTTTTACTGGTTCCACTCTATTGAAAAGCCCAAAAATCCAGCAATTTTCCTGGAGTGTGTGCGCACGCAGTATTCATTGCAATAACTTCCTGGCTGTCTAGACTCTGATGTACTTTATGTATTCCAGGTGAGCCAGGCCGCCAAGAGTGTTCATTATGCATGCATGGGATAAGGACGCTGCCAGACAGCATTAATGCAAATGTAATTTATAAATAGTAACTGCTGGCTAAAAACTGACCGTTGCAGCTAATCCGACTGGGAAAACAGTGAATTTTGTGTGTGGCTATTAATAATTTTGGGTTTTTGAACATGAAACATGTTGAAGGAGAGAAAGGCTCTGGTTGTTGAACAATGTTTGCAAATGTGTGTGTGTGTGTGTGAATTATTATACGAGTTAATAAGTTTATTTTATTTCCTTTATTTTTTTTGCATATGGTGCCTTCTTTTGCTAAGCTCAAAACTCTTGAGTGTGTGGAGTATTTCTTTATTTCTCTATCACGTGGGGGGGGGGGGAATTCTCAGCAGGCGCTCGCGATTATCTGTGCTCACCACCGCACTCCAAATCAAATGCACTTTACTTCGCGCCGCTGACAAATCGGGGCACGGATGCGCAGCCGTGTCTTTTTCCAAATCAGTGTTTTTTCCACCATTATGCAAAGCGAGAAGGAGATAGACGACACTGTCAAACAAAGAATCTCTGAAGAGATGAATTTTTCCGCGAGTCTGTTTGAAAGGAGCGGGGAAAATGTTTGTACAGCATCTTCAGTCGTCAAGTGTGGATATTTAATTTGACTCCAAAAAAAGTGAGCAAATGACTTCATTTAGCTACCTGGCAAAGGGAAATTCGGACTCATTTACATTTTTCGACAAGCCTATTCACGTTCTTGATGGAATACATTCAGAATTGTTCATTAATCCTTTGTGTTTTAACATTTATTCCGATCACTGAACAGTTACAAAAAGCATAAGAGAGTCACATTCAAGCTAATGATGAGATTGCTCACCTGGCTTGGATAGCCACATTGACAGACCCAGCATCCGTTGAACTATAATAATGCAATATATGCTTAGAAGTATTGGGACATGAGGGCTACTGTATACAACTACAGGAAGTGAAAAAAGGGCCATTGTTTAGTTTTTTTAATAGCTGTCCTTGCATACACATGGTAGGCATGAAAAGCAAAAAACTGCAGAATGGAACTGGAACCAGCATCATTGAATATGCACAAATGTATGGGGACATTAGAGTGTGACACCTCTAGGGAGTTGAAATGACGCCACTGTAGTAGTTCACATAGATGACATTGCATACATCTGGTGGCATTACGAGCCAAAAACAACATATAAACAAGAGCTGCAGCATCCATTAAAATACATTAATTCAAGATATGCTCAAAAGCACTGAGACATGAGGTCTGTACACCTACAGGAAGCAAAAAAGTGGAATAGTACATACACCGTACATACAGTAAACTACTACCAAATCAACAGATGTAGCATCCATTAAAATAGTTTTACACGGTATATGAATGAAAGTATTGGGACACACTGGTTTAACCTACAGAAAGTAAACAAGGGGCATTCCGTAGAAACTATTGTGTCTTATTTTCTTATTAGTGTAGTAGTTCACATCGCTGACTTTCGTGGCGCCGGCGTGATATCCATTCCCCTTTAGCAACCACATTGTCTTCAGGTTAGAACACATTTTCATGCTTGGATTCATTTCCCCAGAACCAAGGCACTTATCTTAACAACATAATTCAAGCACGTAGAGTCAGACTTGGTGCGCATGCTGATAGGAATCTGAAGAGGATTTTAATCTAACCCATTAATACAGAGCACTCCTCCGAAACAATGGAATATAAATGCTAGTTGGATGTTTTGAACACCTTTTTCTTGCTTGCGAGTATACATGTACATAGTATACGATGGAACCTCCAAAGTCGGAAAAATACACCAATGACTTCCGCATCCAAATTAGGCGGGCATCAAAACTTTTTCATTGTTTTTACTACTTTTTCAGTGATTACGGAGGATTGGTTCAGCCCCCAAAACTCCACAAATGCTGAACTATGACTATTTGGGGCTTCATTGTACTATCAAAGAATTATGTAAAAAGAAAAATACAGATTTTTTTTTAACCTTGTCATTTTTTTCCTCACATTTTAACAATCTGTATCTCTGTCCCTTAGTTTTATGTTTCTAAGTCAGTTAGTAATGTTAAATTATGCCCTGAAATAATATTATAATGTATTATGGTGGTGGGACTGTGGAACAAACAATCACAATTTATATTATTTTCCTATGGGAAAAGCCTTTTTTAATTAAACGTGTCTGACGTATGGAAACAGAAAAGGCCTGCGCATACGATGAAACACTCAAACACAGATATCGATTGGCCGTCGAGGAGGTCGAATGTGCCGCAGGCGTTAGGTCAGGGTCTGGAGGCTCCTTGCACGGCTCTCCTCCCGCCCTTGACGCACTCGCCCCGGCCTTACATCACATCTCAGATTTACGGTGACGACACGTCTGCCACTCCTCTGGCTGCTGGCATTGAGACTGGCTCGCATCATGACAGGAGATTTTTTTCTTTGTTGGTGGGGCTTGTAAAACGCTGCTTTCCTGGAAGTACTTTCAGGCCAGGCTTTATGTCGGTAAATATATATGACAGAAACCAGCAAACAAGGCTTTAAAAGCATTCCAGAGGAATCATTAAAAGAAAGCAAAGAACAACAATAAATTGCAATAAAGTTTAAGGGACACTTTTAAAGAAATGTGACAACAAAAAGCACCGCTGCTAATTAACTTGGGGGAGCAAACATTCAGATTTGAACTTGTTGTTCCCAGGATTCAAGATCAGGATTCTATTTAAGTAGACCATGATGAGTTTGCTTTACAATAATACATTTTCCATGAGTGAATCAAAGTATACGTATGATACGTAGTCTAATCAGAAAACGCATAAGACGCATAGTTGATTGACGTTAAAGTAATAATACATTTTTCCATTAAACCTTTGCACCTCTGTTTGATTCTCTGAACAATTTTGCGACTTCATGGTGGAGGAGGCCGACTGCATGCTAATGAAGTTATTTAGACAAATTATAACAATAGCTACTTGATGAAGTACGTATCAGGCATTATGAGCAACTGGCAGATTCGCGGGTCTGAAACAATTGGTTCCCACAAGGATTTAGAAGCAAACTTTACAATAAATTAATGTGAATACAATGTTATTTCTGAAATAGATGTTTTTTTTGCAACGTTTGACAGCACACACAGTAAAGATAATATAGTACTTGTCCCATACAAAATCCAACATTTACCACAAAAACCTGGCTGAGAAACACGTGCTGTGTAGCCCCGACATGATGCCCATCCATCCCTGCACGAGGACATTCTTTTCAAGTACAAAAGACCATAGACATATCATGGAAATATTATGTGCAATTCAAGCCTCTGGCATTTTTATTTTTGCTGCATCCAAATCCTTGCTGCATTTGGACTTTTGCACACATTCACAAATGCAATTTAGTGTTTTTTTGTTTACTTTTGGGGGGTTTTATTGTTCTATATATATTTCACAAGTCTTAAGACTTATTGGGCTAATCTAAGATCTTGGGTATTCAATTTTGTGCCATAAATGTGTGTTGGTATGACAAGCTCCTTGAACCCTTGAATCACGCCTCATTTTTGCCATTCAGTGCATTTTGCACCGTGCTTCCCTTCTTCAAGAAATGTTGCAGCTTCGAGCAAAGCGGATCGGATGCTAATTTGAAGCCTATTTGCAAAAACTGTGACCCTCTCGATTATTTAGTAAATTAATCAATTTAAAGATTCTTAGATCTGAAACGGTTGTAGTATTGTACAGGTAAAGAAAAGGTTTTTTTTTTTTTAAGGCATTTAGCGGGTCTCAACTGTGTTTTTTTCTTCTTCTTCCCCTTAACGATCATTCCATCTGGGTCTCAGCTGTTTTTTTCCCCTTTTCTTCCCTATGACAATCATTACAACCAAACATTTACTACTTCTACTGCAGTGGAACATTTGAGATCAATTATTTGTATTTACAATCAATTGTCCTCATAGGAAATGCAGTATATAATGACTCTGTGTTGCGGTGGGCATCGTAAAAGTTATTATTTGGACATGACGCTTCACTTTTTGTGTTAATGCAAAGTTATTTTGTTGTTGCTAATACATGTGATTCTCTCATTTTTATGTTTAAGTTTACATTAAACTTCAAGCGGAAGTGGCAACAAAGAGCCTAAAACCTCTTTTATTGTGGAATTGTTTACTATCTGCCAAACAGGTGCTTGTTATGAAGTGTGTTGAGTTCACTGCCAACGTACAGCGCTTGTATCACAAATTCAAAGAAAGAAAATGTCCGAACGATGGTTCATATCTCAAAAGGTTCGTACGTCGAGTCACCGGTATCTCAAGGAATCACTGTAGTTGTTTGTGTAAATGTGCCCTCTGATTGACTGGCTGTGCCCCTCCTCTTGCCCAAATTTGACCAAGATCGGACCGAGCTCACCCGTGACCCAAGTTCACCATTATTAATATTAAGATGTACTGTAAAATATCAAACGTCATCAACCATGATTGCTGTTCATGAAGACTCTTTGCTTTACCCTTTTTAACATTCATAGCTTGCCCTGCGATTGACTGGCGACCAGTCCAGTGTTTATCCCTCCTCTCGCCCAAAGTCAGCTGGAATAGGCTTCAGGTCACCTGCGACCCCAATTAGGACAAGCGAGCGGAATAGAATACACATGAATGTTTGGCTGTAAGTGGCTTCTGCGATATTTAGCTAGATCCCACTTCTGACACCAGTATGCGAGCGGTCCAAAAATCGAGCAACTTGAAACTCTACTATGCAAAGCAAAAGCCATTTATCAACAACACCCAGAAACGCCGCCGGCTTCTGTGGGCCGACGAGTCCACATTTCAAATTGTTTTTGGAAATTGTGGACGTCGTGTTCTCCGGGCCAAAGAGGAAAAGAACCATCCGGATTGTTATGGACG
Source organism: Phyllopteryx taeniolatus (assembly GCF_024500385.1). NCBI lineage: Eukaryota > Metazoa > Chordata > Actinopteri > Syngnathiformes > Syngnathidae > Phyllopteryx > Phyllopteryx taeniolatus. Next base: position 14,454,233 of record NC_084507.1, read on the forward strand.
TAAAGTTCAAAAGCCAGCATCTGTGATGGTATGGGGCTGTGTTAGTGCCAATGGCATGGGTAACTTACACATCTGTGAAGGCACCATTAATGCCGAAAGGTACATACAGGTTTTGGAGAAAGATATGCTGCCATCCAAGCAAGGACTTTTTCATGGACACCCCTGCTTATTTCAGCAAGACAATGCCAAACCACATTCTGCACGTGTTACAACAGCGTGGCTTCGTAGTAAAAGAGTGCGGGTACTAGACTGGCCTGCCTGCAGTCCAGACCTGTCTCCCATTGAAAACGTGTGGCGCAGTATGAAGCGTAAAATACGAGAACGGAGACCCCGGACTGTTGAACAGCTGAAGCAGTACATCAAGCAAGAATGGGAAAGAATTCCACCTACAAAGCTTGAACAATTGGTGTCCTCAGTTCCCAAAAATTTATTGAATGTTGTTAAAAGAAAAGGTGATGTAACGCAGTGGTAAACATGACCCTGTCCCAGCTTTTTTGGAACATGTTGCAGCCATAAAATTCCAAGTTAATCATTTGCTAAAACCAATTAAGTTTATCAGTTTGAACATTAAATATCTTGCCTTTGTAGTGTATTCAATTAAATATAGGTCGAACATGATTTGCAAATCATTGTATTCTGTTTTTATTTATGTTTAACACAACGTCCAAACTTCATTGGAATTGGGGTTGTAATTGGAGTTAACGCTGCCGACCAATCAGTCTGAAGGAGCATGAATTTGATGGATTCCCCACTGAGCACATTATTTCCCAAGCAGCTGCTTGTTATCAAAGCTGCTAGCTGAAATAAACAATGAGGAGAAAAGAGAAAAAAAATAAAAAATTAAATTCTTCCCCCAATTGACGGATTGCAGCTGCAGATTGACACGATTGTCAGCAGTCTGTTTGTGTGATGGTGTTCCAAAGTGAGTGTATATTCCTTGTGGCCTCACACATGAGTTTCACACCGACTTCTATCAACACAATTAAACGCCGCACTACAGACAATGACAGCGTGTCAAAAAAGCGGCAAGAAAAATGGTGGTGATAAGCGGAAGAAGAATGCGCAATAAAGTCGAATCTCTCTGCTTTGTTTCCACCCTTCATTCGCTTTCATTCCTTTTGGGAAGTTTTCTCTGCTAAATGCCTCACTTTCAGTGTAGCATCTGCAATGGATGCTGCAGCGATAAACTAAGCCAGACTATGACAGCTAATCACTGTAATGCCCACGTTTCCATTTGGGTTAGTGATCGCCACACAAGCGGACGTTGTCTTGATTTGTGTGCCCGAGGAAGCCTGAGGGAATGGAGTTGAGGAGAATGTGGGAATGGTGAGGAGGGAAACGGGAATATAGCAGAAGTGTTTGTGGAGGTGTGATAATGGAAGAACTGAGGAAGGGAGTTCAGTTTGTTTCCACTGCTGGTGGAATAGCAATACGACAGCTCACTAAATTAATTCCACAAAGATGAAGAATGCAACCATGTATAATGTGCTCCATCCCTTCAATTCCAGTAACGATCTTTGTCGACCAATCAGTGGAATGTAATACATCAAGAAATATTCCCAGGGATTGGCTAGATTTCCTTGGTCTACTATGGGGAAAAGTAATAATCTGAATGTTCCGAGCTCCTGTTTCCATGAAGAATAATACTGCCCGGGTGAGTTGTGCCATAGCGTGGATGTGGCTCAACTTCCCATAGCTGACATCAAGTTGTGCTTCGTTAGACAGCAAAGTAGTTGAGACTGAATCAACAGTGCTCCAATAATCGATGAGTCGGTTGTTCTGTTTCGCCAATAAGGCATCATCCTCATCCAAACTCCGGTATGCATAATGAGAGTCTAAGCAAAAAAAAAAAGGCATATTCAAGGACTGGAATCAGGCCTTTTTAAAATCCTGATAAACGTGGGATATCAATTGAACATCTGCCAATATGACGACCTTGAACCCCCGCTATTCACGGGAGATAGGGATCAATCTCTGCTACGAATAGCCAAAATCCGCAAATAATTGACCGCCCCCAAAAAAGGAGTATGTAATTGCATATACAGTACATGCCATAAGCACTCGGAGAGGATCATAACAGAACACATTCCATTTGGATTGCTTTATTTACTGGGGACTAACATTGCAGACAAATAATGATCAGCAAAGTGTCACACCATACACCATTTATCTAGCATGTGCACAAACATGAACCCATGCTACATAAACAACTGTATTCAGTAGTGAAATTATTCAACACAAACAAACCCCCTCCACATGAAGATCATCAATAGTATTAACTAGCATATTAACCTAAATAACACGCTAGCACAAACCGATGTGACTTCACACATGGGTAAACAAATGCGGTATAGCACTTTGCACAAACAGACAGTAGAAGTTATTAAACTCACCTTTTGGCATTCACACACAATAATAAATGTTAGTGAATACATGCAAATTGTATCAACAAAGTAGACTACACCAACTATTACCAGCTGCAGCGGGAGGGAAACAAAAACTTACGTTCAGGTTCACTTTGGCTGTGCACGAAGTGCATTCAAGGACCGCTAACAAAGCAAGAAAAAACACCAAACAACACCAAGATTCCACAAGATGGTGCCAAAGTAATACATCAATTGGGTAATTCGCTAATGGCAAAAAAATCTGATACAGGCACTAAATCAGAATAGGCCTGTATGTAGACTTCAACGCTGGGTGTTGGTGACAGACGGCTCGGGATCCAGTAGGAAAATGCGTCAGACGCGTGAACAAGCGTGCAGGCCTTTCTGTTAGCTCCCGCCGGGCAGATGGCAAATTGGAGGAACAGCGCTACAGTGAGCCAAAATCGACCACAATCAGATTTAGGAAGATGAGAAGCGTTTGGTGTGACAAACGCCTTCATGGGCACGGAGAGGATGGCGTGGAGGGTTGGAAGCGAGAGAAATCAAATCGGCAAAGAGGCGGGAAGGACGAAGAAGGTGTGTGCGGCCGAGCGAACACGCCATAACCATAAATCTGTCAATGCCTGGGCCCCGATATTTTCTCTCTTGCGTCCTTGTGTCACTCACAGTCTCCCGATGGGCTCCCGGCATCCCTTTCTGCAATTGCACATGAATTTTTCAGTGTCAATCTGGTACCTTCTATCGTCTCGTTTCCCAAGTCCACTCTTTTCCTCTCTTCCCCCGTGGATTCGTTTTGTTGTCACCAGCACTCACACGCCTTGGGTTAATATGTTTTTATTTGTTTGTCCCTTTCTTCGCTTTGGTTTATTCCCCATCGCTCCATTTGTCTCTCTTGTTTGTTCGCGAGGCGAGCGATAGATAAATATAATTAGACAAATGAAATAGCGCCGTCGCTGTTTTATCTCTCTTTGGGCTCCCTCGGCGGCGCGTCATCCATCTCCGGCTCCTTCCATCTCCCGCACCCTGCTACCCCCTACCCCAGCCAGCCACTTTTCCCTCACCCTTCCTCCCTCGCTCCCCCAGCCTTTCCGTCCTTTTGGTTTGGCCTGCGAAAGTTGCTGTTTGAATAGGCATATTTGTCCTGCTTAATAGCATACCTCTGCGCTCAGCATGTGATTTAGCTCCTTGGCCTTATCTCGCGCAAACACAACCACTTCTCTTTATATCAGGGTCCTTCTCACATTCTCTCCCTTTTTCAACCTTCCTCCGTCCTGCATGGCTCTCTTTTTTTCTTTTTTCTTTTTTAACACCCACACCTCCGACCGATGCAACACCATGCGGTTTTATCAGAATAACAAGGGACAACGACAGTCTTGCCTTTTTGTGTGATAAGATATGATAACTGTTACATTTGGGTATTACAGCACCAGTCAGGTTCTGTTCACACTTCATCTAATCAACACCTCCTGTGAATGCAACTTCTTGAGGGCTGAACATGGTTTCCCTTTTTTTTTTTTTTTTTTATTAATAGGAAAGACAAAGACTTGAATCTGAACTCACGGCTGTAAAATGCTCACAAGCAAGTCAAGCCTGACAAGCGGCGGGAGGATTTGCAGCGTGCGTCCTGTCAGCAGAAGTACCGCCGCATTATAATGATGTAATTAGTTTTCTTTTCGCGCCAATCCCACCTTTGCGCTGTATCTGAATGTTTTTTTTTTTTTTAACATTTGATGTTTTTGCAGAAGAGATGAGAGCAATACTATGTATAATCATGCTGGCCTCAACTGCTATAAATCCTCACCAAGGTTACATCCTCTAAGCCCCACTAGTGCAGTTGTTAAAGGGAGCCGGTGTGAAATTTTAACCAAGGCCCAGAGCCACATAAGGCGGGGTATACACTATGGGTTGAACAGACTAGTTGACACGTTGGCTCTACCACTCCGCAATGACAGTTATAGCTTCAGGTCGATTAATCAGCAATCGTGTGTTTTGGCAATAACACGAGTGCCTCGCTGAAATCGACAGGGGGTAAGTTCGTGGAGCAAACTAGCAGCAACGTAACAATATTTGACTTGAAATTTGACTGGTAACGCAGTCACTTGCAAAATATTCAAGTCTCTGCAAGTGCTCCGCACGCCCATCTGAAAAGCACCTGCTAATGCCTGGATCAGACTCCAGGATTTTAGCCCTGATATTAGCCCCATTTGTGATTGCGGGTGACAAAAACTTCTAGTAGTGTGACATAATCCACGACTAACGATTTGGCCCTACAATAGCCCTACGTCGTCAAAATGAAAAGTCTTGTATGTTTGATTTTTCAAATGTTTTTAATTTTTTAATTTTGTTATTTTTGGGATATCTTCCGTGTAGAGTGACATGTGAATGACAACCCTCTGACATCGTGCCTCGATTTCGATCAACAGGATTGCGTATTGTACGGTGGCCTGGACGTGCAAAACAATATAACAAATTGTGAAACATTTTTACATTTCAGAAAAAAAATTAACAAAAGCCAAAACAATTTTACATTTTAGAAAACAAATGAACAAAAGCCAAAACACTTTTACATTTCAGAAAACACATTTAAAAAAAAAAAAAAAAAAAAAAGCATAAACACTTTTACAAATGACTAAACAAATTATAATTGAGTCAACCCGGAAATGGAACGTCCCATTTCACAGACATTCTTCAAAATCCCACGCCTATTCTCGGCAAGACCTGACCCGCTTCAACATGATTGGCTCCTGCATAACGGGAAGGGTAGGCTACGCAGATGTAACGAGATGCTCATCCCAAATATAATAAAAACAACAAAGAATTTTATTATGGTTAGGTTTAGGGTTGGGTTTAAGGCAGTTTCGGATGAGTTAAGGTTAGGATTATGGTGGTTCAGGCTAGCGCACACCGAGCGTGTTCGACAGGCTTTAGGGTTACTGGCATTTATATTAACGCCGCCAGACGTTAATACGTTACATACTTCTTTTCCCGTCTGGAAGCAGTAGAGTGTGTTCTACAGGGATACAGTAGCCAATCATAGTGCAGCAGCGCGTGTCCTGGAGCCAGTAATATTTGAGCAGGGCGTGTCCTTTCAGGAAAATGGGCTGGATTCCTAATAATGTTGAACGTTTCCTTTCCGGATTGTCTCAATTGTAATTTGTTTCGTCTTTTGTAAAAGTATTTCTGCTTTTGTTAATGTTAATGTTTCTGAAAAGTAAAAGTGTTTCGATTTTTATGAATTTCTTTTCTGAAATGTAAAAGTGTTTCACAATTTGTTATATTGTTTTGCACTTCCAGGCCACCATAGTATTGCGACCGGCGCACGGTCACCATAGTATTGCGACCGGCGCACCGCCTCCCTTGCTCGCCGTTGTCAACATTTATTCACGCACACAAACGAATGTTTACTGAAGCTTTAGAGCATGAATCAACAGAACACCGGCATGTTAACGTACAAATGTTAGTGCTAGCACTAGCTAGCTTCATAACGCTGTTGCCTGCTTGCGAGCGGTATTAAAAGTACGTGAACATTACCTCAGGTTTTCCTCAAAGAATGAACACCCCCAAACTATCCTCTCAGGAGCACCCGGTGACGTTTTTCACTCCTTTTTGTTCTTTTTTCGAACACAATACATAGCCGCAATCATTGTTGTTTTTGTCGCCAAGGTAGCGGTTGTACCCAGTAGCTATGACATGACACAGCTATGTTTTCCGGCCCTGCCTCCCCCAACAGTGTTGGATTTGACAAGATGTAGCCCAATGATCGTAAACAGACAGGGCATGGTGATATCAGTAATACATGTTGTGTAGTGTTGCCAGTGTCTGACTAAGATATGGCAAGATTTTATGGCCCCACCCACTGACTCCCTCATCCAATCACAAATTACACACACCTTAAGGGTCTCGCAGACAGTCGGATCTCATATAAAACTCTTGCAACACTTCACGTAACACAACTGCAAGTTTGCCACAATACATTATTGCAAGCTGGTCAAAGCCGACAATCGTAAATGTTAAATATTAATATTTGATCGCAAATCCTTGTGTGTGGTCAACACTGACTTTGACAGAATCATGGATTTTGTGACTGTGACATGAAACGGAACAACAGCCAATTAATAAGCGACCTGAAGCTTCTGCTTTTGTTGGCTGCATGAACAAAGAACAACTGGTTGTGCTGAGTGATTATATAACGACACCCAAGTCATTCACCACTATAAAAATCACAAAAGGAATTTGCAACCAGATTAGTGACGAGGTACTTCTTTTTGTACTACTCTTTCTTCTTTGTATTATTTGTCAGTCTGGCAGCCCTGTGGCGCTATGCTGCCTCTCACAGGTTGATCTTGGTACTACCAGCCAGCCTTGCGATTTTGGTTTAAGGAAGGATATGGAGTTTTCAAACTGCTGAGCAAGATTTGAATATAGCCTCACTTCCCCAACGCTCACGTATACGTCCACTGTCAGTTCATACAGATAGTTTTAACATTCATTAATTCATTCATCTTCTGTTCCACTGTTCCACAAGGGTCGCGGGCGTGCTGGAGCCTATCCCAGTTATCTTCGGGCGAGAGGTGGGGTACATTCTGAACTGGTTGCCAGCCAATCGCAGGGCACATAGAAACAAACAACCATTTGCACTCACATTCACACCTACGGGCAATTTATAGTGTTCAATTAACCTACCCTGCATGTTTTTGGGATGTGGGAGGAAACCGGAGTGCCCGGAGAAAACCCAGGCAGGCACAGAAAGAACATGCAAACTCCACACACTTTGAACCCCGGTCCTCGGAACTGCGAGGCACAGGTGCTAACCAGTCGTACACCGTGCCTAGTTTTAACATATACGGTAACATTTATTTATTTTTATTTTTTTTAAACTGCAAACTATCTTTAAAATGTTAAAATTGGTGCTGGCATTGAGAGATACAATATCATCTCTGAATTTAGTTTGCAGCCGTATTCAATTTATTAGTCAAAGAGTTATGGCATCTACTGTATATATTCCTGACAGGAGGTGCAACATATTTTAGGGGATGTCTTCATGGTGGAACCTTCATCACACAACGCCTTTGGTCAAGCTCTGACCTAGTGGAGCTGAATTATTAGAGTAATGTGTTTTATGGAAATCCATCAAACTTGACCATCATGGTCCGCCCACACGTAAGAACAAAAATGCAAATTTTTGGCAGTTTAGTCTGTCTTGAATACCTGGATATAAATTGCCAGCAATCTGACAAAATCTTTTGGTTTGTTGTCAAAATACCCTGGAAATGTCCAAAATGACCATAAAAATGGCCAAATCAAACCAAAATGCAAGACCTTCATATGGCTTTTTGGTCACAACTTTTTTGCGCGTCTACTCTTGATAGCCATTCCTAATAAAGTTCATGTTTCCAAGTGAAATTGGCTTTGGGGGCTGAATTTTCCAAACACCATGGGTGGATAAACACACCTGCAAAATTTTAGAGTTCATCTTAAGACGATTACAAATGTACTCAACAATGAGCCACCAGCAGTGGGTTACTGTATCGGATGGGCACCCATGGAAACTCAACTGACCAGCTATTACAAATCGACTCAATAATTCCATCTGACTCAACAGTCAGTGGTTGTGTGTATCAGCAGTAATGCAAGGAACAACAGAGGCTGTTTTTGTGGAGAAAATATAGGCCTACTGCAGTATTTTCATTCCTCCTTTGACTCAAAATGAAAGGCACGTTATGCTTCAATAGAGTATGCTTAACACTTTTCAAATATATAAGCGTGACCTTTGTGGATATAGTCTGAGATTGAGGGGAACGGTTATGTAGATTCATACAAGGACGTCCACACATTCCACCATTTGTCTTCATCTGTTTACTTTGTTGCACACACATTGTTTCGGCCAATGATCTGCTCTCCATGTAGAATTGTTATTTGCTGAGATTTACATATCAATCCATGCAACGCTCGTGTTGGTCTTTGTGTGGCCGTCGCATGGGCGCGATTTGGGATTGTAGCTTCATTGTGCTACTTAGAAAGCATGAACAAAAGAGACCTGACCCGCTTTAATCTAATTTTAGCTGAATGTGCAGAACAGGCTGTTTGCAAAAAATCTGAAATGTTATTTTCCAAAGCAAAGACCTTAACTATCCTTGAAAAAATGACACTCAATCCTTTAATCTGCCCTTGAATGGTCTTAAAAATGATAAAGATACAACAAACATCATCGTTATATATTTCTTTTGGTATTGTGATAAATCGGTCATGAGTGTTTTGTATTTTAGCATTATTCCGGAGAAACTTTGACAATCATTTGGTTGTGATTTAATATTGATTGTCCGACATTTGGGTTTACATTACATTAAATTTAAACATTAAACTTGCATGAACATGCAGAATGATTGTGTATTTGTGCAATGAAAAAGTTTAGATTTCCATTGATATTGGGAGTTATTCCAGCTGGTGAAGCTGGAGTGACACAACAGGAGCCTGCAGAACCACACTTGACTCACAACCTCTCTCAATATTTTATCGTTAGCAACATCAAATTTGATTTATGTGTGTCTGTTTACCTTTATACTCTTTCCCCTGTTTATTGAAATCCTTGCTAATTTACTGTTCATGGCTGGTTACTTGTTGCTGTGTTTTAAACTAGACAACTGATGAAAGTTGATATGAGTGTTCATCCAAAGAATTCCATATCGGATTGGTCGTGGCGCAGGTTAACAACGTCTGCCACCAGCGCCGTCAACCTGCAGGGCGCCGGTGGAAATTCAGCTACTGTGGGTCGAAGAAGAAGAAGAGGTGGAAAGGGGTTTTTTTGGCAGAAAGAGTAGAGAAAGCACAGAGCCTAGAAATGAATGTGGGGACTTTGAATGTTGGGACTATGACAGGAAAATATCGGGAGTTGGTTGACATGATGATTAGGAGAAAGGTTGATATAGAAAGGCATTAAAGGGGATGAAAAATGGAAAGGCAGTTGGTCCTGATGACATTCCTGTGGAGGTATGGAAGCATCTAGGAGAGGAGGCTGTGGAGGTTTTGACTAGCTTGTTCAATAGAATTCTAGCACGTGAGAAGATGCCTGAGGAATGGAGGAAAAGTGTGCTGGTGCCCATTTTTAAGAACAAGGGTGATGTGCAGAGCTGTGGGAGCTATAGAGGAACAAAATTGATGAGCCACACAATGAAGTTATGGGAAAGAGTAGTGGAGGCTCGACTCAGGACAGAAGTGAGTATTTGCGAGCAACAGTATGGTTTCATGCCTAGAAAGAGTACCACAGATGCATTATTTGCCTTGAGGATGTTGATGGAAAAGTACAGAGAAGGTCAGAAGGACCTACATTGTGTCTTTGTGGATCTAGAGAAAACCTGATAGAGTACCCAGAGAGGAACTTTGGTACTGCATGCGGAAGTCTGGAGTGCCAGAGAAGTGTGTTAATAATACAGGACATGTACGAGGGCAGCAGATCAGTGGTGAGGCGTGCTGTAGGTGTGACAGATGAATTTAAGGTGGAGGTGGGACTGGATCAGGGATCAGCCCTGAGCCCCTTCCTGTTTGCAGTGGTGATGGATAGGCTGACAGATGAAGTTAGACTGGAATCCCCGTGGACCATGATTTTTGCAGATGACATTGTGATCTGCAGTGAAAGCAGGGAGCAGCTGGAGGAACAGTTAGAAAGATGGAGGCATGCACTGGAAAGAAGAGGAATGAAGATTAGCCGAAGTAAAACAGAATATATGTGCATAAATGAGAGGGGTGGTGGGGAAGAGTGAGGGTACAGGGAGAAGAGATAGCAAGGGTGGAGGACTTTAGATACTTGGGGTCAACCATCCAGAGCAATGGTGACTGTGGTCAGGAAGTGAAGAAACGGATCCAAGCAGGTTGGAACGGGTGGAGGAAGGTGTCAGGTGTGTTATGTGACAGAAGAGTCTCTGCTAGGATGAAGGGCAAAGTTTATAAGACAGTGGTGAGGCCAGCCATGATGTACGGATTAGAGACAGTGGCACTGAAGAGAAAACAGGAAGCAGAGCTGGAGGTGGCGGAAATGAAGATGTTGAGGTTTGCTCTCGGAGTGACCAGGTTGGATAAAATTAGAAATGAGCTCATCAGAGGGACAGCCAAGGTTCGATGTTTTGGAGACAAAGTTAGAGAGAGCAGACTTCGATGGTTTGGACACATCCAAAGGAGAAATAGTGAGTATATTGGTAGAGGGTGATGAGGAGGGAGCTGCTAGGCAAGAGAGCTAGAGGAAGACCAAAGAGAAGGTTGAAGGATGTCGTGAGGGAAGACATGATGGCAGTTGGTGTTCAAGAGGAGGATGCAGGAGATAGGCTTACATGGAAAAGGATGGCGCGCTGGCGACCCCTAAAGGGACAAGCCGAAAGGAAAAGAAGAAGAACTGATGAAAGTCGAATTGCTTTTTTGGCTTAGCTTTAGCATTAGCATGGCTTGTCTGTCCTTTCCCACTCTCCCTTGCTCGGTGTACACAAACAGTAATACCTTGATTCACGAGCGACCCGACTTACGCATTTTTCAAGATACAAGCCGTGGCTTGGCAAAAATTGATGCCGTAACACATGTAGACAACCACTGTAACATTAGTCGCAGGCATAAAGTATATTATTTGTCCTCTGTGAACAATTGTGAACAGTGTGGTGCAGGAGCAGATAAATGGCATTGCCATTCAATTGAAAGGGAAAAGATGATTTAAGATAGGAGTGTTTTAAGTTACGAACGTAGTCACAGAACAAATTAAACTCGTAAGTCAAGGCACCAGTGTGTTAATTTCCTTCCAAATGAGTTTGACCGACGTACCGACAAAAACATTTCACAAGCAATTTTTTTTTTTTTATTTTGTGCGTGAGACAGTTAACATTTGTCCTGTCCCTTACTTAATATGTTGTTGAGTGCAAAGTTCTGTACCAAATCTTCCATAACAAATGATCAGGATATTTGTTTTGGTTTTTCTTTTTCTTTTTTGGCCTGTTCGGCTGTTAGGTCAAGCAGAATGGAAAATCTGTATCCTTTTCATGCCGGAACAGTTTTACTGTGTCACAGTGGAGTTTTCAAGCTTCCGCTGTGGTATTATAATTGAGGTTTATTGAGAATCAGACTTGATCAGTCGAACAGAACAAAGTTTCTAGAAGGGAGAGAGAAACAAAGACAAAAGACGAAGCACTAATTATAAACAGGAGAGAAGTAAATCATTACATTATCTACAACAATGAACATTAAATATGAGTGTTGCATGGGGCTGTAGTGCTACACTGTGTGAGAGAAGGACAGGACAAGATAGAACAGGACAAGTCAGGAGCAGAAGCATGCAGGATAGTGAGTCCTTTGTTTATGACTGAATTCCTTCTCCACACTGGTAAATTTGTATGCAAGTTTGAACGCGCTGTAGTCTCACTAATCCATACTAACATAGAGGTAAAGTCATAATTACAGTAACTAATCATGTGAAAATCTATTTTTGGCCATAAATATACAGTAAAACAATCAAATGTAAAACAGGTAGTACGGCGGTAAATGAGTCTACCTTCTAGTGACGCCTGACGACATGCTATTCTTCAGCCCCTGCACAACCTAATTCATTGTGCAATGTTCGTAACACCGAAACCGTGATCGGGACCATTGCAAACCGAGGAACTGCTGTAGCCCTAAACACAGTATCTGAAAGAATCCTAACTTCATTATGAACCCTTAACGGAGCAATTCATCACAGTGAAAGACAGCCCATGGAAAAATAGCTTGGAGTGAGGTTATTATGATGCAGGTTGTAGACCAGAATAACAAAACGGTTGTGTTATTTGTGTTTTGTGAGCCCTTGATATTTGAGCGGGTTGTGTGAACGACGGGTGTGCAGCGAGGCATCAGGAAGGCTATTTCCAACCGGACTTGTTGGCTGGTGCTCGCTCGTGTCTGCCCTGTCTTTATTTCCCAGAGGCCCTTATTTGCGTATTAGTGTCTACAGGTACAGTGTGTGCGTGTGTCTGCGTTTGTAAGTTGGAGCACTTGTTTGGCACAAGGCTGTTTCACTGGCTGCCAGCCGAGTCGTGTGATTTTTCTCAGGGACGAGGCTAGGTCATGTTTGTACTTGTTAGCTTCGTGAGGCTTGTCTGTGATGGCTGGCGGGGTGTGACTTTGGCTAATTTAACACATGAGCCAGTGCATGTTTGTGACATGTTCATTTTGCTCTGTCAATGTCACCGCTCTGTCCATCTTTGTTGTTGGTTGTTAGATTTGTAGGTTCTCAGGGCTTTGAATTGACTGGACCTGCTGTGTTGCGGTTGTCTTATGTTTTGCCTGTCATACGAGCATGGTTCATGCGTTCATGCACATAGGCTAGCTAGGGCAGCTCTAGTCTGAGTGTGAGTGTGATTACTCAACGATTTAACGGTTAAAGGCAGGCCCCAAGCCACAAAATATATCACTCTTTTAGGATGCAAAACGACAGTCGGTAAAATGTATTGACTAATATTCCATTTAATTGTAAAAATAGTGGTAGTTGCACCTGAAGGCCACAAGTGGCTGTGTTGTAGATCATTTGTTAGAGGCTAAATTATCGAGTCTCTTTGGAAGGGATGAAAAGATGGCATTGTATGTGGAAGAAAGGTGGTCTTCCTCTTCTGTTTAAAAATGTTTTTTCAACCTTAACGTAGGAGGAAAAAAAATTCTCTAAGCAAAGGAGGTGAGTGTATATGTATATATGTTTGTGTGTGTATATATCCATCAATCCATTTTCCAAGCTGCTTCTCCTCACTCGGGTCGCCGGGTGTGCTGGAGCCTATCCCGGCTATCATCGGGCACGAGGCGGGGTACACCCTGAACTGGTTGCCAGCCAATCGCAGGGCACATATAAACAAACAACCATTCGCACTCACAGTTACACGTATGGGCAATTTAGAGTCTCCAATTCATGCATGTTCTTGGGATGTGGGAGGAAACCGGAGTGCCCGGAGAAAACCCACGCAGGCACGGGAAGAACATGCAAACTCCACACAGGCGGGGCCGGAGATTGAAGTCCTCAGAACTGTGAGGCTGACGCTCTAACCAGTTGTCCGCCGTGTCTATGTATATGTATATATATATATATATATATATATATATATATATATGACGCAATTCCAAGTTAGGGCGCCAGACGTTTTGACATTTGCAGTAGGTCCTCTTGCAATGCAAAAAAGATAGGGCCAAGGTAGGGCGTTGAATTCTTGTGCTCACGAAGGAATGCACCCTCCCACCATGGAGTCGACATCACATCCGGTCCTGCTATTGCCAATCGAACTAGTGGAAGGGAATGTCAGTACTCCGTCTCTCTGCACGCGTGCCTTTGCATTCTGTGTTGACATGTAGCCTCCCCTGTGGAATATTTAATGAACTTTGTGTCTGATGGAATTGCTATTTATTTATTTACTTTTTTATCTAAATTTTTTTTTACATATCATATCTCTGCAATTTGCGAGTTTGAATGTGATTGGTTAATTTCTGAACACAGCCACATCCCCAATTCTACAAGGGTGTGCATACTTGTGCAGCCACATTATCTCAGTTGTTTCCTTTTAATACCACTCTAAAATATTAGTTTTTGCAGTTGAGTTGTACACGTTTCAGGTCATATGAATGGAGAAACAATTTTTGAACTTATTTATCTTGGTTGCTTAGTTTTTTAATATCACAAAACCCTGGCATTAGTACAGGCGTGTGGAGACTTTTATATCGACTGTATCTTGTTGATTTGTTGGTATATTGTTAGGTAGATATGCAGGTAGGTATGTTGCTACTGTTGATATGTAGGCAGGCAACCTTGGTTGGTTTGGTTTTGTTGGTGGGTCTCAATGTACTTTAGGAAGGTATACAACTACCACTTTTTGAGATTTGCTATTTCTATTCATAGATTAATGATTTGATTCATTCGTAATTCATGCAAAAATCTCACCAAGAAGAAATGTTTTGTACGCTATTTAGCCCCAAGCAAATTTCATCTACATTATTGAAAACCTCAAACAACACTGAAAAATCTAAGGCTTATCAACGTGCCCAACCGGAGGCTGATCTTTAAGTTAAGCGCACAAAGGAAAAATATATTTAAATAAAAAACCACACGAATGCAAGGTTGTGTATTCTTGTGAGGGACTCTCGGTATGCGGTGTAAAGTTGGCTGAGCAGCACTTTCCGCAGCCCTTGTCGTGATTGCTTCCAGTGTTATTTAAAAAAAAAAAAAAAAAAAAAAGCCTGATTTTGTGACATTATCAACAAATGAAGCCGCCTTGATTGCAACTAAAATGCCATGCACGTTAACCACGTAAACACTCGATTCGTGTGCACATCATGACACTTCTTGCGCCTTTGTGTATTCAAGGTGCCTCGTGGGTTCAGGGATTGGGTGCACTGTGCCTCAGTGTCAGACTTTCTTACAAGGCGAGGGGAGAGTGCTGTTGTTTATTTATATATTGCTCTGCATCTGTCAGAGATGTACGTCAGTGGCTTAGCAAGTGTTTTGAAGCACAGTGGTTGATGGAGTGCTCCTGTCTGCGTGCACATCAAGGGCCATGGCTCTCACTGTCAGAATGTTTGTTGTTATTTTAATTGAGGGGGGAAAGGCAGTGTGTGTAAATGGCGTATCACGCCGACTAATTAAACATGACAAATAGGGCAATGCTGTTCCTCAACCACATTAAAACAACCTGTAGAATGCATGCTAAACCATCTGGAAGTGGGTACTTGAACTGATCTTTGATATTTTAAGGACGTTTGCTCTTTGTCAAAAAGAAAGGCCCCTTTTGATTTGGATAAATCCTGGAGTGTATGCAATGGAACTCAGTGTAGTGGAATCAATGGGAATTGTGTTGCTTCCAAACATGCTTGTAATGATAATGATTTATTTTCCCCACATGGGCTGCATAAAATTTGATCTATGTGTCTGTCTGTCTGTCTGTTGTATGCCTGTGAGTATTGTTTTATGCTCTGTTTGTAGTATGTATTGTTGCTCCAGGTGTGTTAAAGTAGCAGTTGTTTGAAGGTTTATAATTCAAGTATCATCTATGCTAATTTCAATTTGTTTGTTTGCTGTGATTGGTATCATTAAAAAAAAACAAAGACCGTTTCCACTAAATAGGACGCCGTAATCTTGCATGATTGGATGAATGCACTGCTACCTTCGTGATTGTGTCTCGCTTGAATAGGCAAAAAGACCAGCGGCTAGTTTATTTATTTTTATTTTTTCCTCCGGGTGGCTGTCTTGTGGGTCCAAACAGTGGCTGCCAGGCTGGCTCTGGCATGTCCAGAAGCGCTCCCAGTTTCCTGTGTGCATATTTGATGAGGGCGCCGTGTGTGCTAATAGGCCCGCTGTAATTACCGCTTCCTCCGCTCGATTCTCCCCATTTCTCACATTGCGCACCACTCGATGGCAATGTTATTTTTAGAGGGCACTAACGACGTGCACCCACGTGACCAAACCATCCCTCGCGCCGACGATTAGCTGAGGCCGAACGCTCGCCTACCCACTTTCTCTGGTCATTTCCCGCTCACGCACACGCACACACACCTACACGCATATTCATTTTTCCATATCATAAGCTCATTTCTCCTCTTTGCCCACTCTTTTCTAATCCAGTCTTCCTGCCTTTCATCTCCTCTGCGGAAAATGGGATCTCAACAAACATTCATTTTGCCAAGCTCTCTTTTGATTCTGTCATTCTCACAGCCTCGTCTCACTGTATTCTCTGGCTATGTAACTTTATTCTTCCATCTCTCACCTATCTTGTGCCCGTTTGCCTGCACAGTACAGTGGTACCTTGACTTACAAGTGCCCCAATTTATGAGTTGTTGCTTGATTGATTATTTTTTTATTTTTTGTTTCGTCTCTCTTGCGGACTAGCTGGATGAATTTAAGCTAGATGTAGTAGATCAAGTCAAGTGATCTTTGAAGCTGTGCATGCCACTTTATCTAACCATCTCTCATCCTCTGCTGGCAAATTTCCAAAGTCATGATTGCAGAGGTGTGAATTCTATCCACTACTGCGTGATAAAACGTGACAAAACATTTCCTGGATTTTTTTTTTCTTTACACAATAGTGCTGTTTATCTTTCTTAAAACTCTGTAACAACAACAAATGGTAGTGGAATGGATGAATAGCATTTGAATTCATTTCAATGGGGAAAACGTACTTTACATATTGAGTAACAGGGTTTGGTCAGGGAATTACTTAAATTCATAAGTCAGCAAAATGGAGACTGGAGTACTGTATATTACTGCGTCTTTACACGTATCGGTCAATTTTTCACTTCAAACCCTGCCATGAATCGTGACAATCTGCGAGTATTGACGCCCCCCAAAAGTGTTTTTAATGGGGGGGTGGCATCACTTTAGTACTGTGCAAAAACCATGCTGCATCGGATGCATCCGTCTGAACCAAACATACTAACCAGCGACAATAATGTACGTGTCTCTTGTCTTTATTTCTCGGCATTCAGTTGTCCATGGGTAGGAAACCATTTTTTTACCCACAAATGGAGCCTAAGGGCGGCAAGAAAACGAGCCGCTGCAACCAAGTGGAGACCGCGGAGTGTCATACTGCATTTTCCGGAGCTAATGCACGAATCATACACTTAACATTGGAGAAGAACGAGCGTCTCCTCCGACACCTTTCATTCGAAAAGAGACTGAGGGCAGCAAGAAAACAGGAGGAGCTTTCAGCAAAATAGAGATTGTGGAGTGTAACAAGGCAGCATCTAGAGCTGAGGCAGTTGTGTTTTGTGCTACAGTGCTGCGGAAAAGGGGCTATTATTCAGTCCCCCACCTTGGCATTGCCCTCAGTCCCCTTTTGTAAGAGCCTCTTCCTCTATTTCCAGGGGAAGTTTTAGTGCCCGTGAGTATGTGTCAGGCTCAGCGATGACATTTTTCTTTCTCTGTCCTACGCCGGCGCCGCCTTCATCTGTCTCGCTCGCCTCTCTGCCTCCTTTATCATCCCTTCATCCGTTCGGCCTCCTCCCCCGCCAGCTCACAGGCTGAACCTCAATATCCGACAGAGCTTTATTAGTATGACATTCATGGCCGCGAAGCCCTTCATCCCACGCCGCCCAGGCCGACCTGGCCGGCTCTGTCTCGCCGTGTGCTTGTTGTTGTTGTCCTGCCGCTGTCAGTGATGGGTGGACAAACATGGTGAGATGCACACCCCTCTTTTCCAGTCATGCCGCTGATCTTCAGATGCTCTCAGCTGCTCTTCCCCCACCCCCTCCCTTCCACTCCTTCCCTGAACCTTTCACTGCAATCTCAACCACTCCTGTACCTTTATCGCTATTTGTTTGAAACAGATTATGTTACAAAGGCACTCAATAGAGCACAGCTCTTGCCCTGTGGCAATAATGACTTTAATTGTTTAAGTCAATTCCAAACAGCTCGGAGTGCTTGTCGCTGGGACAGCAGGTAGCGTTTGCAGAACTTGGCCAAACTGGGAAACCTGTCCTCGTTCTGGGCCCATCACAACAGCACGTTCCGCATGGTGAGAATTTGCAGTGTTTGCAATTAATTACTCTTAGTGTACGCTGAAATAATTCCTCAATCTTCTTCTACCTTGATAGTCCGGGCTAGAAAATTGTTCAAAATCCTGCTTGAGCCACCCTTACCAAAATCTGTGCATTCAGAAAAAGAAGACAATTTAAATCAATTAAGGTGACAGACAACGGATATTTAATTGCTGTCGGAGGCCAAAAACGTGAGTAGGGACGTCGTGCTCTAAATCAGGGGTCACCAACCTTTTCAAACTGAGAGCTACAACTTGGGTATTGATTGTGAAATTCTTCCAGTTTGATACACACGTACTCAAATTACCTTTAATTATATCCATCCATCCATTTTCTTTTTTTATTTCTATCCTCATGTTATAATTAATGATAGTCATCTATGTGAGGACACTGATTATGTCATTGATTTCTTAAGTTAACAAGGTAGGAAAACAAAGATTTCCATGTTATGACATATTATGTCTCTAAATCTAAATAAATCTAAATCTGTAAGTGTTTACATTTTCAAATGATCACTGCTATAACATTCCCAGGAAACAATAATGCCCCATCACTGGTGAGGTCCTTGGGGGCTACCTGGTGCCCGTGGGCAGCACGTCGGTGAACCCTGCTCTAAATGTCAGTGTGGCATAGTAATGTTGACGAATTGACTGTCTGTACGACCCCTAGTTCGGTATTACCATACGAGTAACCTCGTACAGTGGTACCTTGACTTGCGTGTCACAACTTAACTCGCTGTCGCAAGGAGAGCCAAAGTTGACAATGCACTTTCGCCGTTGCTGTTGTCACAGGCTGTCGTCATAGGCTGTTTTGTACTCATTGAACGCTGGCAGCTAGATCCATTCCACACATCCACACACAGATATAATTTCTGAATATTTCTCCATGGCGGACTAATATGGGAGCGCATCGGCCTGAGGTTCCGCCTGTGCGCTCAGAACCGCTTTGGATAAGTCACAGAAGTTGACGAGACCAGAAAAAAACACTTCCGGCGCTTCTGCTGTTAAGAATTAACGGTACTTTTACTCCGTTACAGTGATCTAAATGTCACTACTTTTATTGATCAATTATTGCTTATTTATCAACTATTTAGTGCGCAAGATTAAGACTTTGACTTACGCATTGGACGCTGTTTGCTCCAATCCAATTTAAGCGCGAGTGACAAGTCCAGTTCACCAATCAAACGACACAAGTAAGTCACATGACCTCACCCAACGTCTTCTATTGGGCTTCCCGGGCATAGGTATTAACACATAAGCCAGCCCGGCTGATCGTCATGCCTACGTGGCCACCATGTTGGGAAGGTCGTCGTTACCGTGAAGGCAACGGCGCGCGACTTGTGTTTACATTTCGATGAACAAAATCAGCAGCTTTCATGTCTTGTAGTATTTGTCTGGCACTGTCGACCCAAACGTGGATATTTCAGCCCACTTATAACTTGAGAAAACACAGTGCAGTAAATTGCAGATGTTTTGTTGTAGTTTTGGCTGTGCATACGCACACATGCACACACACAGCAACATCAGAATTTGCACATTTTATTTATTTATTTATTTTTAAATGATGTTCATGCTGTGGTTAAAAAAAATCAGAAGTTACTCACTATTTACTCAATACTTGAGTAATTATTTCACTGTGTACTTTTGACTCTTAAGTAATTTTTTGGAGGACAACTTTTTATGTTTACTTGAGTCACATTATTGTCAGTACTCTTACTTGATTACAATATTTGGCTACTCTACCCACCTCTGGAGTGGACATCCGCTATTGATACTATTACGCTTAAGCAACATTTTTGCTCATCAGATCAGCCAGTGTCGTATTTGTTGCACTGGCCTTTTGTATTTTCGCGGATTTTGTATTATTGTAGTGTTGCAAACTGACAAAACATGAGAGGTTTGGTGCACACCAGTTGTGTCACAGCAAGAGATTCATGTTTGTATATATGACTGCGTAAGAAAAATATTTAGGCACATCCTAGCAGCCGCCAAGATGGTTGTATTCTAACTGTCTCTTTGCATGCAAGTTTTTTATTAAATTGTATCTCTCCTTTCACTCAAAGTGCTCATCCCGCTCTTGTCTATTAAGGGTTCACATTTTTCGCGTGCCACGCTAACCTCATTGGCCATTTTTTGTCGGTGAACAGCACGTTGTGAAATAAGTACTGAAATGTTGAACAGTTTCACATGAGCATTTGGATGTTTAGAGACGTCAAATGAAGTTCACCTGTAAAAGTTATGGTGAATTCTGTAACATTTTGCGAGGGGTGTAATTGATCATTCGTTTTCCAGTACAATAGTCGATTAAGGAAAGTAGAGATAAGGAGGGAAGTAAGGGTTGAATGACCAATTTGTATGCAGGACAGTCCTTCACCAGCCATGCTGGGCAACAACAACAACACCCAATTGTGACCCCCCCCCAGGGGGATGCCCACTGAGGCATGAATGAGGAGACGCAACACCTAACATTCAGAGATGAAGAAACCTTTTGGATTAAAGTTGAAACGTCTTCAACAAACAAGAAAAGTCCAGTTGCCTCAAGTAAACCTTTGCGTAATTCAGTATGGGTTCTACCTTGTTCTTCCTTATTGTCGTTGTTTACTTACTCTCTGCTGTCCACCTGCTCTGCCTTCCTCACGTCGTGTAGGCCACCAGAGGGATAAGAGCGGCATGAAAATCAATCATTCCCACCCTTCCGTCTGGCCCTCTTTCATCTTGCCGTGACGTGTCTTTTGTATTTTTTGCTTCGTCTGGCTCTTCTTCCTTTCAAGCGTCCTCCCCGGCGTCCTCCTTGTTCTCGTGGCAAAAGGGCTCCATCTCATCCGTTTTCGTGAGCGAATCGCTCGGTATTGGGGGGGGGGGGGGGTTGTTGCTGAAACAAAGCGGCCCCAGTTTGGCCTTGCTAGCGTTCGGCGTCATGATCTGCATAGCGATTGCGGCACCCGAGGAAAGGGTTGTGGGTGGGGGTCTCTCATTTTGAGCTGAGGTGAGTCCTTTTTAATTTGGAGAGTGTCGGCTCGGCCGGTAATCCAATCTGTTGTCCCGTTTTAAAAGAGTAAATTAACCCCGTCTAACCTCCGCTCTTCCTCTGTCTGAGTCCGTCCCTCAGAGGCTGGAGGCAAGCAAACTGTGTGGGAGTGAGGGGAGAGTGAAAACGGCGGATTTGGAAGCTGTATCGCTGTGCCGCTGAGGGGAATTGGAGTGTTAATGCATGTGTTCATGTGTCCTTGCGACAAACGGGCTGACCTCCAGTCGTGCTGCTTGGGGATGTACGCGGGACAAAGTGCACGCCAAGCCAAAGTGTTTCTGTTCGGTGGCTCATTTGAGAGGTTCGTTCACACCAATCAGGGGCACGAGAAAAACAAAGTAGAGGTTCGAAACCTTTGCCAGAGCCGGAGGACCCCTCGTGTACGGTATGCAAATCTGCAGCTTGCACCATTATTTTTCTCATTATATCCACTCAATTCATTAGAGGAAATAATAAAAACGGGTTATTTCACTCCATTGAATTTATGCTGAAAAAAAAAACATTCTTAGTGAACACCAATGCTGCTAGGACACATAAGAATGCATTCGCAGGCTGTCATGCATTTTCCACAAGCAACTACAAGCCAAACCTCCGAAGTAAAATAGGAAAGGGGAAATTGTCCATGTCGATTGATGTTTTGAACATTACACTTCCCTCCCCAAAAAAACAACACATGGGGACGATTGTGCGCCTTGTGATGTCGTACAAAGTACAAGAAACCCAAAACACGCAAAAAAAAAAAAAAACACCCATGGCAAAGGTTATATAGTGGTGCCTTGAGATACGCATGACCCCAATTACAAGTTTTTCGACATACGAGTTGTCATTAGGACGAATTTTTTGCTTGACTTGTGAGCAAAAATTTGAGATGCGATTGCTGTATGATGGCAGTGAACTCAACTGAGCTCACTTCACAACAAGCAGCAATATGGTAGATGTGAACTTCCTTTCCGTTCAATTAGAATTTTTTTTCCTCCCACTCACAGTTGACGTTTACTGTCAAACTAAACATAAAACAAAGACAATTACGTTATTTAAAAATACCACATAACCTTGCCTCAATGTCCGCTTGCTTAATGCTAGCGCCATAGATGGGCTAACGAATGGCATTTATGTAGCATTGCGGTAATGCTTTAAGCAACAAATACTTGAAAACAAATTCTGCAGAAACACATGTAGAAAGACAATATAACAATACTTACAGGCATATATTTTTTGCCCTCTGCAAAAAAACAAATACAACTAGTTTCCTGAGTCTCTTACAGTAGTTCTGAAACTCTTCTTCATGTCTGTGTGACTGCAATATACTGCCCACTGCTGTAAATAATATCTTGATGCACAAATTGTTTAATGCTTTACATTCTTTTAATTCTGTTAGAACTATGTGTTATGTTGTTATAAAGTAAAAAATATATATTTTAGAGTGCTATTTCCCTTATTAAAAAAAAAAAAGAAAAAGAAAAAGAAACACTTTAGAAGGAATTTTGTTTTGTTTGGGAGGAGGCTGGAACAGATCAATGGCATTTCATTTCAATAAGGAAAGATGATATGAGATATGAGTGTTTCGAGTTACGAGTGTGCTCATGTAACAAATTAAACTTGTATCTCAAGGCACCACTGTATATCCAATGGGCAAATTTTGAGTGAAAGTTTGTTTGGCTAGAAGTCAAAGTTGTGTTTGACATTGAGAAAGGGTCTGAATCATTTGGTAAATCTTATTTTTTTTAAAAGAAAGAAAAATCTATATTATTGGTATTATTAAAACAAAGTATTTTGTGACTTTTTTGTGACTTTTCCAGCTACAAAATACCATTCGCCTAATAAAATTCACTTTAACTCCAGAGCATGAATTATTTGCATCTTAACTATGTTTAATTATTTTTAATTACTTCAAAATGTATTTTAATGTAATTTATTTATAATAAATACAATTTTCTATTACCTATATTAATTTCCATTTCATGACAAACTATAAAAGTAAATACTAAACTAGCCGGTGGTGACTTGGCACAAGTGCCACTCATTTGCAGTTTGGACACAGTCTCAGAGTCTCCAGAAGTCTCCAATAACACCACAAGAATTTGTTGCTAAGTAACAAAGTTGGCAATACTGAGTATTTAAGTATTCATCCTTTTTGTGACATTTTTGTTTGTTGATGTGCCGTGTCATTTTACTAATGTAAAATACTGTGTGCCGTGGCTGGACGAAGGTTGGGAAACACTGAACTAGAGTGTGACAATTGGATATTAAGTGTACTGTAATTCTTTATCCTTTGTGTGAGAACTACTTAACACACTTTTTAAATTGTGAAGAAAAAAAACTGTGTATCATGTCGCCCCTGGAGGCAAATATATCATGACTATTTTGTTTTTGCATGTGCGTTTGGGGTATAAGCTATCCAACTGTGAACATGTTAAGATCAATAAACTTATTCGGATAAACTCGCCCGCTTTTTGTCTCATACTGCTGGTCTAACAGCGCCTTTATGATGTGCTCCTTGTTCTCACACATGCACATCAATGCGAGTCAAGGACAAACGATGTGTGCAGGGGTGGCAGAGGAGGAGGAGGAGGTAGAATGGGGGATTTAACCGCCAAAGCTCTGATTAACAGCCGGCCGAGTGTTGAATTTTCCAAACGTCATATTTTTGATGCTATGAGCCACTCAAGCATATTTAACGCCCCTGTCAAGACCATCTCCAGCTCAATATTTAATTTAGGTGAAGTGACCCTTTAATATTTAACAATAGGTGACGTTTATATTGAACTCAGGATGTCTGATTAAGCTTTCATAGCAGGCGACAATTAGGTGTAAAATGAAAGACCTAAAGACACACGGGTCTTTATTCCTTTGTGGAAGTGAAAACAAAGCGATACACTTCCAAATGCTCGAGGTGGTGGAGGATTTATTTGTCAGAATCCGTGCCAATGTATATGTCTGGGTGTACACATTGACCCCTCCCACACGCGCACGTAAATGCCAATGCACACAGTGGGTTTTTGCCGCTGCACTCTTATATAATGTCCTGCAATCCACTGGAAGTGTCCACTGGGGGTTGTATGTGCTTTCATTACAGTCATTAAGAAGACATCCAACTTCGTTACCATTTACTGTCAATGCCACTTTTCATCTCTTGTACTGTATACAGTTCTGATCCCTGCTATATGCAATGTTTGCATTGATTTGTTACATCTGTGCTTTCGTTTTCCCCTGGGGGTAAGGAGTTAAGGTTGCCTGCTGTTTACCAGAATACCTCAAAACAATTGCCGCCCTTCCACCACATAGATGTGGCTCAGCAGTCATGTTTTCCTCTTCTAAGTATTATCGAGGGAACCTGGGAAAAGAAAAAAAATAGCACACCGTATTGAACGTATCGTTCGGAACAAGACACGAACAAACAATAACAATGGAGGACAACAAGGTCTCCGATATTGGCTTCTCGGCAAGGGAGACATTTTTTATTCAAAAGGAGACTGTGGGCAGTAAGGAAATGGAGCAGCAACGCGATGAGCTAACATTAGCGTGTGCCTGCCATTTGCTAGAAATAGTATTTGGTTTTGCCGTTGGAAACTTATTGGTTTGGTGTCACGTTGGGCTGAGTAGGTATTGTACAGTGGACAATTTGGTGTGTAAGCTTTGGTTTGATTTAAGGGCCAGTTTTTATAAAACTGTATAAAATATATGAATTAAAGGTAGTGTTTGCAATTTAAAAAAAGAAGTCTTATTTGTTAAAACAGTCATGACTTGACAGTAGTACATGGCAAATATGATCTGTGGAAAAAAGCAGCCCCATTTTGTGCCCCAAATTTGATTTTGTTTTTGATGCATCTGAGTTAAATTTCTGGCAGCATAGTGTTAGAGCGGTTCGACTTTTTAACCGGCAATTCTCAAATTCGGGGTTTGAACCTCGGCTCAGCCCTTCCTGTGTGATGTTTGCATGTTTTCCATGTGCTTGCATGGGTTTTCTTCGGATGATTCGCGTTCCCCCCCACATTTCAAAAATGTTAAAGATTGTGTTTGTCCATATGTGCCCTGCAATGGACTGCCGGCCAGTCCATACAAAATCAGATGGGATCGGCTTGGATAGATGCATGAATTTCCCCTAATAAAACTTACCTATGTCTAACTTTCCCTCACAAGAAAAAAAAACAAAAACAAAAAACCATTCCCTCGTCAAAACTTAACAAATTTGAATAGAATTTGTTTAAAATGGTTTTATCCAGGTTTGCTCTACTTCATTGAACTTATATAGTGTTGTTTTTTTGTTGTTGTTTTTTCCAGGTGCTGATAGCACTGTCAGACCTCATCAAATGGGATTTGCTGTAATTCTTATTACATATTATTCCCTTAAACCACTCTGGAAGCGGATTTACTGTCTTTAGTCTCGTCTTTTGCAGAAAAGATCCTTGATCGTAGCTTTTAGGTCATGGATTTTGCAGGCAACAAATGCTAAAGCCTCAGTTGGAGGTCTGATTCCATTTTGACATTTCATTCTCTTCCCGTTTTTTCTTGCACAATTTCTTTCTCCGCCCCTTCCTTCATGTCATAATCTTTGCCTTTACAAGCCAAAGATTATGACATGAACACGGCGCGCATGTTTTAAATCCTCGTCGCTATTTCACGCGAAATGAGATGGCGACGCGTCATCCTGGCGGCTGTTATCCATACATCCTTTGATCCGCTTCAGAATGACTTCTGGCTTGCTCTTACTTCCTGGTTTCACCTCCCCTGTACCTGCTCTCCATCACCATGCTTCCCTTCCTAGCAACTACATCTTTCATATTTTAATCCCCCCTCTTCTCCTCTAATCCCTCTCTTCATATCAGCATCTCCAGGCTTCTTCCTTCTTGTCATACTTTTCCCCTTCATCTTCCCACTAACCGGCACCCTTTCCTCACTATAAAAAGCATCACCAATATAGAGGGATAGTTTAACTTCCTGTCTTGCATCCTCATCTTATTAGAGAAGGAGTGTTTTTCAGGGTGCCCCCTGGTGCCGGCACACATCTGATATCCTCCAGGGGTGGGGGGGTGATAGGTACACCCCACCAGTTAACAAGCAGAGTCCAGTATGGACTTACTCTCTAGGCTTGCTCCTACAATATTTACTCATGCTGGATTTACACATCATGGTTAAGTGACACAATTCAGATTTTTGGCCTGCAAGTGACAAACATCATCAAGAGGAGAAAAAAAACAACAACAACAAAAACATGGAATCAGATATCTTCAGATCAAAACTAGCCAGAGATGGGATCACGTTGCAAAATAATGGGAAAGTCTTTTGTATGAATCTTCTTGTGTCACACAAGACCCAAGTCAAGTCAAGTCACAGGTTATCTAAAGTCAAGTCAGGTTCTGTGATAAGTACCAAGTCAAGTCAATTGATTAATGCAGTCTTACCTGCAGTATCTGGTCTTCATAAAGAGAGAATACCAATAAGGTCAAATAATGATATTAATGTCAAATGTATCTAACCTGAATGTATGTATGTATAGCACTTAATCATATCTCAACTCAAGCCTAAAGTCTATAACTCACAAATCCAAGACCTAAGTTATCAAAATGGTAACTCGTGTCAACTCGAGTCAAAGTTGCAATGACACCAGTCCCCATCTCTGGCATCAAGCCTCTTCCAAATATGAATATGAATCCCATATGTATCTGTGCCAATACGAGTGTTGCGTAAACGTGGAGATCGGACATCGATGTGAGCTTGACTCATCAAATTACGCTGATTCGTGACATATCCACAACTGCACTAATAACACATTTGAACAAATAAAAAATCCCTCGCTATACGGTATCGCTACACTATACGGCTAAAGCATAAACAATGTTATTATAGTCATGCTAAATGAGAGGCGTGTCAATTATTAAATAAGCAAAATAATTGCCAATGATGGCCAGTGGAGTAATGTCAGGTCAGTGGGAGGCGAGTCAATTGTGGCCAGCTAAACGCTAAATTTAATATTTGTATTCATGTATCAGTGGTGCTTCTTCTAAATGTGTCTTTTTTCAAAACCATTAATGAGACAAATAGAGTTACGCCCAAAATAGGTTTTAGAAACCTTTTTCACTTGAAGAGCTTTTCAAGGCAATCTGGAATCCTCTTGGAATAGTCTGGCGAATGTGTTTTTAAGGCACTAACACTGACAAAAGTTGTTTGACAGTTCTTGAAAAGGTATTTTACACTCTATAACTAGATTTTATTTGCTAATTGTAACTGCATCTTTCATGAACCTTGGGTTTAAAATAATTCAATAAATTGAACTCATCGTGTTGCTCAGTTCCCACTCAGTGAGGGTGCAAGTGTGAAATGAGGTTTGTTTCTGTATGTTCCCTGACATTGACTGGCAGCCAGATGAAATGTACATTGTAATAGACAGTCCCCAAAAAAATCGTATACAGGCGTTTAATCAGAATTGGGCCCTTGGACTTAAGGCATAAATCCAGTTTGAGTGACTGGAGCTATTTCAGAGGGCTGTGATGGTTAAAAACTTCGCAACGACAAGCCAAGGCTCTGTTTTTTTGCTCACAAACGCGCTGAGCGGAAGCCGAGCTGTACGCTGGCCCGATTTTCTCATTGTTTAGATTTTCTTTCCCCCGCCGTTCCTCCGGAGGCGTCGTGATCACAGCCAACGACATACTTCCTCTAGCACAGGGAGACAACACATGCGGAGAGCCTACTGTTCTAATACACTCTGCCTTCCCCACACTCCATCATGCTTTGAAATGTTTGGGTCGAGTAGAATAGGATAAAATATAAGAGAATACTGTAGACTTAAATGTCACTGTTGTGGAAACAGTCAAATGCAGCTCTCAATTGAAACATAACTTAAAACTTAAAAGAGCAAATTTACATGCAGTACTCCTCTTCTTCTTTTCCTTTCGGGTTGTCCCTTTAGGGGTCGCCACAGCGCGTCATCCTTTTCCACGTAAGCCTATCTCCTGCATCCTCCTCTTGAACACCAACTGCCCTCATGTCTTCCCGCACAACATCGATCAACCTTCTCTTTGGTCTTCCTCTAGCTCTCTTGCCTGGCAGCTCCATCCTCATCATCCTTCTACCAATACACTCACTATTTCTCCTCTGGACGTGTCCAAACCATCGAAGTCTGCGCTCTCTAACTTTGTCTCCAAAACATCGAACCTTGGCTTTCCCTCTGATGAGCTCATTTCTAATTTTTTCCAACCTGGTCACTCCGAGAGCGAACCTCAACATCTTCATTTCCGCCACCTCCAGCTCTGCTTCCTGTTGTCTCTTCAGTGCCACGGTCTCTAATCCGTACATCATGGCTGGCCTCACCACTGTCTTATAAACTTTGCCCTTCATCCTGGCAGAGACTCTTCTGTCACATAACACACCTGACACCTTCCTCCACCCGTTCCAACCTGCTTGGACCCGTTTATTCACGTCCTGACCACACTCACCATTGCTCTGGACAGGTGACCCCAAGTATTTAAAGTCCTCCACCCTTGCTATCTCTTCTCCCTGTAGCCTCACTCTTCCCCCACCACCCCTCTCATTCATGCACATATATTCTGCCTTACTTCGGCTAATCTTCATTCCTCTGCTTTCCAGTTCATGCCTCCATCTTTTTAACTGTTCCTCCACCTGCTCCCTGCTTTCAATGCACATCACAATGTCATCTGCAAACATCATGGTCCACGGGGATTCCAGTCTAACCGCATCTGTCAGCCTATCCATCACCACTGCAAACAGGAAGGGGCTCAGGGCTGATCCCTGATGCAGTCCCACCTCCACCTTAAATTCGTCTGTCACACCTACAGCCCTGCTGCCCTCGTACATGTCCTGCATCATTCTAACATACTTCTCTGCCACTCCAGCCTTCCGCATGCAGTCCCACAGTTCCTCTCTCGGTACTCTGTCATAGGCTTTCTCTAGATCTACAAAGACACAATGTAGCTCCTTCTGACCTTCTCTTTACTTTTCCATCCTCAAGGCAGATAATCCACCTGTGGTACTCTTTCTCGCCATGAAACCATACTGTTGCTCGCAAACACTCACTTCTGTCCTGAGTCTAGCCTCCACTACTCTTTCCCATAACTTCATTGTGTGGCTTATAAACTTTATTCTTCTATAGTTCACAGAGCTCTGCACATCACCCTTGTTCTTAAAAATGGGCACCAGCACACTTTTGCGCCATTCCTCAGGCATTTTCTCACGTGCTAGAATTCTATTGGACAAGCTGGTCAAAAACTCCACAGCCACCTCTCCTTGATGCTTCCATACCTCCACAGGAATGTCTTCAGGACCAAGTGCCTTTCCATTTTTCATCCTCTTTAATGCCTTTCTAACTTCCCCCTTACTAATCATTGCCACTTCCTGGTCCACCACACTTGCCTCTTCTACTCTCCCTTCTCTCTCATTTTCCTCATTCATCAACTCCTCGAAATATTCTTTCCATCTATCTAGCACACTACTGGCACCAGTCAACATATTTCCATCTCCACTCTTAATCACCCTAACCTGCTTCACATCCTTCCCATCTCTATCCCTCTGTCTGGCCAACCTGTATAGATCCTTTTCTCCTTCTTTAGTGTCCAACCTGGCATACACGTCATCATATGCCTCTTGTTTGGCCTTTGCCACCTCTACCTTTGCCCTGTGTCGCATCTCAATGTATTCCTTTCGCCTCTCCCCGGTCCTCTCAGTGTCCCACTTCTTCTTAGCTAACCTTTTTCCTTATATGATTTCCTGTACTGTGAGGTTCCACCACCAAGTCTCCTTATCTCCTTTCCTGCCAGAAGTTACACCAAGTACTCTCCTGCCTGCCTCTCTGATCACCTTGGCTGCAGTCGTCCAGTTCTCTGGAAGCTCCTTCTGATACTCTTTTCACCTCCAAGACTGCGTATGACTGCATATATGTACAGTTGTGCTCATAAATTTACATACCCTGGCAGAATTTGTGAAATATTGTTTTTCTTTAAAAAATATGACTGATGACTGAACAACAACCATCATTAATTTCTTTATGGTTATGTTTTGTTTAATGATAACGCTTTTCTGAAATGATTGACCGTTTAATTTGAATCCCAATAAAATAAAATGAAATGTGTTTCGCCTGTTCCTTCATGTTTTCTTTAAAGAATTGTACTCATCTTACAAATTATGCCTGGGTAATTAAACATGAGCAAAACTGTGTGTTTTCTCATTTACTAAATAAAAGTATGGCTGTGAATTTCAAAATAAGAGCAAGTAAATGAAGAAAAGGATTATGTGTTCAAATAAAGCGCTTAACTTCATAATAATTATTTGAAAAAAACCCCTAACAAAATACAGATAATACTTCATGTTTTGATCATATGGGTAGAAGCAAAATCACGCATTGTAAAAATGCATTATACATGGGTAGAAGGGATTTCCAGAATTTTGAGGTCAACTTAGGGGGTGCGTATTATACATGGCTGCGCATTATACACGAGAAATTACGGTATGTACACAAAATGCTTATTTGTCCGCACATTGGTCACAAATCTGTCTAAATCTGTGTTATTAAGCACTTGTCCTTTCCTGAGATAATCCATCCACCTCACACGTGGCAAATCAAGGTGCTGATTAGACAGCATGAATATTGCGCAGGTGTGGCTATGGCGGCCAACAACTCGAAAATGTACATTTTTACTCTATTAGGGCGAGAAAACATGATCAACATTATGTAGTATTTGTTCAGTATACAACACAGTGGATGGAGACATGCCATTAGAATGTAATGTAATTAATTAAAACAATAAAAGTATTATACTATTTGAAGAATAGTGTAGCTGGATGTTAAGAGTCACCGAATGATGGTAAAATACTGTACTATAAAACTACTATCATTGTATGTCTAGCATTATATGCAGTGCTTCAAACACATGACCACCTGTCACCACACATTTTAGCATTATGAAAAGGAGCGAGGATTTTTAATGTAATCTTTATTTATTTATTCTACTGATTATGATTCTCAAGGGCGACAGTCAAATCTGGAGACTTTTTAATGCCAAAACTTGAGATGGCTCCCTTCTAATTTGTAGGAAGCATGCATTTATTGGTTTTCTTTTTTATGATCGTACTGTCTATCATCCATTAATTTTCTGCCGCTGATCCAATACACGGTCACGGGCGAGCTGCTGATTTTTGGGGCGAGAAGCTGGACACACAAACAACTGTTCACGCTCATATTCAAACCAATGGACAATTTAGTTTTCAATAATTAAAATGCATATTTTTGGAATGTGGGAGGAAAGCAGAGGACATCTAAGGTTCATTGACGACTCGAAGTTGTCCATAGGTGTTAATGTAATTGTGAATTGTTTGCTTGCTTGTACAGCATGTGCCCTGACATTGGCTGGCGACGAATTCAGGGCGTCAACTGGGATAGGCTCCAGCTCACCCGTGACCCTCATGGGCAGAGATATGAAGACTAGATACACCAGCACGTTGTAGCAGAGCAGCTGCCTACGTGGTGGCCATGTTGGGGAGGTCGACCTTCCTGTCAAAGTCAATGCATAGACATTGAAGTTATAACTTGCTCATTTCCCAACAAATTTCCATGAGGTTTACTTTTTTTTTTGTCTACGCCAAAGCGTGTGCTATCAATACATAACATTTTAAACAAAGCCCCCCTCTCCCCCCCGGGGTCAGCTCCAGTCCATCACAAACAGCTCAAAGGCGTTGGGCATGATTAACAACGTGTGCATGTGTTTGTGGGCAGGTTTGCGCACGCTGATGCCGAGTGACAGGCGATCACAAGCCTTCCCCGTGTCCTTTGCTTTGCAGAGCTGCTGCTGTTTTTTATTTTGCTGCTGATCTCTTTGACTTTTGACGGGTACCTTCTCCTCTGATCCTCCTTTGAGTTGTCAACAATATCTCCATCTCATCCTGCCCTCCCTCCTCCATCCTTCCCTACCTCTCCTATATGCCAGGAAGAAATCTCTTTAGTATTCCCTTTTTTGCCTCCCTTTCTCATCTAATCTTATCTTAAGTTCCTGTCAAGTGAGGTAGAAGAAAAAGTTGGAACAGAAAATTGAGCCTTTATTCAAACTCCCCCAACACACTTTCTTCTTTTGTATGGTTTTTTTTCTTCATTTTTTTTTTTTGCTTGAGAGGTTTGTTGCGCATATCTGAGCAGAGAGAAGAAGAAAATGGCTGCTTTTTGAACGAAACGGAAAGGAGAGGAGTGAGGAATTATTATTTTTTTTTTTGTGCGTAAAGGGTTGTCAAGAAGAAGAAGGCACAAGAGGAAGAAAGCGATGGCATTAAATCAGCAGTTCGCCACGTGCGCTGCCCTCTGCCTTTCTTCCCCGCATGCCTGTAAAGCATCTTTGCCAATTTACAGTATTTCCTTCCTCAAACACCACCCCTCGCTTTTACTGTATTCTTTTTATATTTGCTACTCGTAAATGTTCTTTCGTGTTTTCTGCAGCACTTTCATGGCATTTTATCTTGACATTTCAGAAAGCAAAAGCAGCTATCGCAGTGTACAGTAGGTTAGTGATTGACAATAAGTCATCATCGTACAATTTGTACTTATAATTTGGTTTTATCTTTATGGTGTCAAAGTATTTTGTCATGGAAATATATACCGTAATTATGACTTTACTGCTGCGTTAGCATAGGTTAGTGATAGTCAATGGCCTGGTTTAAGATTAAGTTGTAATGCGGCCTGTGAATGTACTTACAGTTAAGTAATTTTATTTGACTGTTTATTCATACAAATATTTACTGTAATGATAAGGTTACTGCTGCTATAGCGTAGGTTATTGATCGACTACAGCCAGAGGTGGGTAGTAACGCGCTACATTTACGCCGTTACATTTACTCAAGTAACATTTTCGATAAACTGTACTTGTCAGAGTAGTTTAAATGCACCGTACTTCTTACTTTTACGTGAGTATTTATGTGAAGAAGGATCGATACTTTTACTCCGTTACAATGATCGACATGCCGTTCGCTACTTTTATTTATGGATTCTAGCATGTGCGCGTCTATTTTTAGACTCCATCTTCGACTTCTGCATTGGGCACCTGTTGTGCCAATCACTGTCACGAGATGTTAGGCTCAGTTAATGCCATATTTACAGTTTTGGATTTGTTTTGTTATTATTCTCATGTTTTATTGCAGAAGGACTGAGTGCACATATCAAACTTACAACAAGAGCCAATGCGTGAAGGGTTTTGAGCCCAGACCAAAAGGTTCGTCATAAAATGAGACAACAGAGATAAACGAAAATGTTTTACTCATCGTTAACGGTATAATACCCAAACGCTCTCTATTGACCTGCCACCACAGCACCGTACTTACTGTTTTTCCATTTATTTGTTTTATATTCATGGCTTAAAAGTGTTTTTAACAGAGCTATTTATTGTAATTACCATGTTAGCGTCTGTTAGTGATTGACTATAACACATTCCAACTTGGGTTTTGTTGCCGCCGTAGGAACAGAACTCTGTCGTAAACCCCTCGCACCTTTAGGGCGTCCCCAATTAATATGGCGGTATGATGGCTCATCATCGTTTTTCGCGACATTACTTTATTCACCCAGACCTGAGTATGTAGCATTGATTTTTATTTTTACATGGAGAGAATGAACACATGTTGACCCTGACAGCAATCCAGGTGTGTGTAAGTGACATTTTCACCTTGCTTGTACTATAGATTGGGGTAAATAATTGATGACAGTAGCCTGAAAATATAGCTGCCAGTTTCCAGAAGGCTATGTGATGGACGACGAGCTCGTGTGTGTGTGTGTGTGTGTGTGTGTGTGTGTGTAGAGTAATTATCACTTAGGTCGCTGCCCTACTGGCAAATGCCAAATGTTTTGTTCTGCCCTACTCCAGGTTAATTGGCTGATTGAAGTACAAGACTCCCACTAATGCGTGTTATTGTGTAGGAATGTCTGTTTTAATGTGCGTATGTGTGTGGTGCGTGCCTTATGCGACACAATTTTCCGCTTAAAAACAGAAAAAGCAGCGCTAGGGGTGTTGAACGTTAAATCCTTTTATATGGCGTGCAGTCACACCGAATGTGACTGCAGGAACAAACAAGATGTTTGTTCCTGCGTTTTTCTTACTCTCACTTCCTGTCACTCGAGAAAGTGCTAAAATGCCGGGGCAAATAATTAAAAAAAAGACTGGAAACCGTTTGGGAGTTGAAAAACTAAGTCCACACATTTTTTTTGAGCCAAAATCGTGAAAAAAAAAAAAAAGTGTCAAGACTGTAGAGCAGGGGTGTCAAACTCAAATTTACGGTGGGACAATATTACAAATTTGGACAACGTTGCGGGCCAAACTCAATTTTAATGAAAAATCACTGCGATGTGCATGTTTCCATTCTCTCCAGAAATGTAGCATTAAAGTTTATCATATGACAACAAACTTAAATTTTGCTTAAACACTGAATCTGGAATAAACAAACTTTAAAATTATGAACACGAGAAATCAAATTTGCGATAAAAGACATTTGTGGTATTTGTTTGTTGTTTTGTATTTAAATAGATAACATGAATTCTTCTCTCTCCATGTTCTATTTATCTATCTCCAACTACCTTTCTTTTTTATGTAAATCTTTTTTCAAAGGCCAACAACAAAACAACCCAAAAAAATAAGAATGTCCTTCAATAAAAATCCAAACTTCAAACTATTAACGGTCCCTGCCTTGAAGTTGATAAAGGGCATTTTAAAAAAAACATTAATTCAATAATGTTATGTTCTTTGTTCCTGCCATGTTGCTCCGCACACGACAAACAGGTTTGTCTTTTACTTTAGTGAACAGACAATCTGCCTCCCACCTGTCTTGGAAGTTAACCGTTTTCCATCTTTCGTTTGGCCAATTTTGGGAAGGGGCAGTGTAAATTTGCTCGAGGAGACTGGTAGCATAGTTGCAAACGACTGCAACAGAAACGGAAGGGGCGTTCGCCTGTCTGGACTGATGGGCCAACACACTAGCAAAGCATTCTGGGATTTGTAATATTAGTGGCGCATGTGCTATATATTGGCGGGCCAGCTCTAATACATATTTGATATGGTCTTGCGGGCCAAATATAATTACATCGTGGACCAAATATGGCCCCCGGGTCTGAGTTTGACATATATGCTGTAGGGTGTCAATTGCATGCCCAAGTAACAGGTGGCATTATAACCTCTAACTGTAAAGTAATTTTAAAGTGTAAATGTGGACTTTAAAAAAAAAAATCTAATGAAATGTTTTAATTCAATTCAATTCAATTTAATTAATGCAGACCAAAAGCAAAGGGGGTTGACTCCACATTAAAACTTGTACAGTATATACTTGTAAATTATATTTAATGTGATCTGTAAGGAAAGGGGAGTGACTCCTGACTTTAAAACCTCAACAAACAGAACATTTAGAAATAATAAAATATAATGAAGTGAATTAATCTAAAGTACAATGATAAAAATGAAATAACATTAGATCAATAAGGACTGTGAAGCAAAGGTGGGTGACTCCTGACAAGATCCCAACATAAATTAATAAAACGACAAGTCGAGTAACTTAAAATTTAATGAACTCATTCACATTTTTAAAGCAGTTCCCAATCTTGCCAGCCATTTTAGAGCATTTTGATTTATCTGGAAGTAGCACAGAATATTGTGTTATGTCATAAGCACAGAACTTTCCAAAAGAAGGAGCAGACTATCTTTTTTCACCCAAAAAACCTTTGTTTCTAGCTTTTTCGGATTCCGTAGTAATCACCATTAGAACATGGCTTGGTTTCATCAAAAACACAGATTTCTGACGAAAAAGCAGAGAAAACAATGAAATGAAACATGACTTTGATGCTAATATTGTTTTCTTGAGTGATGAACTGCATCATCTTTTCTCGCAATCACAACACGCACTTTCTACTATCTATCACGGCACATACTTTTTTTATACCATACATATACACACTCTGTTCGAGTGAGAGATGCGAAACTTTGTCCGACTTGCGTGTTGGAATTTCTCCCCCTCCCAATTGGCGTGACAAGCAGATATTGACCGCCTACTCATAAGCTTTGCTGATTTCAAATCCAAAGCAATGCAATGCTGCCATCTACAGGGATCAGCAGGTCATAACAACAACACTACCCATTGAAAAATGAAATGTACTTGACGAATATATAGTATATACCTCGGTGGCAGTAAATGGTCGATTCCACTAGGCGAATATAAACGTCCATGGCCGGGAATGAGTTAAATTGAATTAAATTTGCAATGGTATTGGAAAACCAGGCCATTACACCTACCAGCAAGAACAGAAAAAATAAGAAAATAGGGCACTGGGAACCAGTTTTTTAAAAATCTTCCTAAAACTGTTCCCGCAAAATTTAAATCAAAGAATTGGGTGAAGAGTTAAACATTTAGGGGGGACTGAAGGTCCAAAACCCTGATTGATTAATTCATTGATTAATAGGTGTTTGCACATGCTATCATTCATGTGTTTGTGCTCAAGAGTGAAGTGGAGGTTGTTCTTATGTGTGTAACCTCGCAAATCAGAAGGCTAATGCCGCCATCTTGTCAGCGCTACGAGCAGCCTAACTTGACATCGCTCTGACTGATCTTCATTTGTTCCAGCATGTAGCGAGAGGCAGTGCCAGGAGAGCAGAGCAAAGGGGAACGAAAGGGAGAGACGATATAGGGCCTGACGAATTATATAGCCAGCCATCAAGGAATTGGTATGGTGGTAGAACCATTAACTGTAGGTGCACACAACACCTCCAGAAGTGCATGACGTTTCGCGTGGCCGAGTGTCAATTAAGTTGTATGATGGGTTCATAATAGCAATGGGGAAAAAAAAGCAACGTTTTTAAATTGAACTGTCTTGGTGTGACAAGCGGATGAGTGGATTTAAGAGACCAAAAAAAATGATAATAAAACCCTGTGCTCAGGTAAAATACAAAATCTATGTCACTGGCTCGCTGCGGGAATGCGTGATTAAAAACAAGGCAGATGCTGTCTGTATTGCGACTGGTAATGGATCGCGTTTGCAGTGTTGGTGTTGCGCTGGCCGTGCCCGAGAGGGCCGAAAACTCTGTACCGCCCTTTGGTGCCGAGAGTCTGTTCGGGCTCAATTTAGCGATCGTGTTTGTTCAGGTGGAGCTGCGGGTTCCTGTTGGAGGTGGACTCATTAGGTTTGTATGTGCGGTTTTACAGATGCTTCACAGTGTGTGCGTGTGTATAGCCCAGTTTTTCCCTCGCTGTGACAGGTGAGGGGTCAGCGTATGATACAGCAGAATTGGAGATGGCGGGGGGGGAAGGTGAGCCCAGCAAGAGAGCTGTCACTGAGCACTTTCTAATGACACCTGGCACATCCCCTGCAGCAAAGAGGGGGGCAGGGGGACGTCAGATATGAAAGGATTTTGTGTGAAACGTCTGATGAAGTAATGAAAATTATTTCGGTCTCT
The DNA here is from genome assembly GCF_024500385.1 of Phyllopteryx taeniolatus. NCBI lineage: Eukaryota > Metazoa > Chordata > Actinopteri > Syngnathiformes > Syngnathidae > Phyllopteryx > Phyllopteryx taeniolatus. Next base: position 14,491,569 of record NC_084507.1, read on the forward strand.
CTCTCACTCTCTAATATATATATGTGGACTTACACAAGTCTGGTTAATCCTTGGGTGCAATTTCCAGATGCCTGTAAATGCCACTTTCATCTGTTCAAACAATTATATGTATAAACACCAAGTGTAGACAAACAAGTATAAACACCATGGGAATGTCCACCAATCATACCGCTCAGGAAGGAGACGGCTTCTGTGTCCCAAGAACAAAAGCAAAAGAACTTTTGAAGATGCTGGATGAAGCTGCTCAGAGTTTGTCATTATCCGCAGTGAAACGAGTACTGCACCGACATGAGCAGAAAGGCCACCCTGCCAGGGAAAAGCTATTACTCCAAAGGAAACATCAAAAAGACAGATTACAGTTTGCAAATGCACACAAGGACAAAAAACTGAATTTTTGGAAATATATCCTGTGGTCTGACAAACCAAAAATTTAACTGTTCGGCCATAATGAGAATTGTTACATTTGGAGAAAAAAGAAGGAAGCTTGCAAGCCTGAGAACACCATCCCAACAGTGCTCGTATCTCAGATTTTGTCCAGAAATCAAAGCAAAAAATCGGAAGAACGAAGGCTCATATCTCCAAAAACTCGTAAGTTGGCTCACCCACATCTCAAGGCACCACTGTATTCCACTGGTATTTGCAGCACATTGGGACAGCGCCCTGGCGGGAATAGCAAAACTTTGCGAGTCATTGAAGCCCCCCCTAAAAAGTCAATAATTGCCTGGAGATGTCACAAAATGACAGCATAGCACTTTTTTTCTAAATAAGACTGCTCAACAATCTTCGATAAAGTACCTGGACACTAGTATGTCAGAAGGTAGTGACAAAGCACTACTGTGAGCTAAATGAATCTACTTAACTCACCTTAACATACAGCAATTCCTCTGAACAAGATGTCACAAGATGGCAGTAATAATTCTGTTGCTTAGGCTTGACCACTAACTCAGCAAATTGGTGAATTTTCAGCAAATAAAAGAGGATAAATTCCCTACAAAAAAAATCTTGCGAATATGTAAATTTGTGAAAATCTAAGTACAAATATGCAGGCGTTCACTCTATACTGATTTACTATAATGCCCTCACATGTGGGAAAGCAGAGCCACAGTCGCAAAGCACAAAACACAATGAGTACACTCACACAGGAGCTGCTGTCATCAATAGCTTATGACCAGACATTCACATGCTGACGTCACACACCACCAACAAGCCTCGCCTTTTAAAGAAACAATATCCAACACACTGACATACTCAAGTATTTTTTATACATTTCATTTGCACTTTTAGTGTGTTCAAATACAGTTACAATGTGTTTAAAGCATGCAGGAGGGGTAAAAACTACATTTAAATATGTAAAAGTTCTTACATGGTCTCTCTGTAGCATGGACTTTAACCTACGGTGGTTGTGAAATGTACCTCCTGCAATGAACGGGGGGTTCACTGTATTGTATTTGAATGCATATGAAAAGTATGACTTTTCCCATTAATCTTCAGTGTGGCTGTGGCTGTTGTGTTGTCATTGCACGAGGAAACAAGGGAAGGTAGCTTAAAAAACACTAACGTCACAGGGACTCCAAGTTGATTGAGAGAGACGAGAGACAAAACGAAACGCCGAGCGGCGCATGGAAATAAATTGACGGAGGGAAGCGGTGACAAAGTCGAGGTGGCATGTTTGCGCCGTCACCTGTGAGGCGCAAAACAGACAGAGTGCTAATGAGATAACATACGGAGCACGAGGATAGAGGAAGGGCAATAAATGATCGAGGACGGGACACCAGAGGTGGCGGAGGACGTGACTTGGAAAGGAGGAGCGGGATAAAGGGAGAGTCGAATGTCGCTCTGAGTTGGAATATCTCCCGAGGACATGTCTTCCCCCTTCATCCACCGCACTTATTAACGCAACTCTTCAAGTCGGAGGCTCCACCAGGGTCAAGTGGTGCCGACCTGAATCCCAAGTACCTTGTTGCACCTTTAGACCTATCCCACAAAGTCAGTCATTAACAAGCGCACAGAGATTTGTGGGCTCTCGGTTGCCCCCCAACTATGTATGCGTGAATTTGAGCTCAAAGAGCACGGCAATGAACTCTCGTGTGCAATGGTGTGTCTTTCTTGAAAATATCTATTGTAGAAAAAGTTTACTTTTCCAAGTCCTTTGGTTCAATATCAGTTGATTCGTTCGTCAACTGTAGTGTAACTGCTGAGGTCCTGGGCGAGAAGGTTAGCTCGTTAGCTCGCAGCAGCACTTAGCGTGATGCTCATAAATATCATGGTAACAGCAACGTTATTTTACTTCAACAATGATTGTTTATCTAAAAAACAAAGTCCCATTTCTCCCTGAAAAAAGCGGCAATGTTTTTGTTAGTTTATCGACCAAGATGGAGGTGAGGTACCATGAATTGTTTTCTAGCTGACCGTAGCGTGGGATGACTTCAAAAAACAGAAATGTCTTTTTTTTTCTTGTCATATCAACACACACACACACGCACTCTTTCTCTCTCTCTCTCTCTCTCTCTCTCTCTCTCTCTCTCTCTCTCACACACACACACACACACACACACACACACACACACACACACACACACACACACTGCAGGACATATGTAGCAGCAATTAACATGATGTAAATGCTCTAAAATAGGGGTGTAAAACTTTTTTTTTTGTCTCGGGCCGCATTGTAGTCATGATTTCCCTCGCCGTTAGAACAGATTAAACCATAGAAATGTTTAATCATCACCAAAACATATTATTACCATTACACAACAAATTGAGGGATAACTAGTTTTGAAATCAGAAGGATAAAAGTTTGTTCAAGCATTGTTTAAGTTACTGTAGAAGAAGGGTTTGGTAACAGAAAATGCAATATCTCAACATTATTGTTTATTATGATGACAATTTGGAATTGGGTACAGATTTTAGCCAAAATCACAGAAGTTGACAAGCAAGATTTGCTTTCGTGGGCCACATAAAATGATGCGGCGGGCCGCATCTGGCCCCCAGGCCTTGAGTTTGACACCTAAGCTCTAAAATATTAGGGGAACAATGGCTGAAGGAAAAAAAAAAAACATTGTTTCTCCCTGAAAAAACTGCAATCCTTTTTAAATTAGCTGAGCAACCAACCAAGATAGCAGCAAGCTAGCGATGTGTTGTTAGCAACAATTGCCACAAATTGTACGGTCCAACCTTTAAAAGTTGTAGCCTTTAACTAATAATTGCTTTTAGATCTGTTATTAATTTTTAATTTTATTTGTGAGGAAGAAATAATTGGAAATTAAGTGACTATTTACACATCACTTTGGACATGGAGCACTCTCAGTTTTTCACATAGTTACAAAACAATCATACATAGTAAATACAGAATCACACCTTTTTACATTTTACAGTTAATACAGTGTATGAAAAAAAACAAAAAAATCAATGTAATTACTGGAATGCCTGCTTAATCAAATGTATGTGTGAGAGTGAAATAAGAATGAAAACGAGTGAAAAGTACAGTAAGTGGAGAGCAGCACTTAGCATGGCGTAGCTACTCACAAATGTTGTCACAAATGGTGACAGAGAGAGAAATGGTAAGTAATTTCTTACTTACTGTGAGTATACCTTAAAAAAAACATAAAATAAATAGAGAAGAACCCCAGCCTATTTGCAGTTTGCTATTCACAAATTCAAATTTCTAGTTTTTTTTTCTGTTTGCTGAAAAACTCACCTATGTGTATTTTGTGCTCATTTTTGTAACACATTAAATATGTTACAAGATAGCGGCAAAGCCCTGGCTAATAGGGAACTAGTAATTTGTGTCAAGGAAGTATGTTCATGTGACGCATCTCGACCGAGTGACTAAGGTTACATTCACATTGCAGGGCATGATGCGCAATATGGATTTTTGGTTAAATCCGATCTTTTTTCGTAGTTTTTCATGCAAAAAAATAATGTGAGTTTTAATGCGGACGGAATGGGTCAGTGAAGTGACACGCATGTGGACAAAAAAAGGACGTCAAATTGATCATGGGCACAAACACGAGGCGCCGTGTGTTTGTGGAAGTATCGCTATTGCCTGCATGTACGGTAGGTCAAATCATGACATATTTGTGGCAAGTTCAAGGATTTTGTGCAAGTGGAGCCAACATTTTCTTATATTTATCAGTTCTCAGGGATCTTCTTTTCGCCACTGACTGATTTCCGCTCCTTTATCCGCCATTGCTTTTGTCGTGTCTGTTTTTTGAACTAAATCAGAACTGACTTGGTGTTGTGAAGTGAGGAAAAAAATCAGTGATTTGTCAAATGTAACTAAACTTGTAATCATGGAAATTTCCAAAAGCAACTGTAATTTAATTACACATTTTTCCCAGTAATGTGATGGATTACAATTGCATTAATTTTGTAATTACTTAACGTAATCTTATTCCATGCAAATAGTTCCCCCCAACAATGTGCGCATGTTATTGTAGATGGGTTTTCTTCGAAAATATTGCATAATCGCTCTATCGTGATATTATTTGTTATTGTATCATGAAGACCACAAAGTAACAACCCATCTAGTTCTTTTTTTCCTGGTGTTAAATTTAGTTACAGTCTCTCTCTTCTCCCCCTCTGGTCTCTCCATCATTTGAAGTAGGTAAAAATACCGCATACTACCAAGACAGGGCTCTAGTCTTCTCAAAGTCATTTTATCCACCCTCCTTGCTTCCAAACATCTTTCTTTTTTCAGAATAGTCCAGTCTTCATAACTGCTCATCTCATTTTGGTTATTTTTCCAAGAATGCAGTCTCCTCTTTCTCCTTCTCACCCGAGAGATTACAGATACAAATCTTTAATTTATCAGTCAACGCGCCACTGCCGATGCTGCCTCGCTGTTTCATGTCCCGACCTTTTCCACCTTCTCTGTTATTCAGCCTCCCTCATACGATGACAATAGTGTTATTGTTTCATTATTTATTTAATTATTATTATTATTATTTTACATAGTTTATGGGGTCACTGCAACTTTGACCCCTGCGTAGTGTCCTGGCGGAGTTCTCCTGCTGCACTGCTCGTAATCAGGCCCCATTTATTCATGCAGTGATGGAGAATATTATGGAAATGTGCAAGCGTGAGTTTCTGCAGCCTGAAAGGAACTTTTCCAAGTGTCTACTTTTTCTTACATCGATGACTGTGAGATGGTAGCTTCCCCCAGGGACCTCTGCAGACAATGCAATGGAGCCCGAAGGGCTTATTAAACAGGTAAGCATCACATTTGTATGTAAACAATTGCCTGTCTAAAAAAAAAAAAAGACCAAAAAAAACACTATAGTTTGCAGATGTGTTTTACTACTGTATTGGAAGCGATTACTCTATTTTTTAATCAAGCGCTTAAATATGTACAGCCCACCTGTGAGTGTTAACACTTTACTACGTGCCGGCTGTGTAAGAGTATGCAACACTTACTGCAATGCGTCGTCTTTATCGCTCGGGTGACATCCACTCGGAAACTGAGAACAATGTGCCCGCCTCGCTTTGCTGGCACCCTTCAGACGCATTCTACTAGGATGTTGGGAGTTGTGGCAATCGAGAAACATTTAACAATGAACAGAAGTGCACAAGTGAAATAAACACAAGGACAAGAAAACATTCACATAGTAAAAAATTATTGTTGCATGTGCGGGCACATGCACGCGGGCATATAATTTATGCGACCGCTCCTCTCACCAGATATTATTGATAACTGCCACCTTGCAATAAAGCCTGTTGCATGCATGCAATGTACATGTAATGTAATTAATGCAATCGGATTTTTAGCTAGCTTTTCACGATAACAGCCACTTTGCCCGATAGAAATAAACAGAACAATTAGAAATAATCCTAAATCCCAAAATGTTTGGTTTATACTGTGTAAATAATGTGATCGATACACTTTCGCCACCTTGCACAATAGAAATAAAGTGCTTTTCGTGATTAATCCATTCCAGAAAGTTTGACGAAAAACAAATGAATATTTCCCATAGAAAATAATGAAAATCCAATTCATCCATTCCAGACACCCAAAAATGTTTCAGAGAAAAACTATACAGTAGTTTCACGTACGAAAAAAAAAGGTGAAATAAATATGAATGCCTTTCAGGGAATATTTAACATCACTTTTGGCTTTATTGAAGACTGTTGATGGCGTACACAGCAAGAAGAGTTCTTTTTTTTAAATTCTGTAGTGTTTCTCGTCTTTTTTTTATCAAATGTCTGCTACTCTAAACTTTCTGTCGTGTTGTGTAAAAAGGGTTCATCAGACGATAAGGTGTATCCACAATTTAAGATTTTATTAACAACTCAAGCCAATAACAAGCCTCACGGTCTGCCTGGCAACATTCTGACAAGTTGGGCCTCAGCCGTGTAACATCCAATCAAATGTCAGGCCCTCAAAATAAAAGCATGCTAGTATCACAAAAGTTTCACCACACTTTATTTGGCCCTACAATGGCTTATTTAGTATTCGCACTCAAACTATTGTGTTTGTTTGACGAGCATGACAGAAATATATATCGATGCTTCAGTCAATCTACAGCTTCTTGTTCCGTGGATTGTGATGGATTTTTTTTTTGTGTTCGTCCTTACATTCAAGTTGATGGATTTAGTAAAATGTTATATAATGTTTGAAGTGGCTTCTGAGGGGAACATGTTGCGAATTGTTCCAAGGTGCTTGCAGCAGTCTGTTTTTCAATTAGCTGGCAGCTTCGCGGGGATGTTTGAAGAAAGCACTTTTGTATGATTATGATGAGTTGGGATCAAGTCAGCGCTGTAATAGAGACAGAGAACTGACTTACTGTACGTCAACCACTGCACTATCAGTGGCCCAACCAATTAGAAAGCAATTTGACTTCATCTTGTGGATTATTATAATAACAACTGAGAATCCAAACAATCGTGGAAATCTTTGTTCGACTTGCCACTGGGTGCTAGCAACCCACGCTACGCCATTGCTCTTTACCATGCACTTATTTTTCCTTTGTTCAATAAATGCAACAATTTTGTCTCATTTGACAATAAAATTAGACTTCATGGGATTGTGGAAATTTACACTTGCGGCACACACAAATGCATCCGATCAGAGGATGTGTGAGAGTGAACATCTATAGCTATTCACAGTAGGGTGAGATGGGACTACTCACTCACTCATCATTAGGTGGAATAGGCAGAGGATACTTGACAGGACCCCTGGGTATTTGTCTGGGGGCGGGGGGGTTGACAGGCACACACACACACTAATAGTACCAATGGCTTTTGGGTGGATTTTACAATTTTTTTCTTGGTAACACTTTTTACTGTTGTCAAATAGGTAGTGTAGGTAAAATTTACCCTTATTATTCAGGTACTTTATCTCTCTAAAATAGTAAGGTAAATTTTAGATGATTTTTATGGATTATATTTACCACTCTCCAAAATCATTTTTTACAGTGCACGTCCGTGTTGTCTCACACTATCTCCATGTAATCCCTTTTCCCACCTCCTTCCCGACGTTCCTGTTATGAACCCTTCCGCACTTGCTTTCTTTGGGCCCCTGTTTTTTTTTTATAGCTTTATCTGTGTTATTGTTATTGACTTTTTTGCCACCCACTTTCTCCCGTGTTATATTGTTATGGTTTGACCTCTTTACGCCTGTTATATGGTTTTCATTTATTCGGGGTCATGTGTTTTTAGTGCCATTCCTCCGTCTTTTCCTCTTTTTTCACAACCCTCCACTGGCGTGTCATGGCATCAGTGGAATGAAACCAATCCAAATAAGAGTTAATTGGCCTTTTGTCTTTTACTGCCACGTGTTTGAAAATGACTTCATTTTATTTTTTTTTATTTTTGGGGGGGCGGGGGGGCACATAAAATATGAAGCGCTCAGGCAACACGTCTAAATGGATCAACAGTAATTAAATAGTGTAATTAAAAGACGCAGCAAAAAGTCTGGGAGATTGTCATGGGCAATTGAGAATTGCTCACAATATATGCTCATACTGTAGTTTGTTTGACTTGCATGGAGGGGATTTATTGCATTTGGAGAATAGAATGCCATTTTCAAGATGGGAAATGTATTATTAAAGTGCACCATGTTTGTACAACCCCAGTTCCAATGAAGTTGGGACGTTGTGTTAAACATAAATAAAAACAGAATACAATGATTTGCAAGTCATGTTCAACCGATATTTAATTGAATACGATACAAAGACAAGGTATTTAATGTTCAAACTGATGAACTTTATTGTTTTTAGCAAATAATCCTTAACTTAGAATTTTATGGCTGCAACACGATACAAAAAAGGTGGGAAAGGTGGCAAAAAAGTTGATGAACGCTCATCAAACACCTGTTTGGAACATCCCACAGGTGAAGAGGCTAATTGGGAACAGGTGGGTGCCATGATTGGGTATAAAAGGAGTTTCCCTGAATTCCTCAGTCATTCACAAGCAAAGATGGGGTGAGGTTCACCTCTTTGTGAACAAGTGCGCATTATGAAGTGTAAAATACGACAATGGAGACCCCGGACCTTTGAACAGCTGAAGCTGTACATCAAGCAAGAATGGGAAAGAATTCCATCTTCAAAGCTACAACAATTCGTGTTCTCAGTTCCCAAACGTTTATTGAATGTTGTTAAAAGAAAAGGGGCTGTAACACAGTGGTAAACATGACCCTGTGCCAGCTTTTTTGGAACGTGTTGCAGCCATAAAATTCCAAGTTAATGATTATTTGCTAAAAACAATAAAGTTATCAGTTTGAACATTAAATATCTTGTCTTTGTAGTATATCAATTAAATATAGGTTGAACATGATTTGCAAATCATTGTATTCCGTTTTTATTTATGTTTAACGCAACATCCCAACTTCATTGGAATTGGGGTTTTACATGCGCTCTTCCAGTAGACCTCAGTGCTGCTGGCATGTTGCAACACAATGCAGTACTACACTGAAGGTGACCAAGTGTTACATACTTCCCTGTATACTGTAAAAAGCCGTAAAAAAATTGCATAAAGGTCCACAATATAACAGGGGTGCGAACGATGAGCCGCGCTATCGCGGGGGTTCACTGTATTAACATGACTGATAGCTTATCAGAATATTAGTCAGTCGAAGCTGTCAGGTTATTGCCTCACAAATGTGACTCGAGTCAGATGAGCAAAGAAATGCCGGCGCCTCATTAAACAAAGAGTGTAAAAAATGGAGGTGTCGTACTTAAGAGCGCAGGCCTCTTCATTTTTAATTCAGCGACGTCTGACTAATTATCCCGTCTGCGCTGGTGATGTGATGAACTGACACAGCAGCCGGTGACGGCGATGCCTCCTCAGCCGGCCGGGCTCTTTAATAGAACAAGAAGGAGATAAATGGCCTGGCATTAATGCGCAGGCATCAGTTTTCTTGAAGTTTTTTGACCATAGATGGTCTGGCATTAGTTTTATTTGTTGATGATATTAAGATATTCAGACATACCTCTTAATCAATAAATGAATCAATATGGTGTCCAAATAGAGCAAAACCTCTAAAGTGGAACTCCTCTACATTCATTTTGAAGTTTGACCAACATTTTGAAGCAACAAAGCATGTTTGAAGATATTTGTTAAACATGTGTCAAGTCTGTTAACTATGTAGTACTCACGCCAGAATGTGGATTGGGGTTTCAAGCTGGCCTGTCCGCTTTAAAGCGGCTTTTTGTCAGCTGTTAGTGTGCACACATCAAGGAGAGAAGCCGAAAGAGCGAGCTTAAAAAAAAAAAAGTCCGATTTGAAAGCCGTGTGGACAGAGGCTTCGTGCTGGTGTGGCTACTTTAGAGCGAGCGCCTTGTTGTTGCGCTGTGGGAATTCTGTGCAACAACCCGATGGGATATATGTATTCCAGCCACTGGAGGCTTTCAGTGGATATATTTTTGCCGTTCAAACATGTAGTTAATATCGTTTCATGTCACAGTGGGTAAATGATGTTGTGTCGGTGTTTCCTTTGTCTGCTTCTGTACACATGTTCACTGTCTAGCGTTATTTTGAAGATCACTAACATCATACCGTATGGTGGCCATCATCCTTGCTGAGCCGTGCGCATCAAAACCGATCTTCAGCGGGGGAGTGGGTGCAGCGAGCGAGGTGTTAACAAACCGCTATCGAGCTGGAAAAATATAGAAAGTTAGTAGCGGGCTATGAGAGCTAAAATGGGGGAAGGTCCGGGCGTGACTATAAAATGGAATTGGAGGCTACTGTAGCGTTACGGCATGTGGATGGAGCAAATAAAATGATGTAGGTGGATGCAGCCCAGTGTGTGGGTTATTGGCTTTGGTGATGGGTTTGGAGGCTTGTGTGTGTGTTAATGTGAATTTTTGTGTGTATGTGCACATGTGTGTTGCAAGGACTGTTATTTTGCTATTGTGGCTTGAACACGATGAATCTCAATAGGTGTCGTTGCCCAGTGTGAGCACTTAATGTTCTTTCATGTCTACTGCATCAGTGTTTCCTTGATGTCAACAAGGCAATGACACAAAAAAGAAAAATAAGCTTCCTCCTTTCCAGAAAAACCACACGCTGCATGCAAGCAAACGCAAACTAATAGTTTGAGAATCCATCCATCCATCCATTTTCTGAGCCGCTTCTCCTCACTAGGGTCGCGGGCGTGCTGGAGCCTATCCCAGCTATCATCGGGCAGGAGGCGGGGTACACCCTGAACTGGTTGCCAGCCAATCGCAGGGCACACATAAACAAACAACCATTCACACTCACATTCAAACCTACGGGCAATTTAGAGTCTTCAATTATCCTACCACGCATGTTTTGGGATGTGGGAGGAAACCGGAGTGCCTGCAGAAAACCCACGCAGGCACGGGGAGAACATGCAAACTCCACACAGGCGGGGCCGGGGATTAATCCCGGTCCTCAGAACTGTGAGGCAGGCGCTGTAACCAGTCACCCACCGTGCCGCCTAGTTTGAGAATGAAAATCAAAATCTAGTCAAATCTGTCTTTGCTGTCTTTTTCTGGCAAAATCCTCAAAATGATCATCAAACTTTGACGCCGTGCTCCACATTAGTTGCAGTAGGGCAGTGATTCTCAAAGTACCACTAGTGGTACGTGGGCTCACTCTAGTGGTACACCAAAGAATCACTGCCTAAGTACAGTTTAGTTGTATTTAACATCTAAGCGCAATACATTTGCTTGTAATCATTTATTTAGGTCTAATTTGTATTTAACTTTTATGTGCAATACATTTTTTAGTGAATCATTTAAGCACAGTGGTGCCTTGAGATATGAGAGACTTGCCGAGCTGGCGTTTGCATGATTTTGCTTTTACTTACAATAGGAGCTGTATTGTGGCGGTGACTCAACTCACTTCAATACAAGCAGCAGTTTGGCAGATAGTGAACAATTCTTCAAAAAAGAAGTTTCAAGCTGTTTATTCCCACGCTCAGTTAAGGTTTACAGTCAAACTAAATATAAAACTAAGAGAATTACACGTTGTGTATTTAAAACAAACATACCTTTGCCAAAAAGCCTGCTAGATTAACGCTAACACAATGGGAAACGCCATAGGCCCCGAGCCCGGTTTTACATACCCTTTAAGCAACGGATATTTGAACACAAACGGTACAGCAACACATGAAGACAGACTATGTAGCAATATTCACATGCATATATTCTTGATTCTATGCGAAGAATGACTAATATTATTGCCGCACAGAGAATGGAATGTCTCCGTGTATATTATATCTGTGTCCGATTGAGGAAACTGGTATTGGGCACAAAATCTTTTTTAACGTTCCGTTAGCAGCAACTGAGTGAATTTTGGTGACTGGATGGATGGTGTCCAGGCATGTCATGACCCCCTTCGAGACTTGGCAGGCCCCAGGGGCGATTCTAGGATCGGAAGTGTAGGTGGGCTGAGCTCCCGGCCAAGCAAGATATAGTTCACAGTTTTGTACATTTTAATGCAATTTCATTCCTACATTTCTCAAAGAAAAGCATAACAACTTTTGGGAAAGTCTGTGACTAAACCGTCAACTCTGATGAAGGTCATTTATATGATGACCCCAGCAAAAGAGGAATGGATTGTCATCACAAAATAAACATATTGTACACCTAATTAAGTCCGAAACCGAACCAGCAAAAATGAGGATTGGTAACATTAAGATTGTTGAGGCAATAGCAGGGTGCTGTATTTTTTTTGGTATTAAAGTAATACTACGTTTCAACCAAGTACTGTATGGTTTTACACTTTTGTTAAATGATTGTTAAAAGGACATAGTTTAAAAAATTAAATTCTAATTTTTAAGTGCCTGGGATTCATTTTCACTTGCATGCTTCATGGGGCTAGACACGCCTGCGGAATACACTTTATACATGTCAAAAATAAAGTCCATCACAAAGCTAGCGGTTCTATGGTACAACATAATGCCCTTTGAAAGATCACTGTGTCCAGGCATTGCTATTTCCCCCCACTTCCTTTTCTGCTGAGCTCAGCACACTCTCACATCAGCGCAGCTAATAAATGTACGCGTTGCATTTTTTTTTTTTTTTTTTTTTTTTTTTTTTAACCCATATGTCTCATCATGTCTCTGTGGACCCTCAGCATCATTTATTTCTGAAATCCTTGTACTGGCTGTCAACCCGCTGAGCGTAAAACACATGCAGATTAAAGTCTTCCTGCTTTAATGTGCTATACGTGCACTGCTTTCTTGACTGTGTGTGTCAAGGCTACACGCACGCACACGCACAGATGCGCACACTCTCTCCTTGAAAGTACAGTTCTGGTTGACATTTATTTGTGTGATTAAAAAAACTTTAGGCCACTCTAACACAATGCACAGTTTGAACATTTTGCATACAAGCAAATCAGTCGCCTTTCGGTGAAATTTGCCGTTTTGAGCTCCAAATAGGCCGTTTACGTGAATCGTATATTGATCGCCGTCGCTGTCGTCATAAGCTGTTTCGTACTCCTTGAACGCTGGCAGCGAGATCCATTCCACACATGCATCATCCACGCACAGATGTAATTTCTGAATTTTACTCCGCGGCGGACAAATATGCGAGCGCATTGGCCCGAGGTTCCGCTTGTGCGCTCGGGACCTGCTTTGAATAAGTCACAGGAGTTGATGAGACCAGAAAAAAAAATTCCGCTGCTTCTGCTGCTCAGAAGTAACAGTACTTTTACTCCATTACAATGATCTAAAACTCAACTTTTATTGATCAATTATTGCTTATTTATCAACATATTTCGTGCATGAGACTATGACTTCGACTTCCGCATTGGGCGCTGTTTGCGGCAATCTAATTTAGGCGCCAGTGACTTTTACGTCTAGTTCACCAATCAAACGACACAAGAAAATCACATGACCTCACACGTCTTCTATTGGGCTTCCCGGGCATAGGTATCCGAGCGCCGCGGAGATAATCTCTCGTGATTGGTCTGTTTTAGTCACATGCTGTGATGACTGACTCAGCGTGCCCCTTGGTTCTACATACCATCTACGCCGCCGCCTTCTCGATCGATTTTGGAGCATAATTAAACGTATCATCTGGTCATCTAGGTCCATTTGTTCTAGCAGACACTGTTCCACGGTCGCTATTGTTGTTGCTTTGTTCCTTGTTACAGAAAGGAAAGGAAAAACGGCTACCGGAAATGGCCAAAAATATGCAGAGGAACCTCCACTCTGTGGTGTCCTAGTTCGACTGAACTGCAGTACATTTTCAAAATTGCGCTCGAGTATTAAGGCAAACTACGCTCCGGCTAGCCGCAGTGACGTCAGCGCGTGTATAAAGAACCATTAACACTAGATAAGCCAGCCCGGCTGATCGTCATGCGCACGTGCCGACCATGTTGGGAAGGTCGTCATTACCATGAAGGCAGCGGCGCGATACTCTTGTTTACATTTAGATGAACAAAAACAACAGCTTTCATGTATTGGAGTATTTGTCTGTCACTGTCTGCCCAAACGTGGCTATTTCAGCTCACTTATAACTTGAGAAAACATCGTGCAGTAAATTGCAAATGTTTTTTTTTTTATTTATTGTGCTATTTACTCAGTGCTTGAGTAATTATTTCACTGTGTACTTTTAATTCTTAATCAAGTATTTTTTTGGAGGATTACTTTTACTTGAGTCACATTATTGTCAAGTAACAGTACTCTTACTTGAATACAATGTTTGGCTACTCTTCCCACCTCTGGAGCAAACATCCTCTATTGCTACTCTTACATTTAAGCAACATTTTTACTCATCAGATCAGCCCGTGTTGTATTTGTTGCACTGGTCTTTTGTTATTTTTGCGTTGAGGTGTTGCGGGTCGTGGCCTTGGTTCCGGTCCCAGCGGAACCGCGAAGCACACGTAACATCGGCGAAAAGAGCTGATCTGCTAGTTTATTTTGTATTAATTAGGAAAAGCGCCTACAATTATCGAATCAGTTTACGGATGTTAAAGTTAAATGTATTCAGCGACGGAGCGATGTTAGGGATTATGTCACAACACAGAATGAACTAACTCCAAATTCAGATATGGCCAATAAAAACAGACAAATATTGTACTTAATATTTTCCTGGAGGACACATTTGGGATTAGCCTTTGAAGTTGGCAATAGTGAAACAGACAATGATTTTAGTCAATTATTTCCAGAATGAGACTGCTTACAGAGGAGGATACTATTCATGTGGCACAGCTCCAAGAAGGCATCAGGTGCAGGTGGAGATGGACCTGGCTCAAGTTGGATCTTCCAGATTGCTTAATTTGTGTTAAAATTTAAAAAAATGCTCTGCGGGGGCCCGTGGGATCCCCCTGGATTTCCCCTACTATGTTGTTGTTTTTTTGTCACCTTTTTCATGCATTTGGTGTTTGCGTGTCTGATTTTAATATAGTGATTGCTTCGTGTACCACTAGAGGGGAACCCACGTACCACTAGTGGTAATAGTACCAACTTTGAAAATTGCTGACAGTTAAATTCGTGGGTTACTTTTCTGACAAAGTGAATCCAAAATCAACTCAATAAATGTAGTCGAAACATTGAGCAGTACAATGAAGTTTGCGCCGCGATTGCAATATTTCTTCCCTTATTAGCGTTGATAAGTCAGTTGCGTTATGAGCAGAGGTGTTATAGAACCTTCCTTAGTTCATTTGGGAAGAGAGTTGTTCGATCCTCTGGTGGGTTTATCATGCTGTCGGGTTGTGAAGTGTGTGAAGAAGCCTCCACGCACACACACAGACACACACACACACACACACACGCACACATACAGGGCAGCCCATCGGGGTTCAGCCTGCACCTCCATAATGGCCACATGGTTTGTGTGGGAGTGCTTGTTTTTGTGCTCCTTTATTGCTTTATTTTGCACCCCCCCCCCCGCCTCCCCCCCTCTTCTGAGGGATTATTATAATATACATTCATTCAAATAGTTCACTTGTACTGTACATCTCCCGCTGCTCGCTGTGTGTTTGTGTGTGTGGCCTTTGAAATGTGTGGGCTTGTCTGTCACTGTGGATACATCAGCCTTTCAGTCACACTAGTGGAAGAGGAAATGTCGAAATCAGCTGTTTGAGTGAAAGAATAGTTTGTGGCAGCCGGCTGATGTTCCCTGCCAACATTTGTGGATGCGCTTCAAGGTATCGCATCTTCAAGTTGAATAGCCTGCATGTAAGCCTCAACTGTAAGATGGAAATGTTTCAAACGAGTGAAGCCTTCAGCTATTGTGATGTTATGTGTCATACTCCGGAGGACTCATTCATCATACTCCTGAGTGGGTATCCCAGAATAGGATTTAAGGACCCATCCAGTAGTCCTTACGAGCTTATTAGAGTGGTCTTTTTTTTTTTTTTTTTTTTTTTTTTGGCTGCAGCCACGATTTAACACCTGAGTTGGGGGATTTATGAATCCCATAACAAGAGGGGTTACCCAATTAGAACCTTCCCAGTGGACCTTATGAATATGTTTTTCAGCATCTCTGGTTTGACACTGTATGCAGGGTTCTTGAGTGACTTGATAATGCTTAATAATGCATTTTAAGAGTTTGAAAAAGTGCTTAAACTCTGGATAACCTGTTTGATATTGTTTATAGCAGTTCAGCTGGGCAAGCAATTAAAATCACTAAAAGACATTAATCTGATGTCTTTCTTTTAATATCTTACCCTTTGCAGTTACATCGCAGATTTTATGATTGTTTATGGTGCAATAACAAGTAAAGCAATCATTTTTAAGTGCAGACTGTATATTGGTGTAATTGTGTTACTTGGCATTAATTATGTTTTTTTTTTTTAAATATCAGGGTTTCCCACGAATAGCAGAATTATTTGTTGCGGGCCACCAAAATTAAATATGAAAAAATAGATTTTTGGCCTTTGCTGTGTACAAATTGTGCCGCAATGTGCTCCTTTTGTCTGTCTGCTAATGATTTCCTTTCTGATATGATACTGAAAATACAGTCCCTCAAATGACTGAAGTATCAAAAGTATCAATATTTAATTTTGAGAATTGATCGTCTGGTATTAGCGACCTCGACATTTCAGACGGTATCGATCCTTCCCCATGCCAGTGACGCTGTGACCTCCAAAGCCCCGGCCAGTCGCCGGAGACCCACCACCACAAAAAGATTCCAGTCCTGTGGGAAACATTGAATATTGACCCCGCGCGTGGACAAAAAAAAATACTGGGATACATGGCCACCGACAGAAAGTGAAGAGAAATTACTTTATTGTCATTGTTAAAAAAGCAGTAAAAATGCACAGTTATAATCATAGCACAGTAATATACTGTATACATGTAAAACTGTCCAAACCTATTGCCATTACTGTACAGGGAACCCCCGGTTACCACAGGTGATAAGTTTCAAATCCAGTAGGTCAAAATCTGCAATACAGAGACCATATACATTTTGTTATATAATTTTACTGCTCCCACATGCTTTAAATACATTTAAACATATTCTAAATGTATTTGAACAGGAACAAAAGCTAAATTACAAGCATAAAATGGATACAAAATACTGTATGTATTGTAATATCTGTGTGCACGTGTGTGCCTTTAAGAGGTGGGGTCTGATGGGTGGGGTTGCACTTGATGTCAGCTGGTCTGGGTGTGAACCGTGGTCGACAGCAGTTTCTGCGTGAGTGTACTCATTGTGTCTGAGTTTTACTGTTCTCCTGGTATTGAATCAACTGCTGAAACATCGTGGACAAATTGCCGAGTGTGGCTCTCCTTTCCCTCATGTGAGGGCATTACAATGAGTATACCGTAACAATCCATGAACAAAATGATTACTTATAAGAGAACAATGGGGAGAACAATGAATCACGACATAGTGAGGGAACACTGTTAGAGTGCAATGATATTAACCGGTATTGTTTAGCATATAGATTCTCATCCCTAAGTGTTTTTGAGTTACACCAAGCTCCCCTGAACACGCCTTTATGTACCTTACCTTTGTGCAGGAACAATAAAGAGCCTCAACCAAGCTTTTCCCACCAATTGTCCAAAATGTCCACAAATTGAGATTCAGAGGGAACTAATGGGTCTTGCCCAACCCCCAATTGATTCACATATTGATTAAGGTGTGTATTAATGGGTATAATGGTTCAAAAAGTAAAGCAGGCGTAGTAATTTCAAATATCTAATGGACTAAACGGGCCTCCATTAAATAACGCCTCATCTATTCTTTCCAACACATTTGCGGTGATGGAAAGCTGCCGTCACAAAATGCACCAAATTGCTCGCTGGGAGCAATTAGGGGTTCATTGCTTTCTCGGCTACTCTTGGCTCTATTTGCCTTACAAATATTAAATATATCATATATAAATAGTATAATACATCATGTATAATGTATAAAGAGGTGAGTTTTTGTCAAATTACTTGTGGGTCTTTTCCATGTGTTTTCAAAAGAAGAAATCATTTCCCCCATTATTTGGAACCAAACACCAGGTGTAATTGCTGTTTATTCTTCTCATGATCCCTTTCTGAGGGCCTCGCCATGCCTGAAAAGTCACAATATTGCAAGTGTGTCTATCCAGTTGAAAATGTACTTTTGGGGTCCTAAACTCAACCCCCAAAAATTCCCCCAATAGCCCCGCTTGGAAAAAAAGCAACAAAAAAAAAACATAGCCCCTTCACAAGTTTCACCAATTGACACAGTTTGGTGGACATGTTTGTCATGTTTGGAATTGGGAACTCCTGATCAGAAAGGTCCTTGTTTTTATGGCCTGGTAAATATCAATAAATATATTGATAAATAAATACCAGAAATATAAGGAGTTTGAGTTCTCAGATGATATCATCTGAGTAACATGCTTTCATTTACAACACTTCAATTTAGTTTTTCAACATTTCAACATAGTAATCCGTCTACCAATTAATATGGTTCCACCAAGAAAGCATACGCTGGAATGTTTAAATGAGTCCCTGCAGAAATGTAGGTATATGCATGACAAATACACATATTTATATACATGTGTACACTCACACCCGCACACACACAAACACACACTCTGAGCCGAGCAAAGAGTCAAACATCTTTTCAGAAAGGCTGTCGGATTGGCACGAATGTACTAATGAGCTCTTCGAGATTTTGTTGGCTCTTCTGAGTTAACAAGCTCAAACTGCACGC
The DNA here is from genome assembly GCF_024500385.1 of Phyllopteryx taeniolatus. Taxonomy (NCBI): domain Eukaryota; kingdom Metazoa; phylum Chordata; class Actinopteri; order Syngnathiformes; family Syngnathidae; genus Phyllopteryx; species Phyllopteryx taeniolatus. Next base: position 14,510,123 of record NC_084507.1, read on the forward strand.
AGATGCACTTCTTCTTCTCTGACTCTTTCTAAAGGACTATCAATAACTATGGTGGCCCTAAAGGAGAGGGTGGGATGTGCGTTATTAGGATTCCCACATAGTTTCCAGGCAGGACACGCCCTCCTCCAATATTACTGGCCCCAAGACACGCGCCGCTGCACTCTGATTGGCTGCTACATCCCGGTAGAACACGCCCTTCTGCTTACAGACGTAAAAAGAAGTATGTGACTTAAATGTGTTGGCGTTAATGTTTCCCCGCTAACCCTGACCGACCTTTATTCTAACCTTTAACCCATCCTATACTGCCTTAAGTCCCAACCCTAGCCCTACACCCAACCATAACAAACTTTGTTTTTGTTTTGTACAAATGTGATGCATGTTTGGGGTGGTCCTCTCCCTCGGCCTTTCCCGCAATGCAGGAGGCAATCATGTTGCAGTGGGGCATCTCCTGCCTGGAAACTATGTGGGAATCCTAATAACACATGAGGGTGGGTTTCTCTAAAGCGAGATTTAGAACCGTCTTATTTTGGTCGGTGTCTACTTCCTGTTAGTGTTCCATTGCCGTTGAGGTGATTGGACTCTCATACTCTCTATCCATCCATCCATTATCTGAGCCGCTTTTCCTCACGAAGGTCGCGGGCGTGCTGGAGCCTATCCCAGCTGTCATCGGGCAGGAGGCGGGGTACACCCTGAACTGGTTGCCAGCCAATCGCAGGGCACATACAAACAAACAACCATTCGCACTCACATTCACACCTATGGGCAATTTAGAGTCTTCAATTAACCTACCATGCATGTTTTTGGGATGTGGGAGGAAACCGGAGTGCCCGGAGAAAACCCACGCAGGCACGGGGAGAACATGCAAACTCCACACAGGCGGGGCCGGGGATTGAACGCTCTAACCAGTCGGCCGCCGTGTGTGTGTCTGTCTGTCTGTGTGTGTGTCTGTCTGTCTGTCTGTCTGTCTGTGTGTGTGTCTGTCTGTCTGTCTGTCTGTCTGTCTGTCTGTCTGTGTGTGTGTGTGTGTGTGTGTGTGTGTGTGTGTGTGTGTCTGTCTGTCTGTCTGTCTGTCTGTCTGTCTGTCTGTCTGTGTGTGTGTGTGTGTGTGTGTGTGTGTGTGTGTGTGTGTGTGTATATATATATATATATATATATAATGAAAATGACTGTTTCAGTTCAGGTGCACAGAATGAATACGTACTGTAGACCACTATATTAGCTTAACGTGCTAGCTACGGGTTGGGTACATGCTGTATGCTTGTCACTCTTGATCAAAAGCTACAGTGTTATATTTAGTGGTTGATTTAATTTTATGTTTGTGTGATGCCGATATTTGATTTTTGATTTTTTTTTTTTTCGAATTCCGTTGTGGGCCCGCCCACTCAACCTTTAAATTTTTCGGAAAACTGTGATATTGGTCACACTAATTTAGCAGTTTTTTTCTCTTCCTAAAATTGTTTAATTAAAATGTCTTTTTTTTAAAATCTTTTTATCTCATTAACTGATTGCTTGATTGATTTCTTGTAAATAATAACATAAATATTAGTAAACTAAACAAATTTACATATCGTCACTGTCAGCTGGAAACCTCTTATGTCCAAATTTGGTAAATTTCATTTTCCTCACAAATCTATACTATTGGCCACTCCCCACATGGGCCTGTTATTTTTACAAATTATTGACCAATCCAAATATCTCTTTGATGATGCAGTGTTAATGGCTCAACCAACATGCTGTTGTTATTGTTTTCCTGAAAAGTGATGGTTTTGAAAATCTGATGATTCTGCCCAACGCCAGCAATATACAGTACAGGTCCATTATTATTATTATTTTTTTAAATTATGTAAAATGATTGGTTAATTAAGTCACTGACGCTGTAGTGGTACATTCACCTGACTTCGGTGCAGGCAGCGTGGTTTCAGTCCCCACTGAATGACGGTGTGAATGTGAGTGCGAATGGTTGTCCATGTCGAAATGTGCCCTGCGACCAGTTCAGGGTGTAGTCCGTTTTACGCCCGAAGTCAGCTGGGATAGCCTCCAGCTCCCCGCGACCCTAATCAGGATAAGCGGTGTTGAAAATGGATGGATTGGTTAATCAATTGAAATTAATAAAAAAATCTAAATACATTTGAGTTTTACATACACTTTAAATTTATGACAGTTTGGACTTGTATACTGTGTGTGTCTGCCTCTCTCGCTCTCTCTCTCTCTCTGTGTCTGTGTGTGCGTGCGCGCGTTTGCACCCTTATCTTACTTTAAACTAATTATAGTGATGGAAAGCAATCAATTGTGCAGAATTCCCATTAGTAACAGGTCATGCCCGAGAGACATGACTGTATATTTAGCGTATCTATTGACTATGCAAGTGGAGGAAGGGTGCGGAGGGACGTTTTTTTGAATTTATGCTGGGTTGCTTACATTTCCAATGCATCCTCGCAAGGATGGATAAGGCAGGCGGGAAGGATAGAATGAAGGAGGTAAACAAAGGGACGGGGAACAAATGGAATGGAAAAGGCACTAAAGGAAGTGGTTGGGCCAAAGGAGTAAATAGGATGAAGTGCCAGAGTCTGAAATTGTTTCCCTTGATGCAAATGACCTGCTTCATAGAGTGGTACCTTGACGTACGAATTTAATTCATTCTGTGACCAAGGTCGTTACTCAAATTATTCCTATATTAAGTCAATGTTCCCCATTGAAATACATTTAAATGCCATTAAGCTGTTTTAACCTCCCCAAAAACGCTATCGTTTTTGTTGTGTTTTAATAATGAAAAACAGCACTGTTGTTTTATTTAAAAAAAAAAAAAGAGAGAGAATGTAAAGTAATACACTGTGTTTATGGAGTGTTTAAATTACTGCACATACTGTAGTAGTATGTTGGATATGTGACATCAGGAGCTGGAGTCAGTTTGGTCGGTTAGTCTGCGTGTGAAGTGTCGGGGTGTGAGTTGTGGCCTACAGCAGCTCCTTGCGAGTGTTCAATAAACGGCTCAAAGCGCATTGGTGACTGTGGCTCTTTTTGCCCACATGTGAGGGCATTACAGTACCTTCATTGCTACAATTGTTTTCCACTTTACTCCAATGGCACCGTGATGAAGCAATGAAGTCGACCAAGCGACCAAGCGACTGCTAAGTTGAATCACTCACTTGTAGGTAACAGTTACTACCACTTGTTTCTATGCAGAGTTCACAGGCTGACAGGAACAGAAATTGCATTCAATTTTAGCAATTTTGAATCACTTCTCTGTATGAAATATAAAATCCATATCAGAAAGGAAGAGGAAAAGTAAGACCATCTGATGCAGCAGAGTCTACTGGTTTGCACTCATTTTGATGCACACTTTCATGGAGCGTGACAAATGGATGCATTTATTCATTTTCTATTTTCTGTTAATTCTTTCTGACTGCACAGCGCTGTAATGATGTCAGGAATCCATTATTAGAATAAAAAATTTGCCTTTTTGGGGGCTTGGGGTGGGGCCTTTCTCTATATTTGCATCCACCCCGGCTCGAGCGCCGTGACAAAGACAAAGAAAGTCGAGGACTAATTGCTTCATTTAGCAGCCATCCCCATCTCCTCTGTTAACACAACAGCACCAGCCATTTGCATCCGACTTCATTTCTCCATTACTTTTAGCATTAGCCACGCTACCAGTCTCGGCCCCGCCTTGCTAATTAGGTTGGCTTTGCAGAGCGTGCGGTATTTCACATCAGGTTGGCGTGTGAAGTGAAGCAGGACCACTCAGTCTTGCCTTGTTGCCCTCACCCATTGCTGTGCCCTCCCCACAACTTCCACTCTTACATGCTTCTTTCTCCTCCCTCGGTTTCTGGTTGTTGAGACTCATTTCATCCAGGGGTCACTGGCCAACCATGACAAGAGCTGGGGCCTCTTTTTCTCGTGTCCGTGTCCTTTTAAGGAGCCTGTTACGGAGCTTGAGATTAACTCGGGGTTAAGATAAGGGTTAGGGGAGGGTTAATAAAAGGTTACAGCCTCCTTTGTGCATCTTTCAGAGTGTGAAAAGCAGGCACTGGTGATGCCTGCAGGGCAATAAGAGAACAGGCTTTGATGGGAACGTTGAGGGATGGGGATCCAGTAAGCAGTTTTATTGTATAGTGGGATTTGGGGGTTTTTATGATCAGGGATATAACAGTGAAGAAAAATGGCTTATTTCATCATCGCGCTACCCATGTGGGTCGTTGTAGGTTATTATAATTGATCATGGTTTTTACTATGTCAGGGATTCTGTTTTGGCCTGAAATGAAAAACTTTGTGGGGGGGGGGGGGGGGCAGATATAGTACCCCTAGGTTTTCATTTCTATCTTGCGGAGTGACACATCATTTGTCCTGCAGGGGAAATAAAAAAATAATACATAAAGGTTTCAGAAAAGATAAGATTTAAAATATAGATGGGAAGTTGTGGCTAGAGAATTATTTCATTTAAACTGTTGCCACATTGTAATCCGAACCGATTAATTGTTAATGTTAAAATGCAAAAAACATACATATATGACAATTAAAACTTAAGATGATATCTTTTTTAGTACATAATTGTAAAAATGAGGTAAAACAATAACAGAGTTTTGACTTAGTCTGAGATGAGAAGTAAAAGTGTAAAAAGAAGGTAACCCCTGTTAATGTTAAGATGGGAAAAACAATAAAACAGTTTTGACTTTGACTAGGGATGGGTCGTTATCAAAGTGTGACAGTACTGTGAACAAAAATACCGGCGTTTTATGGTATTGCAATTACAAGCTCGAAAATGTATTATTTTCAAATGTTTGGTGACTGGACCCGACCTTCTGAACACGTTTTTTTTTCAATTGCACGTGCTCCGTAGGTACATTGATGAATGTGAAAACAAATCAAAATGGAGTACAACAGTAGAAGTACTTATTTCCTCGCTTTGTGAAGTAACATCAGAGCGGAAACAAACTGATGTAAGCCATGCTAGTTCGCTTGTCGAGGCTATACTTTTTATTTGACCAATTGTAGACATGCTAACTCTCGTAGCTAGTTGCAAACATTCATTTCAAGACTATTATATTGACGTTACCTTGAATTTGTGACGACCTCGTAAATGCGATATCATATTGCCTCCTATATCAGCCACTCTTCGTAAGCACATTGTATATCCTTTCTCTCCCAATATAATAATAATACAATTTAAAAAAAGTATCCGAGTACCCAAGTACCAAGAAAATTCCCAAAAGAGACAACTTTTTTGACTAGATGAGAAGTTGTCAGGCTCACTGACTGCTCACACCAACTACGGTGAGAAGTGAGTGAGGTGGAAAAAAAAAAAAAAAAAAAAAAGAAGGGGAGCCACAGTCAGCGATGTACTTTCAGCCGTTTATTGAACAGGACAGTGAATTTAAAAAAATACAAAATGAGAGCACTCGCAAGGAGCTGCTGTAATTCACAATTCACACTCAGACGCTCACATGGAAGTTTAATGCAACCAACTAAACCAACCCAACTCCAGCCTCTGATGTCTTGGTCACGAAGGCAAGGCACCGCCGTACAAACACTGTATATCCCTTAATCCTTGTAATCCTGTAAGGAATGAGATGAGTAAACTTGCACGTGCTCGCGTAATGTCGCTGGCTGCTGGTGTGTTTAGTTTTAAGCGGAGATCCATAAAGCTAATATGTGCGGAATGATAATCCCCCAAATTTAACTAAATACATTTAAGTTAAACAAAGGCAGAGTGGCACAGAGAGCGACAAAGACAGATGAAGAGAGCGGGCGAAGCACATGGCGAGCGTGTGACGAACCCCGCGCACAAACACCTCTAATGAAGATGAAGAGCAGCGACGGCTGATGGATGACGGCGATAAAGGACAAGAAACCAGACGTGGTCATCGTCCGCCGAGGCCCGGGCCTGCGAGTGGCCGTTTCGTGACAGTGGCGCTCCTGGCGGTGGAGGGGACGCACGGCATTAATGTCACCACGGCAACTGGCTCTCCTCCAGCTGTTGCCAGGCGCCTGTCTCCATGGAGATGCTTATGATGGGGGGGGGGGGCAGAGCAGGGAGAGAATGACAATGAGGTAAAGGGCTACCCTGTGTATGTGTGTGTTTGTGTGCATGTGTGTGCAAAGTCATATGACATGGAAGTGCACATCAAATTTTATGGTCAAAATGAAGCAGGCAAAGATTTTATTTAAAGTAAAACACCATGAAATTAACATAAGGCAGAGTAACTGTGTGTGTGTGTGTGTGTGTGCATGGCTGTATTAAAAGCATTTTTCAAGACAGCATAATTACATTAATACACATGGGTGACCACCGATGTTGATGATGATGGCTGTGTGTGCGTTTGTGTGTGTGAGTGCGCGCACGCCTGTGCGTTTGTGTGTGCGTGCGTGCGTGTTTTAAGTCTGTCATCCTATAAATATATTTTTTTAATTTGGCAAAAAAATCATTTCTCTTGATTTGTTATCCGTCGGACTGGTTAGCACATGTGCCTCACAGTTCTGAGGACCTGGGTTCAAATCTGGCCTCGTCTGTGTGGAGGTTGCATGTGCCTGCGTGGGTGTTCTCCGGGCACTCCCACATCCCAAAAATGGTAGGTTGATTCAAGACTAAATTGTCCGTAGGTGTGAATGTGAGCGCGAATGGTTGTTCTTTTGTGTGTGCCCTGCAATTGGCTGGCAACCAGTTAAGGGTGTACTCTCACCAGCACGCCTGTGACCCCGGTGAGAATAAGTGATGTGGAAGATGGATGGATGACAGCCTTCCATCATTTTCTATAGGCTAGCGCTTATTCTCACGAGGGTTGCAAATTAGCTGGAGCCCATCATTTCTGTAGTCCTCCGAACCCCCAAACGCAGAACTCTGATGCTAACCAGTAGGGCACCGCGCCGCCTCATTTTTTTTTACTTGAATCACTATGAATAGGAGTCTCGATCCATGAATTTTCTCACCTCCCATTTCTAGACCAGTTCCATATTAGGCAGAATCACGCTGCCACAGCGGAATTATACATGGCAGCAGCTCAACTTCTTTAGACACCAAACTCATTGAGACTCAACGGTGCCATTTACACGCAATGGATTGCAACCATTCAACTCTATCCATGTCTTGGAAGTATATTATTTCATATAAATAATAGTACAAAAAGTGTTGGAAAAACAATGTATCTGGAATATTATTGAATTTGACATTAAAACAGATGTACAGACTATTTTTACACACCCTTCTGAAAGAAATTCACGTACTCACATTAACAATATCTTACTCTTCAAATCTCGCACCCTGCAGTGTGAACACATCCTGCCACACACAATGTTTCATGTGTTGTCAACGTTTTCTAGAGTGTAACAGACACATGCTGAAACAAACAAACAAACAAAGACACACACAGCATGTCATAACAATGGGACATGGTGCTCTGAGGCCTTTCTGTGTCATTGTTGGCTGGTGCTTATGTGTGTGTGCCTTGTTTTTAATGGGCTGCAGTGTTTCTCACATGCTTTAAAAACATTACTGTGCAATGCTGGGTATGGTTGAACACCCCCGCCCCAGCATGGAGCATTAGATATGTTCTTTATGTTGACTGTGAATTGCAATCATGCCTTTGCTACAGTTTCTGTAATACATATAAGGTTTGTGCTTCTCGGTGCACTGAGAGCCATCCATTGTCCGAACCGCTTAGCCTTACTATGGTCGCGGGTGTGGTGGAGCGCATCCCAGCTATTTTTGGGCGAGAGGCATGGTACACCCTGAACTGCTCTCCAGCAATAACAGGGCACATATAAACAAACAACCATGGTGCTTGCTTCAAGCCCACTGTTACGCAAACACTTGTGGACGAGATGACGAGAGAAAGCCTCTGAATTCTCTCTTGTTGCAAAGACCTGGTCCATCCAAAGATAATCAAATCGAGCTGTTTTTCTCCCAATTTTGCCCCTTCCCGACCAAGGACGACAAACGCCAGACTATCTTATGTTTTAAATATTAAACGTGTTTGTTATTTCCAACCGGGAAAACCCGATGACTCCCGAGCCATGACTGTATATTGTGACATGTCACCGTATGTACCTAATCAAGAAGCCCAATGTAGTCTTTTGTATAAGTGGCTTCACCAGTATTTTATCAACTCTTTATTGACAACATCGTACAACATTGTACAACACTCCTGCCTCTGGTATCTTTGGCAACACGCCGGAAACATGCGCACAATATGTTTCATGTTTCGTTTCAATCACGTGTGATCACGCAAGATTTCGCTCTCGGAGGACGAGATTCTAGATGAGTGGTGGAACAGCATCTTTTTGTGTGTGGTGTTCTATATTGAGATTATCATACCAAACCACACACAGTATGACCAAATTTCTTAAATGCCTGATTTTGGTCTATAAGAGATAAACAGTCTTTTAAGATTAGAAAAATCCTTGTGTGTGTACCAGGGCTTAGGCTCTGCCCCCGGTCATCATGGTAACAAAAGACAAACTCACCATTAATCCAGCAGTGCGTTGGGTGGGATGAGAGCTGGCTCCCTTGCATGAGACCCTAAAGGTCTGATATGTTCAGTAAAGTGTGTTATAATTCTTGTAATTCTAGTTCATTAGAAATGAGTTGATATCATTCTAAATCAATATGGCTCTCGCTTTGCTATAGAGCCATAAGATCTAAAAATGTGAAAGATTCTGCTTGGAAATTGTAAAGGACCGACGACAAAATTCTGGGATGTGGCGACGTCGTTGTAGGAAGTAAAAAATACAGTGTTTCACTTTAAAACCACAGAGTTCTTCTCTCTGTCAATGATATGTTGTGATAATGCTATCATCCACACAGACAAAAGATCCAAATAGCTCCAGAACCAGTGGAGATAAAACATTGTTTTAGAGCCTGGCAAATTGTGTTTTCAATCAGCAGAGACACACTGAACACCTCTCATCCTTTGAATTGATTTGCAGGTACAGACTGAAATGTACTTCAGTACAAAAGTAAAAAGTAAAACTCACTTTTCCTGTCAATTATATATTCTGTCGATTTTGATAACTTCGCACAACAACAACAAAAAGCTTCTCTACACACAAAATAGTTGTTCTCTTTTATTTCCTTTTACAGTGCTTAAACTGAGAAGAAGAAGAAAAAAATCACAGTCAAGTAAAGCAAGATATACCATTAAACTGTTTTTCACCATGTCAGTTTTCCAGATTTTTTAGGCGTGGCCAAAACTTTGGAGTCTGGCATGACTCGCCCTTCGCCCGCTATTTACAGTAAGAACTTGAGTGTCTTTGTTCGCAGCGGTTATCCTGCGTAATTGTGCAATTATTTGGCTAGCTATGCCTACACCCCGAAATGCACCTTCCCTTCGGCAAGTGTGCTGGGGTTGCCGCTTTCGAGCGCCTTGTTATCTGCTGTGAGTGTGCGCACGTCACATTGAGAAAGGCGAAAGATTAAGAAGGGCGAAAAACAAAAAAGTCCCACATGACAGCTACTGTGTGGACCGGGCTTTTTGTTGGCATGCCCCTTTAGAGTGCTTCGTTGTCGTGGTGTCGAGAAAATCCCCTCAACGGCCCGGTGGGATATATTCCAGGGACCGGAGGCTTGAAGGGGATATACTGTATTTTCGCAGCTCAAACATGTATAGCAGTTATGTGTAGGGATAAGAAAGATGCTAGACCAAGTAGCAACCATTTTTCCAGGTTGGAGCAGTGGTATTTGATTGACAGTGGAGCAGGGCGTGGTTTCAGAGCATTCAGCGGACACAGTGTTGGAGAGTGGCCAGAACAACTAGATTTTTCTCAATTTTTTATTTCTCATTTTATGTTTTTAGTGATGGTTAGTATTCTCCCCGGTTCATGTTTTTCCATGTCCACCCTACAAGTCCCTAAGATCTCAATCAATCAAGATCTCAACTGCGGTTTACTTTACCTCTCTCTATTTACATCTTCCGTGGCGAATGAAAAGAGTAACAAGCCTATTTTGGCAAAGTAAGGAGAAGAAAAAACATGTTTTCAAATGTTGGGAGTAAAAGTGAAAAGTTGTCAGAAGAAGCAATGCTCATGTAAAGTACAGATAGATATCTGAAAAATATTAAGTACAGATTATGCTTAAGTACACATCCGCCCTGCCCTCACGAGCCCCCCCAGCCCACCTCCTGCCTGGCAGCCCGTTTTTTTATGGTCCCGTGTTGACAGCATGTCAACCTGTAAGTGTCATTTAGCTATCAAAACACACAGCTCCCGAGAGCTTTTTTTGGTTATTAAAAAATGAAACAGACTTTCCCTGATGCCACCAGGGGGCTGCAAGTGTGTGTGTGTGTGTGCGCGTGTGTACAAGTGTGATGCTTCTTTTTGGCTGCTGAGAGATGTTGCTATTACCAAAAGTCACCCTGTGTTCCCTTGAAGGAAAAATGAAGCGTGTGTGTGTGTGTGTGTGTGTGTGTGTGTATGTGTTTGTGTTTGTGTGTTTGCTGTGTCAAATGTTCCCTTTCATGTTGTGAAAGTGTGTGTGTCAATGTGTGTATGAGTGCAGGTGTGTGTGTGTGTGTGTGTGCGTGTGCGTGCGTGTGCTTGTGTATGAGGTGACGCATAAGCAAAAAATATTTACCTCTCACACCACAAAAAATTCCCACACAGGTGTGTACGTATTTTGTAGAGGTGCAATGATACACCGAGATCACAGTTCGATATATCACAATTTCTGACTCATGATTTGATACATGATTCCATTTTTTTTTTTTTTTTTTGTGGGGGGTAAAAAAAAAAAAAAGAAAAGAAGAGATTATGATAGCAAAAACTGGACTTTTTATTTTATTTTTATCCAGGCCTTAATAAATCAATGTCCCAATTAACTTCACAAACTCCACATGTGCACATTTGATGATACATATAGGCATTGCTTCTGCAGGAGTTGCAAAAGTCTATTATACATATTTATTGGAGGTGTGCCCCACCGCGCCGATCTTTTTCTCTCTCTCAGATTCGTGCATGCTACGTCACGCGACTCACAGAACATTCGGTTCTGTAGTGCTTGTGTCAAAATAAAAGCATCAGTTTCAAAATAAGAGTCTATATCTATAAATGAACTAAAACCTGCCTAACGGGCAGAACAATGCCCACGGGCCGGATTGGACCCTCTGATGGGCCAGTTCTGGCCCATGGGCTGTATATTTGGTTGAACGCATGCTCAGGGAGAGCAGAATAATACACGTCACAGGCTTGCCGCAAGCAACTCTGGGTGCACGGTTACGGTCATGTAGCTTTGTGTGGCTGGAACGGCCAACCATCTGCTGTGATTGTGACTGATTCCGCCTTTACTTTCTGTGTTTCGTCCTCTCTTCTGTTCTCCTCGCACAGTTGAATTAGCATTATTAGCCTGGCTAGTAGCCACATCACTTTCCTCACTGGAAAAGTAGTCCTTTGACACGCGCTGGAGGATGCTTGATGAAAAAATGTATCTTCAATGTAGGCTTAGGATTTATTACATTAACCTACATAATAATAACAATTATTATATGAATTCTATCAAGTTTGGTAGCACTGTAAGCGCATATGGCTGTGTGTGGAGTGGAGGCACACAGTTGAAAGGGCGTGTCGCAGTTCTGCCATTTCAAAGACGACACGGGTTCATGTATTTGAGAACCACGATTTTCGGTTAAGAAATTGTAACAGCCCAAATATTTTGGTGAGGTATGGGAGTTGTTTTTTTCGGTGCATGTAATCCATTTTCTCTGTGTGTGTTTTTCTTGGTTGATTGTAAGTTTGTGGGTGTATTTGAGAGGTTGTTTTGGTGGCTGTGAGAGTTTTTTTTATTTTTATTTTAGTTATTTTTTTGGCGTCTGTTAATTTTTTTTTTTTGTTGATTCTAAGTTTCAGTGTCAGTACGAGTTTTTTGAGTGTATGTCAGAGGTTTTGTTGCATGAGAGAGGTTTTGGTGACTGTGAGATTTATTGAGTGAGTCAGAGCTTTTTTGGTGTGTGTGTGTGTGGGAGAGATTAATTGTGTGAGTGAGAGGGTTTTTTGTGTGATTTCTTTTGTTTGTTTTTGTTTTGTTTTTGTTTTCGTGATGTATGGTGTATGTAAAAAAAAAAAAAAAAAATTCTGTTCACACAATCATTTATTTTTGAAGAGAAGGTTAAAAGGAAGACTGTTCCCGCAGCGGTCTATTAGCACATATTGACTATTTTGTGTGTGAATACATCGGTATGTGTGTGTGTGCTCATATCAAGTTCGACAGAAAGCGCAGATGTCAGTGCGTACACGAAAAATAAGCACACTTGAACAGAATTCTAGCCTCGGCCAAATTTGTGCCGCGTTAATATTTATAAATTCCACTTTAACTTTCCACTCATTTACTCAGCGGGCGCATAGGTGTTGTATAGAGCAGACGCTCACTCAGTCTTTTATTTGTTTGTGGGAGTTTTAACGCTAATTAGTTAGAGTCCAGGGAAAACAATAATTGGCTCCCTGGAGAGAATTTGGGGGATGACAAAGGGATGGAGGAGGGAGCTGATGAGCTGGTTACAAAAGAGAACCGTGAGGAATTTGAAAGAGAGGGTTGGACGCCGGCAGCAATTTGACACCTGTCCCCTCCGCTCTCATCAAAATGTCACAGTGCGCTAGGGGCAAGGTGGACACCAACACCAACATCTGCTGTTTTTTTTTTTCCTTCCAAGATTTCTCAAGAAGTGGTTTTGGGTCTAATAAATAGTAGACTTTACACCGATCTGATCGGCCTGATTGGTATCGGCTGATAATTAGCATTTTATGATGATCGGCTGATCAGCTTTAATGTAATGCGTTCTGTTGAATCATACTCTATAAAGTTTCTGCGTGTGTGTGTGAAGTAATTTAATTACAATAAAGTAATTAAACTACAGTAAGTTAGCTCCCATTATTGTAATGTTGGTTTGACCTGACTGATTAGAATACACTATCTGACAAGAGCAATGATTTCCAACCTTTATGGAGCGAAGGCAAATATTTTACAATTGGAAAATCTCTCGGCACACCAACAAACAAAAATGTCACAAAAAGTAGATATACAGTAATTACTGTATGTACTTCCTGCCATCTAATAGAAGAGCATTTATTTGTTCTCTGTCACTATGCCTCACTGGCATGAATAGAGGAACAAAGATACATTATTTCTTGTAAATGAATTTCTTTTTGAGCAGTTAAGTAAAATCTGATAATTTCCCACGGCACCCCTGAAGATTGCTCATGGCAGACTAACGTGCCACGGCGCACCTGTTGGGAAGCACTGGACTAGAGAATGAATGCTTTAAGATACTCAGTATACAGTACACAAGCATATACAGTCAATTAACAAGTCATTTAAATAGACACATTGCTCCATCTTGTGATCGGTCATCGTTTTTTTTTTTCACTCGCTGATCGACCGCAAAAATCCTGATCGTGTAAAGCCGAATACATACAGGTTCCACTCAAATAAATAAACACAGCACTCCAAACAACCCTCAGGGGTGGATCTAATTACCTGCTCCATGACATCTGATCCGTCAGTGTGTCATGGTGGATGTCATCACCACAACACAGCTGACGTGGCATCTGTAAAGCTGTTATTGGATTTAAAAAAGAAAGTACTGCTAAACATTTCAACACTGATCTCAAAGAAACATTAACACAAAAACAAATTTAAATATAAAATGCTTTTCATTTATGCTTACCACTCATAGAAAGTACTCTCTTAAATGTAATGGTGGGTTGCTGTCAGAGTTTTTCGTCAAGATATTATTCGTTGATGGGGGGTTTGGGGCCCCCCAAATGCTCAGGGCTCAGTTGTCCCCCTTTTCCCCTTTGAGCAACACCCCTGGCTATACGAGTATTTAGAGTTACGAGCTTGGTCACAGAACAAATTAAATTCATGAACCAAGGTACCCCTGTACAAACATTGTAGAACTCTTAATCCTTGTAATAAAACCCCAAATAAAAAAGCACATTATACAATAAGAATTTCAGTTTGTCCATATAAAAACTTCAGTGGAGTAAGCATCGACTTTTTCTAGTCGCACGCTGGTTCTGGTCGAGGTTGCGTTTACAAGTCGTGAGGCTAACCGACGCTGACGGGACCGCAACATTTGAGTGACAGAGAGCCGTGTGTCGGAGCTGCAGGAGCCCCCACCCCTCTACACCCCCACTGCCGTGTCGGGATGCGATAGCGGCTCAGGAGATGTCGGGAGTCTGACGTGAAGCGAGAGAGAAGAGGTGACAAAGTGAGACAAACAAGAGCGCGAGATGACAGACAGGCCGCTCGCCAGATGACGCAGATTGAAAAGATTAACGGCGAGGACAGACACTGCGGTGAAATCCAATGAGGGCGAAGATGATGATGATGACGACGATGAAAAGCAGGCCACACACGTCTCTGGCAATCAATCATTCTATTCATCTCAATGCTGTCCCTCTACTTTCCATGGATTTAATCCCAACACACACAAACACAGACATCTTTCTCCATCCTCTGTTCATCACCACCCAGTGTTGCATAACCTCATGGCAAGTAATCTATTCATTAGTTTGACTTATATCTCATTACTTAACACAAGGAGCCGCATCGCCTTACGCCGCTGTAGTTTTACATCCCAGCGCGGCATTAAATAGACGAAGGAATGTGTGGAAATTAAGAGGGGATAAAAAAAAAAAAGGAAAATGTGTTTAACACACTGCCAAATTACATTTCAGACCATCTCTCTTGAATGCAGCCACATCATAATATGCTCACATTCGAAACCCGAGCATGCTCGGTCCAATTTTGTTGCGGTATTAAAAGAAATCAATCATCTAAAGAAAATAAAGAAATCATTCAGTTACAGGTCACTATCAAGTCACTAAATTTGAACAATCTTTACGGTCATACAAGTGCAAAATGTAAAAACAACAAAATTCTCTCTTAACTTTGACACATGTTGACTGTGAAACGAGTGGGAATAAAACTCCGGACATCCTATACGTCAGTGTGAAGGGAGCCTGCGGCTATTTTTTTCTCCTTCCTCTGGCAAATGTGACCAAAACCGGAGACTCCTTGAGGCCACCAACAGGCTACTCGTGGAATTGCAGGCGGCCAACATACAGTATGTATATATGGTGTAAAGACGGGCGTGTTTCAGGAGTGTTTCTATATCACTGACTTGTTTTATGTGTATGTTTTAAGAGGTATATTTTTATTAAAAAGTACTGCAGTGGTGCCTTGAGAGTTGAATTCGTTCTGTGACCATGTTTGTACTCATCTAAACTTATCTTTCCCCATTAAAATGAATGGAAATGCCATTAATCTGTTCCCGCCTCCCCCTAAAAATTTAATATTTAATATTTAATACTGAAAATAACACTATATGTACTTTATTAAATGTATTGTAGAATTGAAAGAATTAAACAGTTTGAGCATCATAATGAATTCATTGCGACTCCTTCTGGTGTGGGAGACTTAGCCACCAGGGGCAGTACAATACAGTCTTGACGACAGAAACGGACAAGCCTTTCACATCTGCTGCTACTCAGTAAACTGCAGTAACATTAGTTGTTTTTGCAGAAGATAAATAACATATGCCTTGGAGTATTGTTATATTGTCTATCGACGTGTGTTGATGTTGATGCACCGAGCATCCTAGTCAATTCAACTAGATGCTGAGTTCCGCCCACAGCCTGTAATAAAAACTCACAACTTCTGCAAATAAGTGTTGTCATTCGGTCTTATATCGTAGCCTTGAATTTGGTTGCGCTCTGGTGAATTCCCCATGAGGAATTAATCTGGCATGACTCCTTGGAAATGGCCACAATGCCTGAAAAAGGTCACCTTCAAACTAAAATGGCTGACTACCCGTGATTTATCGATTGTCGCGTCTCCTGTCAAAATACACGTGTGCCGGTGCAACGTTTGTAAATGGACCGCCATTGAATATGGACCATTTCATATCCCCCCCCCAAATATGCACTACTTACCCTATCCTATGTGTTGACACAGCAAGAAGGATACTCATGCTTTATATGGAAATTTTGGTGCATATTCTATAGTAGGGTGAGGGGGGTCATTTTCAAGGAGGTCCGTATGATATACTACATTAGATTTTTTTATAAATCCGACCGCACCAGTCTAAGTCCCCATCTGTCAAGTACAAATTGTGTGATGATTGAGTTAATTCCCTAAGCGGAGCTGGTTCAGGTATGGCCCTCTGAAAATGGCTGCAATCCTCAAATAATGGCAATATGGCTGACTTCCTCTGTGTTTCACGGCATGGGTTCTTCATTGCTTTTCACACGTCCTGTTATGATGAGCATGCTTGCTGAAATTTGTTGTAAATCAGACGGCTCATCTTTGGAATGAATATACTCGCATAGCCTAAACCCTACTATTACCCTCATGCTAATTTTCCCTCTTTGTTCGGGCTTGCAGCTGCTCATTAATGTCCATGTGAGTTCCTCCGGCCATTAGTCACATTGTCACGGAGTCGCTGGCGGTCCCGGGCCATAACCGGCGCGAGCTTGCTTGCCGCCTGCTGCTCGGAGCTCATCTTCTCATCTCCTGATCTCCCATTCTGTCTTTTTGTGTCGAGATCCTCCATCAATGCACGTTGGCGTAATGTCAGATTTCTTCGACAAACAAAACAAATCAACATTTTGCTTACCATTCTGAGTTTGCTCGCTTCCTCCTCTCTTCCAATCGATGAAGCAATCACATTAGTTTATCATTACAAGTGCAAACCTGAAATGTAGCTCAGGTGAGAGAAAAAAAATCCTTTAATCGGTCTCAGATTTTGCAGTCATCCATCTATCCTGTGTAACACGTGTGCGTTGAGCTCACTTCCAATTGCGCTCGGGACAAGTACGAATCCCGTGATTGACGCAATACAGATTGCTCACAGGAGCCTGAAATCCTTCACTCTACTTGACTCTAAAATTACTCCACGATGCTTTTCTGAACTCCATTTAGCTGCAAAATAACGCGGTCATGGCTACTTTCAGGGGCATGTTCGCATCACCTTAATGTTGTCTTGGCAACTACAAAGTGTGTTCAGCATCAGTGTAAATGAAACCAAGGGGTCCGATTCTAATTCTATCATCCACTGCTCCATTAAAAATATATATATTTTTTTTAGTAGTTGACACAGTTAAATCTCAGCCAGCGTGTGGGCAGAGCCAATCCATTTATTGTTGTTTTTGGATGACTTCTTGAAATTTGCTGACAGTCACACATAGACTCCTGCCAGCCGTATAGAACATTTAATCAGTTTAAATCGCACCGAGACAGTTTGCTGGCAGCTCACATCGGATTAGCAGCGAGTGAGCTCTTTATAAGAATGCAAATACGTGGCAAAGCACATCAATTAATTTCCGTCCTGTTGTTGTGAAGCACTAAGGAAGGCATTATTGAAAAGTTTGTTGATTCTTATGGGGCAAACAGCAGTGCCCCTTGCCAGCAAAAGTAGTTTTAGTAGTTATGGAACATTAATTAGACTTTATGAGAGATGGAAGCGCTATACATAGTTGTCACTTGGCATCATCTCTTGTTACACACGTTTCTGTCATTTTCTGGGAAAGTGTTTCAAAAAACAACAATGAGGCACTAAGTTTAATAAGTATTTTATGAATATTTTATGCTATTTATTAAATATTTTACATTGAAATTGTGTACGTAAGTCTCTAAGTGGATATGCATTACACATTTGGAGCATGACTGGTCATGGTTGAAAATGTATTTGATCTGACTAAGATTGGTAATAATTTACATTGCAAACACTGGACATTATCTTAAAAGACTATTCCCACCAAAGCATTTTGTGTATCCACATTTTTTTTTATAGCAGTTTTCCTCATTAGGGTTGTGGGTCAGCAGGGCACATATCGACAAACAAGTATTCACACTTTCACCTACTCTACTTCTTTAGAACTTTTAATAAACCTAACATGCGTGTTTCTGGAATGTAGGAGGAAGCCGGAAAAGCGAAGATTTGAACCCAAAAACTTTGACATGAATGATTAATGAATGAATCGCAAACCTGTTTTATTTTGTTGATCCGGTATATTTAATACGTAATATTGAGGCATATAAAAAGTCTACACACCTCTGTTCAAATGCCAGGGTTTTGTGGTATCAAAAAATGAGACCAAAGTGAATCATTTCTAAACTTTTTCCACCATTAATGTGACCTGTACCCTGTAGAACTCGAATGAATTAAAAAAAAACAAATGTTTTGAGATGGGAAGTAAAAATAAACAACTGAAGTAATTTGGTTGCTCAAATGTGCACACCCTCTTATTATTGGGATGATGCTGTGTTCCAAATCAAACTCAAATTCAAACTTATATTAAATGGGAGTCATCACACACCTGCCACCATTTCAATTGCCTCCGATTAACCCCCAGTAAATTTGAGGTGTTCTAGTAGGCTTTTCCTGACATGTGTTTTGCTCGATCTGTTCATAATTCTTTCCCCGTCGAGAGATGTACATACTATAAATGCCATTTAAAGTTTAAAAAAAAAAAAAAGACTGATCTGAGCAGTGTTTTGCTGAAAGTTTGGTCCATGGATCACCTGTGCCCACCCAAGAGATCCCAAGTGGTCAGTGAGTAACTGAAGCGAGGTACACACATTGATAATCGGACCAAATTTGAGTCTGATTCCCCCTTGCAATTAAAGTCATCAAAGGCCCGTATGTTGAATGTCTTTAAAAAAAAACAGTTCTGAGCAGTTATTCTGTGGTGTGGCATGCATTGAGAGTGACTTTTCCTCCTCGATCTGCTCAGAAAACACACAGAGCTGAATTCATCCATCCATCCATTTTCTGAGCCGCTTCTCCTCACTAGGGTCGCGGGCGTGCTGGAGCCTATCCCAGCTGTCAACGGGCAGGAGGTTTAATATACGGGCAGAGGTCGGTACACAGGCAGGCAATCCAAAAAAGGCAACAGTATCCAAAAACATGAGGCAAAAAGGCGAGGTCGATAATCGGAACAGGGTGTAGTCTTACTGTGAGTCTTTGACGTGGAAACAAGGAATGCTGGAACGCGACGACAAGGTACAACGAACTGGCGACTAGAAAGAATGTGACACGAGGTTAAATGCAAGGGGTAATTAGGGTGAACGACGCACAGGTGGTGAAGATGCTCTCAGGAGCAGGTGTGTATAAAACAGGGGGAAGACAAAAACTGGAACACACACCCATGACAGGCCTATTGTATTCAGCTATTTAGAGAGTACTCTAGATGGTCTGTGCGGGTTTTTTTAAGTGGTTTCTTTTTGGCTGCTCTTAAACTGTACAAGAAAGCCATTTCCCTCCAGTAAACCCTTTCTTACCACTATTCCCCCCATCCCACCCACTGTCTCCCCTCCTACTGATACAAATCAATGCAAGTGCTCAGGCCCTTCCTCTCGGCGCACTGTTCTCCTTTCTCCTCCGAATACTTTTACCTCCCGTGGCGTCACTCGCTTTGAAAACTCTTGCCCACCCCCTCACCCAATCTGTCTGTCTGTCTCTGTATGTGTGTGTTTGTGTTTCCCAAGCTGTCATCTCTGCTGGAAAGTTCATCATAAAACTTTCTCTGCTGACTGACTTTTTAAATGTCAAGCAAGAGGGAGAGTGCTGTTCTGTTAAGTGGTTAAGAGAATGGATAGATGGATGTTACTTTTCCCCTTCCCGATCACATTTTCTTCTTTAACTTACACAATGTCCCTTTTAGTGCCTTGAGCTACACACACACACACACACACACACACATCCATACAATTAATAAATAGCTATCAATTTTGCTAGCAATTATCTAACATTACTGTGGGCTGTGAAAGACTTATTTTCCGGGCTACTTTAAGTAACTTGCTCATCGTGGTGAGCCCACTGAATGAAGCAATGACGTGACTCGACCATTTTCTGCCTATGTGTTGCTCCACCATTTGTGTGAAAATATCAGTGGCTTGAAGGGTTTTAACACCGTGACACCGATGCTATTCGTTAGCCAATCTATGGTGTTTTTGCATTGTTCATTAGCATTAAGCTAAATGGACTGATCCAAATCAAAGCGATGTAGTTGTTTTTTTTTAAATGTGTAATTCTCTTTATTTTATAATTAATTTGAGAAAAAAAGTTAACTTTAACTGGGAGTGGCAATAAAAACTTTGTTGACCATCTGCCAAACTGCTGCTTGTTGTGAAGTGAGTTGAGCGGAGTTCACTGCCACAATATAGATTTCGTATCTTAAATTTTGACTTCGAACTCAAAGCAAAAGAAATCGTCGGCACGGCGATTCGTACCTCGTAAAACTTGTAAGCCGGGTCACTATGTCAAGGCACCAAGGTATTTGTGTTAGCGGTGCTAAATAACTGATTGAGAAAACAAACCAATCGGAAGAATCATCTGCTGGTGCGTTTTACTGTTAACTAATAAATAATATCTCACTCGAGGTTGTCATGTTGTACTGTACATGTGGATTATCTTCACAGAATCACATCTGTGATGATATACAGTAGGCTACAACGTCCCTCTTGTTTTATTTATGTATAGTGCATATTGTATGACTTCCTATCGACAAAAGGTAATGAGTCTCTCATTTCATGTGTAACAAGGTAAAACATGTTTATACAAAGTGCACAATGTCATTGAAGCACTGCATTCATATTTTACATTGAAATCTACATAATTCATAATTTTAGGGGTAATTGAGCCAACTAATTTTGACCTGCATGCATCCATCAGTGTTAGTGAAAAAAAGCTTTTATTGCCTGTCATCTGCGCAACATCCATTATCTAAGGTCATCTATGCTTGGTTTATTAAAACAAAGTAAACTGACAGGCCCCTCTCTTGTAAACAATGGATGCCCCCGGAGAAAGCCAATATAGAATTTGTTTTATCAGAATGGCACGTGTGAATGCCTTTTCATTTAGACAAATATGATATGATATACAGTATGTGAACACGACCAAAGCCTATACTATGAATATTGTCATCTTTCAGGGTGACATTTGTTTAAAAAAAAAAATCAACTTTTAAGTTTCTACAGTTGCCTTATCGCGGTCCCCTTCGCCATTCACCCGAGCCAGAAGGAAGTCCTCTTTTCCTGAATGCAGAAGAAGGTTGCTCATACGTAGTTGTATACTGGATTGGCTTCTTATTAGATAAACACTACATCGCTCCAATCACCTTCATTAGAAAGTGCTCTATTCCAAGCAGATTTTATCAGCGGTATCCCATATATATATCTATATATTAATATAGATATATATATGTAAAAACACTGATGTTTCTTTCATAACTGCCCACCATGAACTTATGTACTTACATAGGCCACACCGGTGCATTGGAAAAGTCATAGCATATATAAATAGCAGTATAGAACATTATAGTCAAAGTGTTTGTGTTTGGAATTTGTGGAGTGGTGGAAACGAATTAATGATGCTAATCTACCGCCAAAGAGAGTTTGTTTGTTAATTGAAAAGCCTTGTGTGGGAAGAAAGAAAGGAAGAAAAATAGAAAAACAAAAAGGCTTGTGCTTTTGTGTGTGGCCAAGCACCCAGAGGATTTTTCAACGTGGTGAATTTGCAAATAAAGTTGAATTTCACACTTGCTTGGGGATATAATTC
The DNA here is from genome assembly GCF_024500385.1 of Phyllopteryx taeniolatus. NCBI lineage: Eukaryota > Metazoa > Chordata > Actinopteri > Syngnathiformes > Syngnathidae > Phyllopteryx > Phyllopteryx taeniolatus. The sequence continues at coordinate 14,531,665 of NC_084507.1, forward strand.
CGAATGTGACAGTGTAAATAACATTAGTTTGTCCTAATGTGTTTTGTGTGTTTGTTTGTTGTTTTGGATGTCTACCTGGGTTCTTGGTACATTTATTTGCACACACATTATTGGCTGTCAATACAATCAATGTCTTGTTAGATAATGTCAATACATGTGTATGTGTGACGTGTGTGTGTTGTGGAGACTGAATGAGTAGTGTATACAGTGCGGGGCGTCTATCGGGGGGCGGGGGTGGGCGTATGGGTAGACAACTGTCTCAGGGCCCTGAGCATTTGGGGGGCCCCCCTGGCTGTCCGGCAGGGGCCCCAAACCAAGATGCAAGGTGCCATTCAATCGTGGGTACATGCCAAGAGGCGCTACCATTCTCAAACCTTTTTACTCCAAGTACCACCTCAAAAAATACTCATGTTCTGCATGTACCTCAATAATGATCAAATAATTTTGTCTTCTTACTTCGGGTTCGGGTTAGGGTTCGCGATCGACGCATTGAGCACCCCTGTACTAGATGTTTTAAAAGTTGTCAATTTCATTTGAATTTATTTAATTCAGGGATTCTTTCGCATACGACTGTAGAGAGCACTAGTGGTACACCTACCATGCTTTGACAATCACTAAATTACTGTATATGGCATTTACATGTGCCTCTGCGTGACTGAGTTACCGTGGACTTTTTTGAGGGTGGATTATACCTCTTAATTTTCATTGTGCTTGACATTACTGTATTAAAGTAATTGTATGACATGTCAAGCTTGCGTAAGGCAGTACAGCAGAAGGCGGAGGTATTACATGGTAATAAAATAGACTGAATTGAAGGGGCAAGGTAACGCGCACACTGAGAAAATGTCACGCCAAATCTCTGGCGGGTGTCAAAGTTAGCCTGGAAACATGCAAATAACCCGCAAACGAGCGGATGCACGATGGGACCGGCGGTTATCGCGTTGACATCGTCATGGCAATAATGCCAGATGACATGCACGTGTGCACGCATGTGTTTGCTTGTAATGTGTTTGAGTGATGGATGAATAGACAGGAACAGTTTGAAATCAACCTGTTTGCAGTAAATAATTCAAAATGTTGCAGAACACTGGAAGAAATTTAGTAGAGGTGACCGGATTATTTGAAAGGCTACAAATTGGCCAGACGGCTGCACTGCCGAGAACACATTCACGCAAGAGGTGTAAAAGTACTGGGACTCCTGTTTGCTATACCTACAGGAAATGACAATGGAAGATGAGTTTGTCCTGTTCGCAAAGTGGTGCCATGAGATACAAGTTTAATTTGTTCTGTGACCACGCTCTTAACTCAAAAATGAATGGAAGTGCCATTAATGCGTTCAAGCCTTCCCCCCCAGAATTTTTTTTTTTAAATAAAATACCAATCTATGATATTGTGCTTTATAAAAACATACCAACATAATGAAGATAGACAGTAGATTAAACAATGTGTGCATCATTATTTATACATTGTGGCTCCTTCTGGTGTGTATGACTTGGCCACCGGAGGACTGTAGGCAGACACAAACAAAGAAGACTTTCACATCTACTGTAAGTGACTTGGTTACTGCAGTAATATTAGCAATTTTGCAAAGGATAAAGAATATCAGCCTGTTGGTATTGTTATATTGTATGTCTACATGAGTTGCTCCACCGTTTGAGTTCAAATATCCATTACTTAATGGGTTATAACACCATCACATAGAGGCTATTTGTTAGCCCGTCTATGGTGTTTCCCATTATGTGTTACCATTAGGCTTAGTAAATGTCAACCGGGAATTAGAATAAACAGTTTAAAGTCTCTTTTTGAAGAACTGTTCTCTTGAAAATCAAAGCCAAACACTGGATTGGGCTCTTCCACCCCAAACTCATTCAAGCAAGTCTTTATGGACCTTGTTTTGTTCCTGCTAGAAGAGAGACGTACTTTACTACTCTAGTAGCAGTAGCGCAAAACCATTAGCGATAGCACTGGTAGCAGATGTGTAGTTGATATCCTCCCACTGTCCTCCAAAGTCATTATCGTGATGCAACTGCAGGTGGCATGTAAACAGACACTGTTGACTTAATGTGTGTAATGTTTGCACTCAGCACCCACATGTGCTCATAAGCATATGAGGATAATCTGTGTGTGCTCTTAAAGTGCACTCTGCTATTTACCGGCGTGTTGCAGCCTGCTTGATCGTCCAGATAAGTATTAATTTTCGGCAAATGCTACATTCGCTTGTGTAGCTTTATTCGCCTATTATTCGCTTGTCCCTACAGCAAGGTTTCTTCTTTTCATTCAATAATAGAAGATGTCACATGGTTTGTTCTGTTGCCTTTTGGAGCACGTAGAATTGTTTACCATGTGAACACAAACCATGGGGGACATGGATATTGTTTACAAACTGATTCGAACGAGGGGAAGCGGACTCTTCGTCACCGAAACCTCTTTCATAAAGTACAGTACAATAACCAGACGTGGTTTTCCATTTGGAATGGTCCCCAAGTCCCATAATGATAACTCCTCCAACGGTTCTACCTTGCAACTTTGATTGACAGTCACGAAGGATTGCACTAAACTCCCCGACAGTGAGTCACTGTTCATCAAGTATTCCGTTTCGAGTGAAAATGCACCTAGCGGCTTGTGCATCATCACAACGTGATACTTGAATCAGCTTTTAATTACATGTACCAACTCTGAGGTCCTGAAAAGAGTCGTGAAGGAGAGACGGGGAACGGGAGGCAAGGAAATGAGAACACAGCAGCGGAGGCGACAGAAGGCGAAAAAGCAGGTCAAAGTAATAAAGTAGAAGAATCGCATGGAAGGCAAATGAGGGAGGGAGAGCCAGAGAGAGAGAGGAGGTAAACAGGCAGAGAGAGAGAGAGAGCGAAAGAGAGAGAGAGCGATGGATTATGCAAATGAGGGGAGCGCATGTGAAAAAGCACAAAGTAAAATGAGTGGTGCGGGGGACAGTGAGGGACTTCTGACGGAAAACACAGAGAGATGTTGAATAAAGAATTATTTTCTTATTTTTCTTATTTTTATTTATATTCGATTAGAAAATACTGTTACCATTTAATCAAATAAAGTGCTGTACAGGGTAAGGAACCAAGCTGGAGATTAGTCTGTCATTTGGAATCAGTTTTGTTTTTGTTTTTTTATAAATCAACAAGGATCTTGCGCTGATGTAAATTCCCAATGATTGTTGCCTTGACATGGAACAAGTCTTAGAAACACTAGCAGTCGAGCAGAACAATTAGCTAGCATTTTAGCGTGTCTTTTTTTGTTGACAATCAATGTGTATATTTAAAAAAAAAAATCTATTTTCATGTCAAAATAGCATTGTGGGGAGTGATGATAGTTCTGAGCCAGCATGCCAGATTCTAATGAGCTGTTTTGTTCGGGGCTCTTGCACAGTGTAATTGAATAGTGATGGTAATGGTTACTCACCATTAGAAAATGATGGCCAGAGCCTCCAGCGAGAAGGAAGCTCGAAACTGAGAGGTATGACAACAACTCGGTAAAAACAGGAAAGTGCATTTCTTGGCACTTCTGAAAAGTTCCACATAAGAACAACAGATCCCCGTTTACAAAAAGAAATTGCTGTCATATGCATGTTAGCAGATGGCAATGGAACTGTGGAGAAGTATTATACAGTAATGCCTTGAAATACGAGTGACCCAACTTCATAGTTTTTCGAGATACGAGCCGTCATTGGGCCAATTTTTTGCTTAGACTTTTAATTATACGTTTATTTCATTACTGTTTATTTGGTAAAGAAATGTAATGTACACTGGTGGCTGAGTCTTTCCTTAACCACGGGATTACAGTTCGTTACTAGCACTGGTACGCTTTATTCACTTTGCTCACAATGTTTACCGTAGATGGACAGTTGTGGAAGCCAGTTCTGTGTTGCTGTGGACACTGTCTTGCTTTTTTAAGTCTGAAATAATTCCAAACTTTGGATATCTTTTACACACTCTTTCCTCCTGGCGCGTGCTTATTGCTACCTAAGTCTGCAGTAACATCAGGCCATGTGGATCAATGAGCACCGCAAAATCCCATGATGCAAAATTAGATATGTACAGGGAAAGAAAAAAAAAAACACACCATACAGTGAGACCGCAAAAAGTGAACCGCAATATGGGGCGGGACGACGGTATTGTATTGTACATTAGAAAGCCCTGCCCTCGCTACGTCTTTCCGCCTCGAGTCCTCCTCCTACAGCTGCGTGCACCGCAGATAGACTGCATCGTTAAATTCCCATAAATGCTGGACCGCCTCTTCCACTCCCCCCTTCCTCCCCACCACCGCTTCATCGTCCTTCCGGCGTCTCATTTCACGGCCTCGGTGGCCTCACTAATGGCCATCAACCTCGAACGAGGACGGAGACTTAGTGTGGAGGTAAAGCGCTCCTTCCTCCAAGGCAATTCCCCTCCCATGTAATTTCAGATTTAGACGTAGTTTATAAACCTAATTGTACTTGTGTTAAACCACATTTAAGAGCCACACAACTAATTCCAGAGATTACTGATACAGTCACAAGGCTTCTTTCAATCTGCAGTCTGTTTTATTTTTTTAAATATTTTTTTTGCGTTGATTTTGCGCAAATATCAATCTGTCCAAATCCAGGAACTTCTTCTTCTTGGAAAATGGTATTACTCCAGTCCATTTCCATATATGGAAGTAATTTCCTATTGCTACAAATGATGGGCTCCTTTGTAGATTTGCATAGCTCAAAAATGGCAAAATTACATTTACATATTTTATTTTATTATTATTATTTTATTTTTTTACATTGAGATAATCTCTATCTCATCGTCCGCAACCGGATGAATGAAAGACAATGCATAATAAATTGATTGATTTTAATAGTCTCTTGTGTTGAATCTCATTAGATCACTCTTGGGAGATGCTCCAGTCCTAATTAACAGTGTAACATCGGTCTAAGTTACCCGTAATAATTACACATTTAAATTTTTTTTCTCCTTAGAAAATAAATCCATCCATCCATTTTCTGAGCCGCTACTCCTCACTCGGGTCGCAGGCGTGCTGGAGCCTATCCCAGCTGTCATCGGGCAGGAGGCGGGGTACACCCTGAACTGGTTGCCAGCCAATCGCAGAGAAAATAAAAAGGTTAAATAAAATAACAAGGTTAAATAATATATAAACCTTTACTATACAAAAGGTTTTTCTTTATTAAGAAAATTAATTAATTTAAAAAATAATTTTAAAGGGGCCTCAAGCAGATATCTGTGTTTTGTTTCTAAATACATTAAATATCCTTGACGATAAGTATGGAAAACTTATGCAAAGACTTACAACAATATAGTGCTGCTGAATTGTTGAGATATACTGTAGTTTAAGCATCTTATTCACCAGCTGAATTTTCCTGATTTTGTGGGCGGGGCTAAAAAGCAGCCCTGGGGCATATACTTTCTATTGCGAGTTCCCTCCCCCACTATATAAATACAAAGTGACGTCATTTCGTTTGGCTATGCTGCTCAGTTCTAAGCAGAGGTGGGCAGAGTAGTCAAATATTGTACTCAAGTAAGAGTACTGTTACTTTAGAAAAATATGACTCAAGTAAAAAGTAGTCCTCCAAATATTTACTTGAGTAAGAGTAAGGAAGTACTCAGTCAAAAACCTACTCAAGTAAAGAGTAACTCGTACCTTCTGATTTAAAAAAATAAAGAAATAAAAATCACAGCATGAACGTGAAATAAAATAAAAAAATAATATGTGGGAGTTCTCACACACCTGCCACGATTTCAATTTTAAACTGCCCAAAATCCAAAAACACATGTATTGGGCCCTACAGAAACATTGTTTGCTTTATTCACTTAAATGACTTCATGAAGAAGCTATTTGCTGACAAAACTTATTGATAGTGTGTGTTTGGGGTGTGGGGGGCGAGAGTAAGAGAGAGATCTGCAATTTACCGCAAGGTGTTTTCTCTAGTTAGAAGTGGGCTGGAACATCCAAAAGTTGGGCAGTCACAATTTAAGAGCCGCATGACTAAGCTTTTGTTTTTCGGAGTGTGTAGTAAAGTAAGCACTCGCGCAGCTGTTTTTTTCTTCCCTAAAATGAGTCACTTTGATTGCCTCACAAAAGGTTTGTGTGCGTTCATGTGATTGGTGAATTGGAGTCAAATGACACTCGTGATCACGTTGGACTGGCAGAATGGCGCCCTATGCGGAAGTCGATGATGAAGTCTAAAAATAGATTGCGCACGCACTACTTGATAAATAAAAGTAGCAAGCGGCATGTCGATCATTGTAACGGAGTAAAAGTATCAATTCTTCTTCACATGAATACTCAAGTAAACGTAAAAAGTATGGTTCATTAAAACGACTCTCACAAGTACAATTTATCCAAAATGTTACTTGAGTAAATGTAACGGAGTAAATGTAGCGCATTACTAACCACCTCTGGTTGTGAGTGAACTATGCTTAGTGTCCATAACAAGGCCCATTTACCACTCCAGCTAACCATGGCTCCACCCCAAAAATGCGTCTTTGATGGATGCCTCAATTTACAGAACTGCTTGGTGATGTTTTTTTAAGCTCCCAAAAAAAATAGGAAATAAAAAAGCGATGGATTGACTTTTTGAAGACACACGGAGATGGCGAGCTGAACATCAACACCATCAGTCGAATCTGCAGTCCGCATTTTACGACGGATAGTTTTGTAAACTTTCACCAGAGACAACATGGCTTCGTGGGTAACTTGATACTAGTGAATGGGGCAGTGCCCACTGTCTAACTACCTGGGCTTCCTCCTACCATCCCGCTGTCATCAGGTGCCCTGTTCAGCTGTGACATTATTCTACCAACCATGGTAACTATTTTTATGATTATAGTCCACAATAACCATTCAATTTTGAAGTTGAGCCACCTAACGTGATTTTACATCATATAAGGTATCACCCCCTCAATATGTTCTATTTCTTTTGGCGCATCCATTCGACACGCCCACCGCATTTGAGAGCAGACAGGTGGCCCTTATTATTCAAGTTTTCAAACTTGATTTTATATACAGAAGTGCTCGAGTTACGATGCACTCGCCCTACGACGTTTCGACTTGACGACGCCCGCGGTTCGTCCGCCATTTTGTCCCAGCACCATAGTGTTTCTGCTTAGCTAGTGCATAGTGCTTGTCTGTGTTTGTGCGGCGGGAGTATCTTTTCCTCTTTTTTTTCCACACTCTCAGCAGTAATGGTAAGTACAGCATCTTATTTTTCTTATTTTAATGTATTTTAGTTTCTTTATGGCGGCATGGTGGCCGACTGGTTAGAGCGTCAGCCTCACAGTTCTGAGGTGTGGGGTTCAATCCCCGTCCCCGCCTGTGTGGAGTTTGCATGTTCTCCCCGTGCCTGCGTGGGTTTTCTCCGGGCACTCCGGTTACCTCCCACATCCCAAAAACATGCATTAATTGGAGACTCTAAATTGCCCGTAGGCATGACTGTGAGTGCGAATGGTTGTTTGTTTCTATGTGCCCTGGGATTGGCTGGCAACCAGTTCAGGATGTACCCCGCCTCCTGCCCGATGACAGCTGGGATAGGCTCCAGCACGCCCGCGACCCTAGTGAGGAGAAGCGGCTCAGATAATGGATGGATGGATGGATGGATGGATAGTTTCTTTATACGAAGTGTTAACCTTTCCTGCTACTGTCACCTGACCGTGGTCGGGAGACGCAGGGGTTAACTCCCTTCTCTCGTTGCACAGCTAAGCTGGGTGGCTGCAACAATAAAGGCACGAAGCACCGATTTGCTGCTTAAATGGCTTTATTAGCTCCTCTGCACATTCGACGTCAACGGGTCCTCCGCACATTCGACGTCAACTGGTCCTCCGCTAATCGCTACTCTTCCCCGGTCGCCGTCAATACACACTCACACATCGACGCACACGCCCACACACACTGAGCTTTATTATTATATTTGATGTGGTGGTTCAATTAAATTGTGAGAGTGTGTACATGCTTGCATAAAAGAGATCATTCTCACAAGTCAAAACAGTTCCCAGGTGTCCCAATAAAAAGTTTCTTACATTTTCCCATCAAAATACACAAAGGATAAAGAATTACAGTACACTTTACATCTGACTTTAGCACTTGATTCAAATGATTGGTATTGGGGGCGGTTCTCTCTCATGCAAATCAGCTTTCATTACCGTGACAACTGGGGCAAAGCTAGACACTATATACGATGTATATTTAGTGACTTATCCGACAGCTCCAGTCATTTTTTTATTTTTATTTAAAAATTTTTTGAAAGAAACTTGAAACAAATCTATCGGCATTTTTTAGTGTCATTTTGGGACTTCTGGAGACTCCTTCACACCATGAAGATTTTATTGTATTTTCCCTCATGGGGGCATCACTTCATCATCAAACTGCCCACTGATTTACACTTTATCAATTATTGTAGCGAATCTGTGCAGACACATCACAAAACACAAATACCCTCATGTCGACAACTTAAATGGCCATTCTAGTATGTGCTTGTCATCAGAATGTAATGCCAATAATACTGTTAGCTTTTGCTAATAGCTGCAGCTCCACTTACCTTTGTCCTTTAAGGAAATAGTGATTTCTTGCCCAGTTAAGCTAACAAGTGGTGGGTGGAGTAACTTGGTGTGAGGGCGGTATGATGACAGTTAGCTGAAATGTAATGTCACAGTTTGGTATAATTCAGAACCGCTCGTTCACAGATATATTTTCAGAAATAGGCAGAGGGTTTACTTTGTGGTTTATGTTCACACTTGATGGATGGGCTGGCAATCCAATGAGCCAGCTATTTCTATACAAGCAATTCAAAAGTCAATTTTCCGTATTATTGTCAATTAAAACAACATTTGTAGGTTCTTTATGCACATGTGTTTAACTTGATTTTTACCTTCATTCAACTGACAAATAGTGCATAAAATTATTATAAAAATCAGTACTAAAAGCATTTGCACAAAACAAATAAGGTGTCAGTCATAGAAATGCCTAAAGATCAATACACCTCTGCCGCTTTTAGTGAGTCAACAATATTAAATGACGCCATCCTAAAATTGTTTCAAATTCCAGCTAGCTGTGACCAAAACAGCCAGAGGTTGTAATACACATCAGTCAACTGTCTTAATGAACTAATGGCAGCTGTTGGTACAATGTGTACAATTAGCTTCAGGGGTCTGCTTCGTAGAAATCATGTTTTATTCAATCACAAATGCTGCGTTGTTTTGCTTGGATTTTTCCAGAGGGAATGAACAACATTTCAGCTGCATTGACTTGCTTTGCTTAAGGCAGCATCACAACACTTGATCCAAGGTACTAGGAGAAACAAGACCAATCCCGAGCGTTCCTGCTGGGTAGCGGCTCCTTGACAATTAGCTAATCTTTAGAAACGGTGGAGTGCAATGGACGGGTAGAATCAGTAAGACATCAGCGGTAATGCCACGTCCCGGCCCTGACTGTGAGGTCAAATGCTGAGACGTGGAACAGGGTGGTTTGGCGAAACAAGTTTCTCGGGTTGAGTTTCACTTTTGACATCAGGAACTGTTTCTCTTTTACGCAGCTTTAATGTTGTTGTTTTTTGTCATTGCTGTCCTAATGTACTGTTTACTTTTCTTTGATATTTTAATTCATTCCGTGACCATGCTTGTAATTCAAGTCAATTGTATCTCAAGTCAACGTTCGCCATTAGAAATGAATCGAAAGGCCATTAATCCATTCCAGGCGCAAAAAGACACCATTATATTTTGAAACTAGAGCTGTTGGAAATTGTGCTGCTCATTGTATCTCAACGCACCACTGGAATAATTTTTTGACCAATGAAGTGAAATTGGATTATTGGAATCACTGCTCTTTGGAATCACTGCTCCAAAGAAAATATTTAAGATGTTATAAACCAAATATTGTGTTAAGTAAAATACAAATAGGGTGGAACAGTAGACGTCTGGTTAGCACATCTGCCACACAGTTTGAGGACCCTGGTTCAAATCCGAACTCACCTCTGTGGAGTTTGCATGTTCTCCCCGTGCCTGTATGGGTTTTCTCCAGGTACTCTGGTTTCCTCCCACTCTCCAAAAACATGCATGGTAGGTTAACTGAAGACTCTGAATTGCCCATAAGTCTGAATGTTTGTTTGTCTATATGTGCCCTGCGATTGGCTGGCGACCACTTCAGGGTGTACCCCGCCTCTCGCCCAGAGTCAGCTGGGATACGCTCCAGCATACCCCCGACACTAGTGAGGATAAGCGATGTAGAAAATGGATGGATAAAATACAAATCTAAATATTTAATAAGTGATTTTTTTGTAGTACACTTATACCCTTTTGAAAATATACAGCAGAATGATGCCTGTGGGAAAAAAATTGCTTTACATTCCTGACGATACAGCTGTCTACTGACAGTCGTTTGTGGGGTGTTTTTGTGAAATACAATCTATAAAATTGTTATTTTATTGCGTGAATGTGTCATACATGGATGACATCAGACAAGCACCATATTTTCTTCTACTATTACCTGAGGTAATTTCTTGTTTCCAGGAGACAAGGCAAAAAAACGCCGACCACCTTTCTCATCAACGTCAACATGTTCTGCTTGTTCAGTGGCTTCGGATTCCTCACTCTTTTATCTGTCATCCTTTGTGACCTCCTAGTGGGCTGCCTGAGAATAATAGCCAAATCAATTATGGCGGTAGTCGTCCTCCCAGAGTTGTAAAACTAGCTTCTCCCAGACCTCAGACTCAATGTGATGTAGCCACAATAGAGTGAGAAAACAAGGGAAGTGGGAGAAAGAGGGTGATGTATTATTCGGTGTCACCCAGGTACTGTGGGAACTGTCGCGACTTTGTCTCCAGATTGTTTACTTGAGACTTTGCCATTTTACTCTGTCAATATGGGGCAGCTCCACTGAGGGGGAGTGAGGCTGAATACATGAGTGATTTTAGAGGAGAGGCTTTTCATCCACTGTATGTCTCTTGGGTCTTCAACATTCTGTTTGTGTCGCGCTGTGTGCGCGTGCATTAGGGTCAATAAAGGCTGATGATAGGTTGACGTAACAAAACCCAACCACGAGAAGAAGTGAGAGGCCGGCGCGACTGTCACATCGTCTTCTTCGATTCACGGACGCAACCTATATTGATGATGATGTTGTGGTTAGCAGCGGTACGCTGAGAGGGTAGAGACATAGTGTGTGTGTGTGTGTGTGTGTGTGTGTGACTGTGTGTGTGGCTGTGTGAAAAGTGATATGTCCTCCTGGAGTTTATGGCTCGATACTCTGTGGCAAGTCTTGAGTCTGCAGTGATCCTCCGACACTGCATGAAGCAAAATAATCCACATGTTTTCCTCCATTTCTTGTTGTTTCTTTTATTTAAGACAGAGATATGTGTTGTGAATAATAATTATGGTGAGAAATGTGTATAATTGCTTATTGTCTGGAATCTTGAAGCAATTGAGGCACAGTGGAGCACTCTACTTGGCTCCAACCAGCAGAGGTCCTGTAGATTCATCCATACATCAATTTTCTATACTGCTTCCCTTCTATCCCAGCTGACTTTGAGCAAGAGGCGAGGTACACCCTGGACTGGTTGCCAGACAGTGTTAGTCAGTTGATTCGTAACTTGTAACTCGAACATGATGTCACATCCACGCAGAGCATGGAAGTACCTTGTACCTTTTCATTACTTCAACTGGGTTTACGTTTGCTAGGCTAACTTTGTCCGTGAGAACCAGTAACCCGTTTACTGTATAATTGTACGGTGGTGTCTTGAGACACAAGCGACCCAATTGACAAGTTACGAGCCGTCATTCGGCTGATTGTTTGCTTTGATTTCCAAGCAAAAATTTGAGATAAGAGCGCTGTGTGGTGGTGGTGGCAGTGAATTCAATTCGGCTCACTTTGGAACAAGCAGCAGGTTGGCATAGTGAACAAATCTTTGAAAATGAAGCTTCAGGCTGTTTAATGCCACTCCCAGGTGAGGTTTACTGTCAAACTAATCATAAAACAAACGAGAACTACACTTTCTGTCTTTAAAACAACCACATGACTGTGCCTTCATGTCCACTAGCTTAATGCTGAGACATAATGTGAAATGCCATAGATGGGCTAAGAGACATCTTTTTGGCAGTGTTATATGTTAGGCAACAGCTCTTTGAACACAAACAATGCAGCAACACATATAGGCAGATAATATAACATTACAGACAGGCATGTAATTTTTTATGCTCTGCGAAACACATTACTGTAGACTACTGCGTCGCTTACAGTAGCTAAATGAAACTCTTCTTTGTTTGTTTGCATGACTGTGTTATACTGCCACCCGGTGGCCAAGTCACACACACCACAAGTAGCCGCAACGTCATTATTTAACCATTATGCACAAACTATTTAGTTCTTAAACTTCTCTTTAATTATGTTAGCAAATCAAAGTAAATGTATTTATTCAGCGCAATTCATACACAAGGTAACTCAATGTGCTTTCCATGATTAAAACCATTTAAAAACAAAGAAAGAAACCGCTTATAAACATTTAAAACAAAGCTTTTTTGGAACGTGTTGCAGCCATAAAATTCTAAGTTAATGATTATTTGCTCAAAACAATCACGTTTATCAGTTTGAACATTAAATATCTTGTATTCTGTTTTTATTTATGTTTAACACAGAGTCCAAACTTCATTGGAATTGGGGTTGTAATTAAACTTGAGTATTAAGGCTCCACTGTATTGAATTAATTAATTTTTATTTTATTGTATTTCGTGTATTTAAGTGTGAAATCAGAAATACATTATTCTTGAAATAAGAATATCTGTGTTGGAAAAAAAAACACTTTCCCTTGTCACATACCACAAGCATCCTTGGGTGTCCTAAATATAGTTGATTATTATTATTATTATTATTATTATTATTATCATCATCACCATCTAAAATACAGCAATATACAAGCAATATCTCTCTTTAGTACGCTCTAACAAAATGCAATTAAATGTCACATACTTATCTATTACTGTGAGAGAGAGCATTTTCATTAAATTTTTCAGTGACTACTGTATGAACCTTAATGGGAAAATTACAGCTTGTGCTGAAGGCAAGTTTCTATGGAACTGTACAATTTGGCGTGAGGAATGTTCCGTCTGGCTGCATTGAAATTGTGTCTCTAGCTTAGATTAACTTTACTGTTTTCTTATGGTCGCCATTAGAAGGCTTATTTAGGGATGTTGTAGGATGCCATTATTGCATGTTTTTTTTTGTTTATTTATTACAGCTTTAAGCTTGTTCATGGTTGTCGTCTTGTATCCCCCTGTGGTTCTAACATTAGCATTTACTACCTCCCTCCATACTTTTCTACAAGTTCACCCACTGCACAGTCCTAAAAGGGAAAGATGCCCCAGGGGCCCATGATCTTATAATCCCCTTCCAATTTAGAAAGCTCTCTGGTGCATAATCGCAAGCTCAAACCTCATTTTTTTCCCTCCCCGCTTTCCATCCCAGTAAGAAGCCTACATCAGAATCAGAATCATCTTTACTTGCCAAGTATGTCCAAAAAAACACACAAGGAATTTGTCTCCGGTAGTTTGAGCCGCTCTAGTACGACAACAGACAATCAATTGACAGAGAACACTTTGAGACATAAAGACATTGACAAAAAAAGTCACTGAGCAATAAAGGGTTAATAGTTATCTGCGCGACACAGCTTCATTTACTAAAAGACAGTCACTGATTCTTCTTTGTGAATGTTTGTTGTCATTTCTCACTCACATTTCACCTAATTTACTGGTCATGTTCATTCAGAAAACGTGTCAGGCTCAGCTCTGAGGTGGAGCTGAAACTGGTTAGGCTTTCGTCCAAGTGCGTCCATAGGACTATTTTATCTCCGCTGATAACTATGTTCATACATTTTATGCGCACATACAGTGATGATTTGACAATTCTAGGGCAACATGCTTATCTATTTTCCCATTTTGCATCCTTGAGGTAGCTAGGGTCCAAATAGGTACTAACAGATCTTTTTGTTTGCACCACATTATTATTCCACTTTTTGGAAGGTTTCAAATGAGACATAAAATGCAAGAATTCCCAGGTGTTATCTGTGACATCCTTTCGTCAAAATATCCCAAGAATCAACAATTATGACATGCTTTGATACTCTATTTTCTGTCTTGCTGAAATCAGCCCGTTTTTAGGGGGCAGTCATGTAAGTGAGCCAGCCCTCATCCTGATCCATACAGTAATCCCTCGTGTGGGGGTTATGTTACAGAACACCCTTACAATAGATGACCGAGTGTTTATATTATTTAAATTTATTTTAATACTTCATGCATACACTGTATGACCAACAATCAGTATATGCATGTGAGGTGCAGGTATTATATTTGTCCACTTAGGGTCGCTATTTAAACATTCTACACTATACTAACTGTGTCTGTATGTGCCTTTAAAAGCCTTTCAAATAGCTAACAATGTTAAACTTCACTGGAGACGTGCAGTTGAGTAACCTGACAGTGAAGTAACACTTGTACCCTGCAATTTGGCGCATTGCGTTTAGCTTCTTTTATTAAGTATGAAATGATCCCCAACTTTTGACATTCTCTGTCTTTAAAGCCCTCTTGCCTCCTGGCTCCCACTTATTGCTACTTAGGTTTGCAGTCACAGTCCGTGTGGAAAAATTACAGCAAAAAAATAAAAATAAAAATCATCCCAAAATCTCACAAAATAACGAACAATCTGCGATATAAGTACAATTTAAAAAATCTGTGATGCACTTAACCTGCATAAATTTAAACGCGATATAGTGAGGGAAGACTGTATAATGCTGAGGCAATGGCATGTCTGGCTTTTGTTGTTACCATGTCAGTCGGGAGAGGAGCCTGAACTTTGCAACAGACGTTTCGCGGGCTACTGCTCGTCATCTCGCCGACAAGTGTATGTTTTAACAGCGGGCTGGATCTCGCCAGCAATTGTTTGTGTAATGGAGGGCTGGATTTCGCTGGCGAGTGTGCACGTTTTAGCCATTATTTGGCTGTGTCCTCTTCTGTGTCGCTTGGTAGGCTGGCTCTCCTCTTCTCACCGCTCAGTGTGCGCTGCAGCTGGCAACATGTTTCTTCTTGCGAAACCAGATCCCAGAGTATGGTTTGCATCGTTTGTGTCCCGGGTATATTGTGTATTTTTTAAAGAAATGTTTAAATTTTTTTTTACATGTATAAATGTTTTTTTTTTTTTTTCTTCACATGTGGGAAAGGAGAGCCTCAGTTGCTGATACACTTTTCAGCCTTTTATTGACTGCAGAGAGAACAGTAAAACACTTATGCAGGAACTGCTGTCGGCCACGGCTCACGCCCAGACACTCACACGCGAACTCGCCAATTTCATATGCCACCCCACCAGACTCTTAAAGGCGCATGCATGTACACAGCCACTAAAATTTGTATAGTATTTTCTTTCCATTTTATGCTTGCAATTTTGAGTGTTCAGATACAGTACATTTACAGTGTGTTTAAAACATGTTTTCGTAAGTGTCTTAATATGAGTCTGGAACGTATCCCCTGCGGTAATTAGGGGTTCACTATACTTGATATACTTTTTGTGAGATTTTTGTGTGGTGGTGTGCTGTTAAATTTTTGTGATGTAAAAACATGTGCCTGTATTCGACAGATGGACGATGGTCAAGTGCTTCGCCATTAACTGTCAAACTTTACCCTGAACGTCACATCCACCCTCCCAAAATTGCCTCTAGTCATCACATTTTCAGTCATTTTTGCAGAGCTGTGTGGATTGTTTTGTTGTCCTGTTTATGGCTGCTTTAATAGCCAAGGTGCTGTTTCTCCAGCTTGTGTTGGCTGAGAATTAGAGAAGGGGGCAATTGTGCTTTCTTTTTACAATCTTGTGCATTGTCCTCCAAGGTGTCAAATTTAGATGATAACAGGAGACAATGACAATAAAGCTGAAAAGATTCGTGTGTGTGTGTGTGTGCGTGTCCATGTGTAGGTATTCATACGAATGACGTCGGTGTTTGACAAACGAGATGGTCGTGAGAGGCGATGGCTAGGGAGCCGACAGGACAAATGACAGCTGATGCATGACTCTACTGTAAATGCTAAATAATCCCAGTGAAGAGTGGGAAAGGGACTGTGGTTTCAGTGTAAAAAAATATGCAGCCCACACTGCATGCGTACACTTTCAGGAATATTTTGGGACAGTCTCAAATGTTTAACGTCAACGTAAAAAAGCTTAGCGTTGCTTGATGTACTGAAAATATCAGAGCGATCGCCCCAATTTTATTTGGATTTTTTTAAAATGTTAAGTGTTTTTCTGCATAGATCCTCACTATATAGAAAAAGCTTGACATCGCTTAATGTCAGAAAACTGTGACCGATTGAAACAAAACATGTATGTAGACATGTCTTCTTATGCCCCTTCCATCTCCGACGATATCAGAATGATAACCCCAATATTATGGATTTTATAGATGTTAAGGTTTTTTACACAAGTGACATTAGGCTTTTTGTATAGTGAGCGTCACTGTCACGGTTTGAAACCAGATATGTTAAATTGGATCCAAAAACAGACTGAGACGGAGGAAGCAGTTAGTAGGGGTTTTATTGGGGGTAGCACGAGGTCTAGAATCCCGAGGCGTGAGGGTGGTCCATAGGAGCAGGGAGTGCGTTGGAGGCGGGAGCGTGAGCAGGTGAGGGAGCTTGGCGGTGCTGTTGGGGCAGGCGGCGGAGCAGGAGACACGGGAAGGCACTGGAGGAGGAGGAGGAGGAGGAGAGCACAAGAGGAGAAGTACTAGCACTAGTAATCTTTTTCCACAAGCAAAGGTTGTCTCAAAGAGTCGGCCGGTGTACCACCGAGGTGTGAGAATACTGTGGCGCTGGAATGCTGGAAGTGCCAGCCTTAAATGCAGGTTGTGATGAGTGCTGATTGAAAACAGGTGCGCAGGCGACGAGGTGATCAATGCTGTAGAGGGAGGGGAAAAAGAGAACACTGCTCCTCCGCACAGGAGATTCAGGGAACTGATCATGACAATAACGTCCATAAAATCCCAAATATTGGGGTGGTCGTTGTAATATTTTCAGAGGTTGAAGTAGGCATAAGGATATGTCCACATAAATTTGGGTGACCATCGATTGCCGTTTTAGGACATTAAGCGACGTTAAGATATTTTACGTTAAGCGTTTTAGACTGTCCCGATATTTGCATGCATTTGTTCATGTTCTTGTCTGCATCCTCGATTCCCTTTTTCCACGTGTCCCCGTGAATAAGCAATAAATCATCAATGTCACCGCAGAAGTTGACATCTAGGAGCCCTCCGAGCATCTATTTGAATGGCCCTCAGCATAATGACGGACAGCCTTCGTCCCCCGTTGAAGGAGAGTTGCATTCAAAGGAACGGCAGGCTGTTCAATGTAAGCGTTGTTAGTTGAGCACTTCACCCTGAGAAAAAAGTGAGTGGTCAGTGAGCACCAAGGAGCGTCACGAGGAGGCTTTTGTCTCCTTTTACTTTTCCACGTTTTCACTTTTTCTTTTGAGTTCTCCGTCCTCGGGCCGCACACTAACGTTCTCCTGGTTCACATCTGACGAAGATTTCCCCTTCTCGGGTGCCTTTCATCTTTGCTCTGGTTTTATCAATCATGCAGCATATCGCCGCTGCTTCCTCACTTTCCATGCAGCGCTTTGTTTGCATTTCTCGCCCTTTGTCATCGTAAATCACATCTGCAGTACAAGCCACCCTGCATCCCTTCTCTCTCTCTCTCTCTCCATTTTTTTCTTTTGTCCTCCTCCTTCCTTCACTCCCTCCATCACTGCAAATCCCAATCTCTCTTTCTTTACTTCCTTGCTTCTTTCCATCCTCCCTTCCTTCCATCATCCCTCCATACTCCCTTGTTCCCTTCTTTTTCCTTGCTTGCTTGCTTCCTCCCATCCATCCTTGCTTTCTTCCATCTTCATTCCTTCGCTCCTTCCTTCCTTTGTTCCTTCCATCCTTCCTTCCCTCACTCCTTGTCCTTCCTTTCATCCTTGCTTCCTTGTATCATCCCTCCCTTCCTTTCATCCAAACTTCCATCCATGATGCCTTCTGTCCTTCCTCCATTCCTTCCTTTTTTCTTACTTCATTAAATCTTCCTTTCCTTCATTCAACTCCCTCCTTCATTCCTTGCTTTCTTCCCTATAGCCATTCTTCCTCCCCTCTTTACTTCCTTACTTCCATCAATCCTTTCATCATTGCTTCCTTCCATCCTCCCTCCATTCCTTCATATACTTGCCTCCATCCATACCCCTGTATTCCTTCCTTCATTCCTTCCTTTGTTCTATCCTTGTTTACTTCCATTTGCAATCCCTTGCTTGCTTTCTTCCATCTAGCCATCCTTCCTTCCTTCCTTCCTTCCTTCCCTCCTTTCTGTCTTTCCTCTTCCTTCCAACTCTCCCCCATCCTAAACATACAGCACTACTACCTTCCTTGCTTCCTTTCCTGCTTCTTTGCATCCATTCTTTATTGCTTTCTCCATCCTCTTCTATCCCTGATTCCGCCAAGAGATGGATGAGAGATCTCTCTATACCTGAAGTAGCTACCCATCCACCTATGTCTTCATCATCCATACATCCATCCACTGTCATCCTCCCCTCCAACCTCTCCTCATGAGCTGAAGGGTGTCATCGTGAAGCTTGCCTTGTCGCCGTGAGCGGCGCGCGCGCACACACACACACACACACACACACACACAAATCTAAGATTACTACATGCACAAGTGTAATTTCAGTGTCACAGCCTTCATGCTGAAAGGCTCCCTTAAGGGATCCTGTGACACTTTGAGTCACCATGTTAAAAACTTGTGATTATACATGTAAGCTTCTGTGTGTGTGTGTGTGTGTTTGTGTGTGTGCGTGTGTGTGTGTGTTTGTGTGTGTGTGCGTGTCTGCGTGTGTGCGCGTTTCTGCTAGCAGTGCTTTCACAAGGTCACATTTTAATCTGTTCTGTGTTACATCTGCACACTTCAAGTGCAGTTTGTCCTCGTGCTCTGTTTTTGACGGAGCATTCAAGCATCACTCTTCATGTAATGTGTGTGTGCGCGTGTGTCTATGCACCTCTTGTCCTCTCTGTGAACTCTACACATTAATTGCTGGACATGAGGCGTACACCAGTCAAGATATGGGAGCACAAAGATGCATTTACTGTATAGTGGACGTTTTGTATCATCTTTCATCATAAGTGCAGCAAAAACATTTACAGTCGCTAAGTAAATTCAAGTCGCAGGATGTCATGTTCGGTAAGATAATAAGAAAACAATGCACTTTTTGATGCCTGATTGAGGAGCTTAATACATGTGGTGCGAGGCAGATGGAAGTCACATAATTGCCTCATGCAGGAGATGAGAGGAAGGAAGGCAAAAAGAGTAAAAGAGGAATATGAATACCTGGCAAGACACGGGATGTGACAAACCGATAAGAAGCGGTGTGATGACACTGAGGAGGACAGGGCGGCGGCGGCAAAGTGTTGGTGACGGGAGTGGGGTGATCTATTGACCAAGAAATATGGAGCGATTTGGAGGGGGACCGGCGGGAGGGGGATGGAAGCCTTGTGAAGCAATGAGGTGAGAAAGTGTTGCACGCCAGGGAAGGATGAAGATGATGGAAGGATCACAGCTGATGCACAGCAGTAGAGCGAGGAAGAGGTGGAAACAAGCAAAGAGGAGACAAACAACAGGAGGTTGCAGTGTTTCCTGCCACCCTACTAAGGGAGGATATTGTTACAAAAGCAGTTTGACAGGTGCAGGAGTTCTTCACACTTTTCATGTGTGAATATTTTATTAGCATGAGGGACACTGTGGGAAGAGTAGCTGCCATTCAACAGTCCATGAAAAGATGCATCCCCCCCAAAATAACACCCCAAAAATAGCATTGTGACTCAAAAAGGACAAAAGTGACACAACTTTATCCTCACTGAAATGTAGACTTCTCTAACTCACTAACTCACGAACTCACTAACTAACTAAGCCCTACCATCTCACAATTTATAATATAATCTCATAATTAGCTTGCTAGTTAAGAAACAAACAAACAAAATTATTTGTTAACTAACCAACAAACCAACCAAAGGCGACCAACGAGCTACTCAGCCAACACACTAGCTAAAGGACCAACTCACCAACTAGCTAGCTAACAGGAACGGGAGCTAACTAATTAACTTATAGGCTAACTAATCACCAAACCGACCAAATACAAATCAACTAACTGAACAACAAGGGAATATGCTAGTCAACTAGTTAACATCTGAAACTAACTAGCTTATCGAACTAAATTAGTAGCTTACTAACCAACAAACCAACCAAGTGCAATTGACAAGCTGACCAAGTAACTAGCACGCCAAACACGTTTTGATAGCATAAAAGTGGCCCCAATGCTAGGTAGAGCTTGGTTTAAAAAACTAAATAATTTTTTTTTCTTTTCTATATTAGCACAATGAAAGTTAATAAAAGAGGGAACCTATTTTGTCTGCAGTTTTTAGTTATCACAACGGTTATTGTATATAATTGACTGGAAAAATGCATTCTTACTTTTTTCTTGTGTACTTAAGTACATTTTAAAGTTAGTACTCTTTCATTTTTACTTCAGTAAGGGAGTTGAATCGGTACTTTTTTTAACACAAGAGTTTGTATGTTTATTTAAGTACAGCGTGTGAGTACTTTTGTCACCTCTGCCCTTTACCAAAATAAGTTATCATTGTTCGTCATATGAAATATTTTGTCTCAAAGTTGTTCCACCCGTGCGGTACACTTAATTTTGCCACCATAAGTTTCTTCTATTCAACAACTTTCAGAAAATCACTACTGACAGAACATCCATCATGGCATGAAATATATAAACAAAAACGAGGCATTGATTCATCCGCACTGCACTTTGAGTTTCATCATTATCTCATTGCCCCGAGAGTTCCCAGGTGGAGTGTTGCATTTTGTGCCGCCGCACTGTGCTCCGTATACTTTTGCTCTACTTCGTGTCAAACACCTGACAGCTTACTTCGGGGGAATGAAACACTCAGGCGAGATTTAATCCGCCTCCAAACATACCAAATTACAAACACTATCTAACCTATCATCACAGGGATGTCTTCTTTTGCCAGACATCTGTATAAATGCTCCATGTCTGGCAGAGTGAAAAAATGGTTAAGAACAATACTCAAAGAAAAACCTGAGCTGATGTAAGAGGGGTCCTCAGTAGCGCCCCCTAGAAAGATAACATTAGCGCCCTCACACCAGTTTTGGCCCATACGCTATTTAATAGATATGTCTATCATGACAGGACGCACAAAAAAATCTCAAGGACCCATGCCTGGCACTGAAGGGGAAGTAGGGTATTTTGGCTTGAAGCAGACATTTGGGGGAAATTCCAGGGTTTGTACTTACAGCAAACTCCTACCAGGGAATTTGCCCAAATTAGCCTGAATCTATGGTGGCCCTGAAGTGTAAAACACAACAGCAAATAACTAAACACAACAGCAGATTAAAAAAAACCTAACAGCAAATAATTAAACACAATGGCAAATTAAAAAGCACAACAGCAAATAATTAACACAACAGCGAATTAAAAAACAACAACAAATAACTAATCACAACAACAAATTTGCATTTACGGGCCACCGTATGAATCAGAAGCAGGTACACTACATGGATAGGCGATGGTAAATTGAAAGTTTGATTATCACATGTACCTAGGGCTGTCACTATCAAATCTTTTTAGAATTCATTATCCTATAGATATTTTGTCTAGTAATTGCCCCCCATGTTTTTTTTAATTTATTTTTAACTACTAACAAGCATTTTATTCTCATCCTTAAACTGCATATGTTGGTACTGAGTGTATGGTGTAAACTACAGAATTTGAGACAACAAAATTAGTCTTTGCAAAACAGTTAGCATTTCCAATTAGCATTAGCGTGCTAGCGATTACAAATGTTAGGTAAAAAAACAAAACACTAAGTACCATTCAGTTCACTCATACATGTTGTTATATGTACATTACACATTTAATAGTGTCAAAAAAAATCACTTACAGATGCTCCTGTGTTGTTTTTGGCAATGCTTTTCCACTGGCCCAGCAATGTGTCCGTCGGCAACAAATGTACGTGTGATAAACATGGACAGTAGCCAAATGGTTCTGGGCAGCTCAAAGTGGTTGCGGGCGGTGCAGATATGGTTTTATTAATACTTTGTATTGCCTTGAGGCAGAAAGCTTTGCGTCGACCAATTTTGGTGGCTGAGTTAGACCTTTTTTTTTCACACCCCTACATGTATATGAAAATGTATATATTGTAAGGTTTTGAACACGGCCCCCCTAAAACTCACTCAGTAGCACCCCTGGAAAGTTTGGGGAAAAAAATAGCCCGAGAACACCAGTCTCACTAATAAACACAGAATTTAAACTAAACAGGAAGTCAATCATCTTTGGTTTGAAGCATCCATTTTGGATGAATCCCAGGGCTTTGATAGACCCCTACAAGGGAATTTGCCATAATGAGCACCAATCAGAAGCAAGTATCCTTGAAAGATGAGTGACAATTGAAAACATTTTAAAAATTTTTGCTTAATCTATATAATGCGGGTGGAACATGGGGTTAAAGTTTGATCATTTCGAGGATTTGACATGAAAAAAGGGGCGTCAGGGATTTACTTGTTTTAATTTTAAATGTATTTTTCCACATAAAAACCCGCCATGTTGCACCGTCTGTAAAAGTAGCCAGAACCACACAGCCACATATGCCCAACAGACTGCTTCAATAACCGTTCCCGTGATGCTAAGCAAGATTAAAACTATCCAGTTATCTGGAAGGCTTTTCTCAACCTTGTATTTTGGGCACTGAGCTACTTGGAAGCGACAGTACACACTGCAGCACCCGTGAATGTTTTGGGCCCTGGACGAATCAAATCGGACGGCCAGCCTGCCAAAATCACAGCACAAGCATCCAGCTAGTGAGTGGAAGTGGCTCACGGCAATTAAAACCAGCATCCCGCCTTCTCCGAGGCTCCAAGTTTCACTAAGAGCTCCCAAATAAGCACGGCCGACGCTTGTAACTCTTGAGGCTATCAGGCGGTGTTTTATACACCTTGTTGATTATTCTACATGCACATGCAATTACAATGCCTTTCCTTTGTTATTTTAGTCTTTCAATGAGAGCTTTAGCTGATCCTTTAGTAATGATAGTTATTATATCGGTGTCCCTGGAGGGGGCTGTTGCACTGACAGACACACACACACACACATAGACATTCACATCTCCTAAATTGACACGTGTGCTGTTCAATCACAGTTATTCTGAAAGTAACCCACGCAGTAAACTGGAAAGTGGAAGCGAGAAACATTGTGCACACACTGTTCCACACAAACACGGGCCACAGCTGGGGCCGTCTCCAATGGCGGGTCCATGTATTAGCATTCGTCACCTAGCAACCACTCATCAGGAAATCTGCTTCGCTTCGGACTGCCGTCTCCCACCCCCGGAAAAGTAGCCAATCAGGTGGAACCAGGAACAGAGGGAGGGTGTGCGTTGCGTGTCGTGGCTTTCAATTACTGATGTGATCGTTCCTTGTAGGTTATTCATGATAACCGCCACCTTTCACAAAAGCAATAAACAGAACGATTAGAAGTGATCCATAATCAAAAAGGTCCACAGTTGTGTCATACAGTCACTGTAATGTGATCGTTCGTCTTTCGTCACAGAAATTATAAACCTTCAAACAACTGTTACTTTAACATACACAGAGCAGCAACACATACAAAAAGAGAATACAACATTACTCGCAGGCATACAGTATGTTCTCTCTGCTCTGTGGGAACAACGATTATTACTGGCATTTAGTTGGGATCCTTCTCTGCCTCTTGTTTTTGCGCCTGATAACTACCGCCTCTCACAATAGAAAGGAAAACAAAACAAAACATTAAAACTAATCTATAGTGAAAAAAAAGTCCAGTCGGGCTTTATCTAGTGTGACTATGCGGCTGTAGTGTAGTCCTCAGCATGCAAAGGAGCACTAAGGCTTGTTTTCTCAAAGCAGCAGCGACATCACTCTTGCTAAGTAAACAGCCTGCGGGTGGACTGAGCCAGAGGACGTCAAGAAGAAGAAGAGGAAGAAAAGGAGGATGATGAGGAGGAAGAAAGGTCATAGTGGATAAAAAAAGATCCATGTCAGGGTCACTCTGTTGCTACCTTGAACGCAACATCTGCTGCCTCATACTGATGAATGTTGGCACGTTTGTGTACGTGTTCTTTTCTGGCGTCACTCACAGAATGGGATAAAAGAGCATCCTTCCCCTCATCTCTATCGCTATTGAGAAAACCAAACGTCACCTGACAAGAGGTGATCCACTGACTCGACAACGCTTTTGGCTTTTATTGCTCTAATACGCTTCCTTTGAGTAATGAAAATATAATTGTGCCTCAAAGTATATCCCCTATCTGCATGAAATAGTCTGCAAAGGTGTCGATGGTTATCGTCAACCTTAATAAAAATGTATAATACAGCGGATGCTCTAATGTCAAATATCACAAAGGTTGAACAAATCCTAATTCAAGCCTACTTTACGGGACAATTTGCTTCAAAAGTCACGCAAAACTTCAGAGAGTACTGGAGTTCAAATGGGCTTTGAAGTTGCAGTAGCTATTTATTAGTATTTATTATTTATGATTATGTATGACTGTTTGAAAATTATTATTATTATTAGTAGTAGTAGTAGTTGGGCTACCTATTTACTTAGCTGTTTACGCTGTCCCTGTTCAAAACGAAAACTCGTTTTTGTGTAAATTCTACTTTGTATTTTGCCTCTTTTTCTTGGTTAGCTACCTAGTTCATTAGTTAGCTGGTTTGCTGGTTGGTAAGCTAGTGTGTGAGCTAGTTCACTTGTGTTTATTTATTTAGCTCTTTACCTTCGTCTAGTCATTATGTCGATAGCTAGCTGTGTTGCTGGTTTAAGCTAGTTCACGACTGTATATAAGTAACTCGTCATCTAGTTGATCCCTGGTTGTTGTTATTTAATTTTGCATGGAGTGTATTATATGTCCCACTATTTGAGGAATATTCCAGGCTCTCTCAGAGAAGCAAGGCTCCAGTTACACTGTTATGTAACGTCATCACTTATTATTGTTGTAACTCGTAAGAATGTTAAAGTGTTTTTGATCCTACCTATGCTAACTTAGCTTAACTAACTCATTGTATGTGGACTAACTGCATTTCCCTGTTAAATGTGTCTGTTATATTAAAATCTTAGATATGAGGTCTCTCTACAAGAACAACTTCCAGGACTGCGAATTAAAAATTCAATTCACCAACACGTTTTAGTTAAGTGACGGAAAACTATGGAATCGGGAAATGGCACATGGCGTCAATTTCACAGTAGTGTGCAGGCACGGTGCATTTAATTATAACAGCTTCGCCGAGCCGTCACCATAATTACTGGACCTAAAAATAGGAGCAATATGGGAACTACATGAGGAGACCTGGGGACAAAAAGTTATAAAATCCAAAATCTTTAAATCCGATTGAAAATCACAATTTATATAAAGCAACAAGGATTAATAACTATATAATGTCATTTATTAACATGGTGTCTTTGTTATTCTTTGAGATTTTTAAAGTGTAGCAACAGAACAATCACACAATCAATACTTTCATATTGCACATAAACAGTAAATAACTGATAAATAAACCTGAGCCCTTAAATATAACCCAACCCTAACCCAAACAACTTCTCTACAACCCTAACTGTCCTAACCCTGTAACCCTACCCCACCCCTACCAACATAACCCCAACCTCAATCCTCAAACCTAACCCAGATTTCAACCATAGTCTAACAAATCTAACCCTGAACCAAACCCCCTACCCCAACCCTAACACCATAACCCAAAGCAATCATAATGCCTAGACCTAACCCAAACTGATATCCCCCAACCCTACTCCTAACTTCTTAACACTAAACCCCCCATAGACCTATCGCTAATAAAATCCTGCGACACACCTAACACTAACCCAGCCCCAAAACTCTAAAACACTAAGCCCCTAGCCCTTTCAAACACAGTTATATAGACCAGTGTTTATGAAACCAGTTACAGCAGGGATACATAATTTTTTTTTATGTGCAAACAATCATTAAATAGTCATTTTTAAAAATCCCATTTATTTATCTAAAACCTCATCCGAAGCAGTCAAGATTTTGGCAATTAAAATGTTAATGCCGATGATGTCGGCACACATCCCACCACTAAACTGAAGAGACTCGAGTTATCCAGTGGAAAGCAGGGATGGAGAGAATTACTGTTGCCCCAAATAGACTATAACTTGGAGTTTGTTGACATCTTTGACATTATAGACAAAGCAGGAACGTCACTGTAGCGCTAACAGGCTAATAAAACACTCATAAAGACCTCATAAAGTGGTTAATACAGAGCCAGTGTACCTGCAGTGTGTTTAATATGCAGCGAGAGCCAGAGTAAGGGTGGTGGAGAGGAAGGGAGGATGCATTGGGAGCCGGTGAGAGGGAAAGAATGGGAAAGAGTTGGTGAGATAGCAGGAGCGCCAGAGCAAATCAAAGTAAAATGAAGTGCATTTACATATTTAGATGAGCGTTTCCAGTCAGCCTGTCTAATTATTTCATCTCCATTTTTCATGCGACCTACAATGCAGGAGCAGCGGGCCGTGAGGAAAGTTTTCCCGTCCTTGCCGTTATCACTCTCCACCGCCCTGCTCGGTGTCACCCTCCTCCTCATCGTGGCCGCGTTGCGTTATCCTGGTCATTACCATAATTCTTTTTTTTTTTGTCCACTCCTTCTGCCTATCTCCTCACTTCCTTCCTCCGCCTCCTAACTCCCGTCGTCTCCCGCCGTGTATTATGAATGTCCACCAAAACAGTATGTGATCAAAGGTCCATAGCCGAGGCCCTTGCTGCCTCCAATATTTTAAGGCCGTTTCCCACTGGACTCAGTACAGCGCGATGTGCTGTCCACCAACCCATTCATTGTGGAGGCGCTGCGTCGTGTAGCACCAAGTCATGGAGTCTGGTGGTACATGAGCTGGGCGCCCGGCACCATGCCGTGCTATGACGACAGTCACGACATCTTGGAGAGATGGTGGCGGAGTGATTTCAGAGTAAAAACGAGAGTTGGCCGAGTTCTAGAGTGAAAACAATATGGAAGAGAAAATGTAGGAATCAGTGATTAATATGGTGGCTCCAGTCCCCCGAGCTTTGGAACACAAGACAGATGACGTACGATGATGTGGTAAAAAAGCAACTGCTCCCTGCTCAGCCTGACGTACACATTGAAGCAGTCTTCAATGAGTTGTAGCTCATGGACGAGCATTAACTCCCCCAGATCCTGCCATGCCATTAGAATAAAATGCACCAATACCCTTCTTTTAGTTGCCTCCTGCTGGTCCTCCTCCATATTATAAAGTGCAGCCAGAGCTTTCTATTGAAATGGTGACAAATACATATTGTCCAGCTGTGGCCTTCTTTATGTCCAAACAAGCAGGAAAATACACCAGGCTACTTTCTGTTTGGTCGCTTAGCATCCAGCGGCAAATATGGACAAGCTTGTGCTGTGCCGGAACTATTGAACGGATCGAATTAGCCAGTCTTACATTTCCCGAATTTCTTTGGGCCTTTAATTCCACTTTAAACCACAGCCAACGAATTAGTTAGACCTGAATTAGTTTCGCCCTCTGCTGGTTCTTACCAAGTAGTGAAATTTACTATGCCTGCAATATTTAGTGCCAAATATATTTGTGAAGTCCGTTCTTAACCAGCACCTACATATTTGCACGTGACACCCTTTCTGTTTATAAATAAATCTTGATAAATCTTTTTTTCTGGGTCTCTGCATGTATGTGTGTGCTGTGGCATAAACTGCAGGGATAAAAGGTACGAGCTTCAGGTGTTAATTGCCTGAGAGGAAATATGTTAATATTCTCCTTGCAAAGCCTCAAATCAGCAGCAGCAGCAGCAGCAGCAAACTGATGAGTGTGTCGTTTCGCTTCAGAGGAAGAGAGAGAGGGAGAAAGAGAGAAACAAGAGTGCAAAGGCCCTCTGTAAGGTCACAGCCAGCGAGGAGCAGATTAGGGGAAGAATAAAAAGAGGAATAGACAGGTATGAGGGGAAGAGAGATGTGATAATAAAAAAGACGTCCGTTGAGGTTCTCTGAAAGGAAAGATGATATCATGCGAGAAAGAAATTACCACTTTTGCTAGACGTTTGTGTGTTGGCAGTGTGGCGAGGTTTCATTGTTATACCCTACGCTTTCCATGACACGATCCATACTAAAAATGCATTTAATCGCACTACTTTCCTGGGACAGTGAAAACACAGTGTTTTGTTTTTGTTTTGCTCAGCAAACTGGGAGAATTAAATAAAGAAAAATTGTACAGATTTCCTTCATATCTTGGCCTGCTGCTCCCTCACTCGCTCTCTCACTCACCCCTTAAAGGGCACACAAAACATGGGAATGTATCTGTTGTTGTTTTTAAACATTTTTAGCGGTAAAAATGGCACTTGAACTCTTGGCCTGTTTACTTTTGGCCAAGGATATTTAAGGGTTTCCAAAGTTCTGTAACGTTGAAAGTAAAACAAATACAGTGACTTGCACATTTTTATTCCGCTAGCCGTCCTAAAGAGACCATCCAGCATCGAGATGTAAATGCAGACTATCTCAATTTCACTGAGTGCTCTACTTTTCCTCCTTTTGAACAGGAATAAGGAATTTGAAACGTAATTAACATTTTTTACACGCACATTTTTGCTTCTGAGAATTTATCAGGCATAATATTTAAGCACTAAAAGACATTTTTCTCTTTTTTACTAGTTTTCTGTGAATTTGGAAAGTCGTGGTTTACAAAAATAATATTTTAGCATTAAAAATAACATTTCAGTTAACAAAAGACTATACACTGGTGTATTAACCATTCTAGAAACATAAACATGAACTTGAATGGTGTTTATTTTGGACATATATATATTTTACTTTGGTACTGTATGGTTTTTTTTTTTTTTTTTTTTTTTTTAATAAATCATAAGTGCCCGAGTTGTCAAAAAATCAATTAAAAACTTAACTATAACCCAGTGGGTCTCCAACTTTTTACACCAAGTAGCACCTAAAATAATAACACCATCATGACCAACATTAAAAATGCAGTAGTGAAGCATGCCCGTGTTAATAAAACATTTTATTCGTAAAAAAAGTATCCATCCATCCATTTTCTGTACCGCTCCTAAAAAAGTATATTTAAGTTTATTGTAAGATACTGTAACATTATACACAGTTCGAACATTATGAACTTAAATATAGGAAATACATGTTTAAAGACAAACACTACTTAAACATTAAATGCAAATGTGTTGAATCAAAAAGTTAAGTACAACTGAACTGTACTTCGGCAGTGATTACTTAATGTACCAATTTAGGGGGCCAGCTTACCACAAAATAGCTAATTTGGCAACACTCAATGGATGACTTAAGCCCTGTGAATCTTGTTAGCTCAAATTCAACTTTAAATCTTATTCCTATAATTGCACATACAGGAAGTCCTCGACCTACGACGTTTCGACTTTACGACGCCCGTGCCTCGTCCGCCATTTTGTTCCCAGCACCATAGTGTTTCTGCTTAGCTAGTGCATAGTGCTTGTCTGTGTTTGTGCGCCGGGAGTATCTTTGCCTTTTTCGCCCTCCTTTTTTCACACTCTCAGCAGTAATGGTAAGTACAGAATCTTATTTTTTTTATTTTAATGTATTTGAGTTTCTTTATACGAAATGTTAACCTTTCCTGCTACGGTCACCTGACCGTGGTCGGGAGACGCAGGGGTTAACTCCCTTCTCTCGTTGCACAGCTGAGCTGGGTGGCGGCAACAATAAAGGCACGAAGCACCGATTTGCTGCTTTAATGGCTTTATTAGCTCCAATGCACATTCAACGTCAACGGGTCCTCCGCTAATCGCTACTCTTCCCCGGTCGCTGTCATTACACTTGCCACTGTACACACTCGCACCTGCGCGCACTCCTTCTTTCTTCACAGTCCCGTCTCACTCACACATCGACGCACACACCCACACACACTGAGCTTGCTGTCACAATCACGTGGGACAATACCCGTAACAGAAGTATTTCGACGTAAATTTCGACTTTAACGGTGAAATCCGACTTACGCGGAAATTCGGGTTATGTCGCCAGCGTAGGAACGGAACTCGTTCGTAAATCGAGGACTTCCTGTAGTTTAAAATACCATTACTCTGTTTTTGTGTGTAGTAGTCTGATGGAAAATAAATGACAAAATTCAATCAAAACTGTTTTAAGTTCCCCGATGTGTTTATTTGAATGTTTTGG
Organism: Phyllopteryx taeniolatus; assembly: GCF_024500385.1. Taxonomy (NCBI): domain Eukaryota; kingdom Metazoa; phylum Chordata; class Actinopteri; order Syngnathiformes; family Syngnathidae; genus Phyllopteryx; species Phyllopteryx taeniolatus. The sequence goes on from NC_084507.1 coordinate 14,561,982, forward strand.
ACATACTTGGCATGACATGATTCTGATTCTGATTTGAATTGAAATGAAATAGATTCATGTTGCTAGTTCCCAAAAGGTGGGATGCTGAATGAGTAAATGAGGGTCGCTCCCGGCATGTGGCGGTACGGTGCGGAAAATGACAGTGCACGTCTAAAACGGTCCGTGAGGCGAGACCGTGAGAGTCCAGCCCAGCAGGTAACACTGTTTGCTTTCATCTTTCGTAAAAAAGCGAGGGCCGAGCTTTGCTTTCTCTCACCTCCCAAGAGCGCTCGTCTTATGCATAAAATATGGCGATACCTCACCTTTTAACCTATGTATGCTTTTATTATTGCACATTTTAACGCAGCCAGATCCCGCACGGAGTGTGTTTAAGTGTGTAGCGCGTCCGCCTGCGGCTTTCTTCATTTGAGCAAACAAGGAAACCTGAGGCAGCCTTTAATGCATTTGCACTCATTTACATTGTTCACACAGATTACTGCTCCAAACACTCACACACGCCATCTCTGAAGCCCACCACAAGCACAGGGCTAATAAATAAAGTGTTTTTTCTTCAAGGTTCAACGAAGAGCCATGAATTGCTCAGCAGGAATGTGCACGAAGGCCCTCTGTTAAACATTGCAGGTCAATCTATAGTCTGTAGTCTGTTGGCCAGCCTATCAGCGGACATTCAAACAAGACCTCCTGTATTATGGATTATTTTATTTTTTTTCCCATCATTTTAAAATAGTTCCCAATCTTAACTCATTCACTCCCAGTTGGTTTCAGAGAAGAGTTTTCCATATTTCCAGCCATTTCAGAGCATTTTAAGTGATCGTTCAAGACCCACAGAATATTGTGTGTTCTATCTATGTTCCTTGGCCCCCCCTGTGGCCGTCCCTAGGTTTGGTTGAAGCCAGGTCCCAAAATGAAAAGTATACCACCAAAGTTGGGTGGTACTGGGACCGGTTATTGTTTGGTAAAATTATCCGTCAGCATCCTCGCCACCCCTCGTCCCCCATTGACGACTGTAGTCGTGTAGTACTATAAATTCCCCCCCACATACTAGATAACATCAGCCAGGTAGTAAGCAAAGCGGAAATGTCATTATGGTTCTGAAAGCTTGACTGACATAGCAAGAAGCAACAGTAACTGAGGGGTGGGGGGAGGGGGGGGGGGGACAGAGACACTACAGTAGTTAGCTCATTATATTTGTATGTGTTTTGACATTGCTGCAGGAAATCTCGTTTTACAGGAAGGAAGAGAACATCAAATACATCTAGATTAGGCTACTGGTTCATTGTGAATGATGGGTACTAAATACTATATGAAATTCCAAAATTGAGTATCGGAGTTGATGTCGTACCAGCAGATGCTGACTGGCCCAGTGGTACTAGGATGAATATAAATCTGTGTTTGGATGCCAGCAAGCTGCTTTGGGCCAATTAGTTTGATTTCGCCAACATTCCTGATATACTGTAAACAAGTGGCGAGAGTCATCATTTTTGCTGTTTTACAGTCGTCAGATGCCAGCTTTCTGCGTTGGGTGCAAGGATGTGTTGCAAGAAATGAGCTCAAATTGAGAGTTTGCAAAGAGATTCTTGGTGATGGATTTACTTGATTTTGCTTTAAAAGAATACACACTGGAATAGAAGAACAGCATCTCGATTTAATAGTCGAAAATTGTGCTCTCTCTCTCAAACTGTATGCCCATACACTGTACAGTTTTAGAGGGTTTTTTTAAATTCCTACTTTAAATGTTGTTGCTCTTTTCTTTTGTGAATTCCTATGACCATTTGTCCAAGAACACCATAATTAAAATGATTTTCTGAATAACCTGAGAATTCATTGAAAATGTTTGAACAATTAGAGCCATTCGGCCAACCATTTAAAGATAAAAATCTCACTTCTGGCTTCTTCGATTCCAGGGAATAATAAATAAGACTTTCATACTTGAAAAAGCGTTGTACGAATGTATGTCAACTGTATTGTTATTATTATTAGGTGCCTTGAAATTATTTTTCTTCAACATTCATATCCTGGAGAAAAACATTGTTTGCTAGGGGTCGTCATGTGCCCGAACCCCCAAATTTCTCTCAGCGGCATCTCCTGAAATGTTTTGAAAAATCAGCTCACCAAGCCTCTTCCTCTTAGTTACATGAAATATGGTAGGTGTATCTGTCCTGAGTAAACCCACAAAAAGTCTCAAGAAGCCATGCCAGATAAGATACAGGAATGCTGCCAATTCTTGTTTGGAGGATCCATTTTGATGGCCACTTTCAATCAGCATCAATCGGCTCCCAGAGCCAGTGTCGTTCAGCAACACAAAATTTAGTGTTATCATGAGTAGACCCACAAAAAAAGGCGCAAAACCCATGCCTGAAAAAACACAGAAGTGGTGCCATTTTGATTTGAACTATTTTGTGGTGTCATTTGCTGGAGTACAAACTGAAAATACAAACTTTTATGAGATATTTTTTTCCAGTTGCTACATCATGGGTGAATGGGTGACCACCAATATTACGCACTCCCCAGGCATAGCGTAAAAATCTCTCTATTTTGGGGGTCACAAACACAACCTCCTAAAGAAGATTGTGTTGAATTAGTTGCGCAGATAACTCACACTGTAGATCTACCTCAGGTTGGCTTCTTGTGGCACCGAGACAGAAAAGATGTAATAGATTTTATGCAAGGAAGCTTATATTTTTATTCAAGTTCTTCATCCCTGTGTTTGTTTAATAGCTGCTGTTAAATGAACTGAACAGAAGACGATCATTTCATGTGCAATAATAAGTTTCAAGGGACTGAATCCTTCGAGCTTCATGTCTTGTCATAAGAACATGTTTAGTTCTAAAATGTCATGCCTGGCTCCATGCCAGCTTCGGGAGGAATAATTTAAAATTGTCGCCCGCTCTTCTGTAATATTTAAGATTGATGTACTGTATAATGGGATGAGACTAATAATAGGATGTCCACAATGGCTACCGACAATTCTTTATGCCTTTCCTTCCGCTTTGCAAAACCTGTGCAAAGCCGGTGCCAAGCCTGCAGAGTTCCGAAGACCGAGTTTAATCTCCTGCTTTATTGTAGACACACAAAAGAAGGGGAATAAGAGCTTGATGAAGATGAGGATAATCACTCATACGCTCAAGTTTAAATTCTAATATCAGGTCAGGAAAAGACGTAAGCTAAAAGCAAAGCCCAAATCGCATGAAATGTCCACCCAAATGTGCCCAAACGTATCGATCACCGTGACCAGGAATTAGCCCTCACTGCCGAGAAGCTGTGACTTTTCTAATTAGTGAGTTCAGAGCAAATCTGCTCGGATTAGCTCGGCTCGAGGGTGGCGATTAACACCGAGTCTACCGCAAATCCCCCAAAATGAGCGAGAGATGGGGATGGACGGGCATCGGCTGAGAAGGCCAACACTCGTGTGTACCCACAGGGGGCTCAAAATGTTGACTAAAATGTCTCCTTACTTAAGAGTGGCTTAACGGGAGGATGAGGCAGTTCTCATGAGGCTTTAGTAGGATTTTGTATGAAAATATATTGTAATTAGTAGAAAGCGGATGTTATTTTCTTTGAAAGCTTACATTCTCATTAAACAAAAAAAGTCAAAATCCTTGATGATCATAATGTATTATCTCTCTGCTCTACCTAGTGGCCAAGTAGGTGTATTTCAGTTTGTATAAGGATAATAATAATCATGATCATCAAAATAATTATACTTTGCTATAATAAAAATCATAATTTATTTGTATTTTCATTTTTCCCATAGGAAATAATGTAAATAAAATTAATTATTGCCAGGGCCAAATTGTCTCCATCATGCATTCTTTTTTAACTGTACAGGTAATTTTTAAAGGAACATTTTAATATTCTTAACTGTCATAAAAATATAAAAATTGTTTACATTTGCATATTCGTCAGATCTTGGCTCCGGCCTTCCTGTGTGGGTTTTGCACGCTCATATCAAACACATCCTACCACATTACCCTTAAAAATAAATGGCTTACGATATATTTGGTTTCGAAAAATGCACTGTGTCACTGTTGTGCATAAACGAGACAGCATTTTTTCCAATAGGCAAATTTGTAAATGGCAAACCCCGGAGGTGGGGGTTCACTTGTATATCAAAGGTTCCATGTTAGTGTTACCTATAAGCTATAGCGCACCACAAGTGGTACGCGGGTTATATACGCGAAGGAATCACTGCCTGAACACCGTTCAGTTGTATTTAACTTTTGAGTACATTTGCATTTATAGATATTTTTTTTTATATTTCCCTATATTTAAACACAGTGTCAATGTTCAAACTGTGCATAATGTTACAGTGGCTTACAATGATATTAAATGTACTTTTTAGTAATAAAACCGAAACAGCCTCTTTTTTTGTCTTTTTTTTTAATGAACACTTAGGCCGGCGGCACGGTGGGCGACTGGTTAGAGCGTCAGCCTCACAGTTCTGAGGACCGGGGTTCAATCCCCGGCCCCGCCTGTGTGGAGTTTGCATGTTCTCCCCGTGCCTGCGTGGGTTTTCTCCGGGCACTCCGCTTTCCTCCCACATCCCAAAAACATGCATGAATTGGAGACTCTAAATTGCCCGTAGGTGTGAATGTGAGTGCGAATGGTTGTTTGTTTGTATGTGCCCTGCGATTGGCTGGCAACCAGTTCGGGGTGTTCCCCGCCTCCTACCCGATGATAGCTGGGATAGGCTCCAGCACGCCCGCGACCCTAGTGAGGAGAAGCAGCTCAGAAAATGGATGGCTGGATGGACTGAGGCCTACTTTACTGCAGTATGTTAATTTTGGTCATGATTGTGGTACTTGGAGGACTAAGAATATTTTGAGGTGGTACTTGCTGTCAAAAGGTTTGACAACCACTGCTGTAGTATCTATGTAGGTTGTACAGGTGCAGTTACAATGTAATACAGTACCTAAGTTTTACATTGAGTTTATACGATGGCATTATATTTTCAGAGGGCAACCTGCAAACATCTTCACAGTCAATTATCCACTCAGATTATGGAGGGGGTGCGGGGGAGGGGTTGAGTCAGAGGGGGGCCGCATCGCTACAGTACATCTGTTGTAACCGCGCTAATACTAGAAAGCTGCTGAGACGTCCTTGGGAGGGAGTCTTTGATTTATCTCCACCTCGCCACAACACATGGTCTCCTTCACAGTTTGCCAGCTAATAAACCCTCAAGAATCTCAAACGCACGCATGCACGCACATACGCACACACCCACACAGTCATACGTCCTCCAGGGAGGGAAAAGGATTCAACACTGCCCAAGAAGCGCCTTCAGGACAAAAAGAAATTTAATCTTGGTTACTCCCCCCCCCCCCACAGATAAAATCTCTACATTAGCGCTCTGCTTCTGGTTCACAGCTATCCCATCATACTTGCACACAGGCACCTTGGCCACATTCCATTGCATCTTTCCCATATCTCACTCTTTTTCCTCCCACTCTCTCCCCTTGACTTATCCTTACCTCCCCTTTTCCTACCATCATCCTCCATCTGTCCTCGCGGTGGCCCGCACTGTAAATATCCATATTCTTGCTCTCTCTCCCTCGTCGAAGTGCTTTGATAGCGTTGCTATTAAACGCCGGCGCGACCTCCTCGGCATGCTCAAGCAGGCAGGGATCCTCGTAAGGCTGCTTGAGTGCTTCATATTTTGCGCACGCAGCCGACTTAAGCCCCTTAAGTGCTTTGGCAACACTTATTCCGTCGTGGCACCGATGGAGCCCATTAAAAGTTTGATTTTGAATGAGAGGGTGCAGGAAAGAAAAGAGGAGGAAGGCGAACAAGGGGTGCGATTGGGGACACAATTTGTCATTGCCCCCCACAGAGCCACAGGCACAAAAACAAAAACTCCTCACCAGAGGTGGCAAAGGTATTTTCAAGTATTCCGATTTTTTTGTAACCTATCCTATGTTATTCGCTGAAAACTCAAGTATTCATCCAAGCAATAAAAGTATTGCTTTAGTGCCATCTTGTGGCATCTTAGTGGCAAGGTACCACGTTAAAGTGAGTTAAGGAGCTTCATTTAGAAAAAAATAGTCCTTAACCACCATCTTGTGGCATCTTGGTGCCAAGGAACTATGCTGAAGTGAGCTTAGCTTCATTTAGACAAATGTAGTGCTTTGCCACCAACTTGTGGCATCTATGGGCAATTATTTACCTTTTTATGGGGTATCAGTTACTTGTAGGTTCTGAGGACCCGGGTTCAAATCCCGGCCTCGCCTGTATGAAGTTTGCATCTTATCCTTGTGCCTGCGTGGGTTTTCTCCAGGTACTCTGGTTTCCTCCCACATCCAAAAAACATGCATGATAGGTTAATTGAAGACTCTAAATTGCCCGCAGGTGTGAAAGTTAGGGTTGGGCATCGTTTGAATTTGAGCGATTCCGGTTACAAACGATTCTCGATTCCGATTCTTTTAGGGGCCTGGGTCAAAAACGTTTGCATGGTTTAAATAAAAGGTGTCCAAATTATGAACATCCATTTTTCCATCTGTTTTAAGCTTGTAGCCTTATATTTTGAAGGGTACGTACCGGAACTCAGCATTTCACACGGCAAGAGTGTTTTTTTGTTTGTTTTTTTTTAAATGGATGGATCAAATGTTCTAAAACGCTGATTCCTTTCCTACCCACCGATGAGGCACAAGGTGAGTGTTTGTGATACTGTGTGACAATGTGAATTTTGTCCCAATTCATTGTGCTGTAAAGTTGCTACGTTGAAGTTTTAGCCCAATGTTAAATTAAGATGCTTTTCTTTTGTCATCGGCGCTTACGTTGGCTTGAAGACTAAAATAAATGCGAAAAACCATCAGTGCAAAAGTGCAAGCAACCGTTTACCTTGTTAGCTGTCTCAATGTTGGCATAGACGCATTTTATTGTTTCACTCACCCAACTGACTGAGAGTTGACTTCACTGAAACTCCACGCGGTGTAGGCTGAGGCTCGGAGCGGGTCAGACGCGACACATCGTGAAAGCCTCCTCTGCAAAATGTAATCTTATTCCAAGTGTTGCACTGAGGCGACTGGTCATTAATTTTAACAAAGTTAACACTTTTGTTCGCGCAGCCGCCGTTGGGCACAAGCACGTCACCATGCGGGTTCTTCTTCGTTGGTTTACGCCGCGTCTTCTTTGTTTTTCGCCACTACTTCTTCGCGGCAGGACTAGGCATTGAAACTGAGAACCAAAATGTTTAAATTTGAACGTTAGTCCCGGTTCCAATCGGTTCTCGATTCTCGATTCTCGATGCCCAGCTCTACTGAAAGTGAGAGAGAATGTTTGTTTTATTTGTTTGTTTATATGTGCCCTGTGATGGCCTGGTGATCAGTTCAGGGTGTACCCCGCCTCTCGCCTAAAAGATAACTGGTTTAGGCTCAAGCACCCCTGCGACCCTTGTGAGGAAAAGCGGTGCGGGAAATTAGTGAATGAGTGATTACTGGCTACTAGTTGCACTACTTTCACAATACCTTTACTGTAAATCTTTCACAGTATATTATGGTAAAACGACATAACAGTCTGGAATTACAGTATTTTTGTTGAAATGTTCCAAGAATGAATGTCATCCGTCAAGTCTTTAACAGATAACAAATGAAAGATTAATAACAAAAATTCTCATAAAATTATCACTACAGTATTTTACTTTGCGATAACACAGTAAAAAAGTGATTTCACTATAAAATTCAACACTGCATTTTACTGTGAAAAAAGATTGTCAAATATTGTGAAATCCTGGTTACGTTTTACAGTGTAAATGTTTAATTAGATTCAATTAAATTAAAAGTTACAAAGTTCTTAAGAGTAAAAGGTACAGACTGGAAACATTTTATACATTACCTGTCTTACAACCCCGACTTCTCTCCACACAAAATAGTTTCCATCTTTTACAAACATGCATAGTGCTTGTACTGAGAAGAAGAAAAAAAATCACCTTATATGTCACCTTTTATTTTTTAAACAATGAGCTAGCTGCTATTGACTGGTATTCTTGTGTTAGATGTGGCAGTGTGTGTTGATGAGCCTTTAAGGGGTGTGGCCTAGTGAGTGATGTGAGGAGCTGGAGTCCTTGTGAGGGTTCTCATTTTGTATTTGTGTGGTTTACTGTTTGTCCTGTTCAATAAATGACTGAAAGTGCATCGGCGACTGCGAGACATGTGAGGGCATTACCGTACCATTTTTTGCTCTATTTTTCCCCCCCACTTAACTCGAGCAGTCATGTGTCCGAGCAGCTTGCTCGTACCTCAATTATTGACCTGCTGCACAAAGCAAGAAATGAACCACGCGGTAGCTTGCGACTCTAAAAACTGTAATTTGGGGCAAATGGAAGTGAAGGTACCAATATTTAGTTTTTTTTTTTCAGATTCCACAGAGAATTTTTTTAACTGCAGAAGCTGGTGGTTTCTAGGCTGGCACAAGACACAACACATTGGTCTTGTCATTCTTGCAGCCAACAACATCAAACAAGCCTCTTAAATAAGGCCATGGATGGGCAATATCATTGTATCGTATCGTCATTGTTCATGCTCCCTGGTTCACGTTCCTCCATGCTTCTGCTGTCCTCGTTTTTAAGACCCCAAGATCTCAATCAACACCGCGCACAAATACACTCATAGCCAGTCGTGCAAGTATTTTTAATGTGCTCCTCCTCTCCTCGGCAATTACCAGCGCTTGCTCTGCTTTATTAAAAGCCACCCGATAAAAACATTTCACTTTATTGGACTTGATTGTAGTGCATGCGGTGGTGTTTTTAGACAGATCAGTGGATGAGGAACAATGAGAGGTGGTGTTGTAACAGTGGAACTGTGTTGTCTTTGGCTTTTTACGGGACAATGAAAGTCACAGAGCCTGGTGTGGCTCACGTCCATTGCTGGCTTTGTACTACCGCATTCGTTGCCAGTTGCTGTAATCATTGCGCACGTGACGACAGGGAGTAGAACCAAGGAACCGCATTATGGATAATGCGATGAAAAATATCCCACCGAAACCTAAGGCAGCAGCATCGAGGTACTGAATTTATGTTAACGCACTCCATCCACTTTCCACCTGTCTGTATTGAAGGTACAGTATAAAGCATCAGGACTCAATAGGCAGTGTGCGGCCACCAACCAGACATGCCGGCCAGCTTTCTGTGGCCCTCAAACTGTTACTCCTTTACTGTGTGTTTTGGGGTGCCAACGATACAGAGAAAGCCTGTAGAAAAGTCACCAAGTCATTCATTGTTTGGGAAAATATGTTTATCTCTGTGATTTAGGTGCTTTAACCATTTGTCACTTTTGTGTTCATTTGTATATTTGTTATTTGAAGGGTCCATTTCACGTGGTTTGTGCATGGACAGTGATGTCACTTTGGCAGGAAACAGAGGGTGCTACTCAGTCAGTAGAATATAGCAGTTGTACTGCATTATGAAATTTGTTTGGCTGTGTGCGTCAATAACAAAGTGAGTAGCCACGCACAAGTATACTGTAAGGGCCTTGTTAGCATTAGCCATGCGTTATTAGAGTGTTTTACGTGATGTTAATTAGTGAAAGTTACCGTGTATCTATCGCAAAGTCAGTTCCTTCCGTTACAGGAGGTGGTGTGCTTTTTCTTTCAGAATAAGAGAATAATACAGGAAGTCCTATGATAACAGTGTAAATGTTGCTAATTTAACATTATTCCTGATGAATATCATTTGTAATTTTATTCATTTGATTATTGTTATCATTTATCCTATGTTTGGCCTGGCGGCCCTGTATCCCAATACAATAGATCTCCGCATTCCAACAACCAAAAACATGAGCAAGCTGTATCTGTTACTTGAGGACCAACAATGTAATATACTGTATTTACTAATCGGAGAAAACCTTTTTCGTTTCTGAAGTGAAATTATCCTTCATGACAGTTAGGGAAAATGTAGTTATTATTTTAGTCACGAATAGTTTCTTTTACAGCTAGAAAAGCTATATATGAAACCCATTTATCTGTAGTAGTCGTAGTCAATGTAGTGGTTTTTAGGGGCATTATTAATCGTGATTTCAATGTCAGTCACAAAAATCGTGATTTGATTTATTTTTTCCATAATCCCCCAGCCCTATTCCCACAAAGAACAGAGGATCACTGTAATGGTAAACTTTCAGTTTACGAGAATTTTAACGCATAAGCCCATTTGTTGTCAGCTGTCCACGGCGCACATCCCTGCCGCCATGAAGAGCCGTCGTTTGACATAAAGAGGCACTGTGACGCCTCTGTGGGCGCCAGCATGGATACATTAACGAAGAGGCGTCAGTGAAAGGGCTAAACACTGCCCAATTCGCACCCGGCTTCAGTCAACACCGGACAGTCGGACACATTCACACACACATGCCTCCACTGTTTGCAGACCTGAAAGACAAGCATTGTCACATCAATTCACAAACGCACACACACGCACACACCACCAACCCTTTAACCTTGGCAAAATAGTATGCAAAATATGCAGATGCTGATCCCACACTGGCACATGGATTGAAGCACGGGGATGCTGGCCGGGGTTATATAAACAAGTCGCAAGACACAAAACGGACAGACGGATGTGATGAGCTGTGACACCGCATTTGGATTATTGCCCTGTTTATAGATTAACAGGCAAAGACGCCATCCGAAGGTTTGTGGAGAAGAAGCGACTGCCCGAAGCGACTGCCTGACTCATCAGGCAGATTGGAAGGAAGAGCGGATAAACTACTTGAGGAGATCAATTTGAAGAGACTTTTTTTGTCTCCTTCTGAGTCAGCATTGTAGAGGGGAGATCCACTTGGGGTATTTTCCATGTTGAGGGCTGTTGGCTGTTAGATCTTATTGTGTTTGCAGCGGCAAGCAGAGCAGGAGGGTGCGGGCCGTGTTCAGGCTATTAACGCTTTATCCCCAACGGATAGTGCTCTGTGAGGTGTGCGGTGGCGGTCACAGAACATAAAAAGTAAAAGGTCCTGACTCTCAGGCCTAAACGTGAGCAGGTTTCTCGATCAATTACGTTTGACGGCTTGTGTTTATTCCGTCTACTCTTTAGCCTTCTAGATTTACAAGACAAATTCGCAAAAGGCACCTCCAGAGGCTTCCGCACCAAATTGGATTTTACTTAACCTCGCGGTCTCTGCAGATGAGCTGCAGCGAGACACCGGGTCTCCAGAGACGCGGCCGTTTGGGTTAGCGCCTCCTAGGAACGCCGACTCGTTCTCACAGACTCGTTCCAGCTGATTGGAAAAAACGGGCCGTGTTCATTGTTGCCCCAGATTCGTCAGTCCTCTGGGGCACTGCGATGCATTCATCTGCAGTTTCGGAGTTTGCATGCAGGCATCGTCTACGGCGATAAAAACCTGTTTCTGCTGGAATGTTCCTTGATGATTCCCAGTGCACAGAACTAGTTTGGCACAGGTTGGACTGTAATTTATAGTCAGGGTTGGGTTTGATGGCATAGAACTCTGTACAAGTCACCTGTCTCGTGTGGAAAAAAATGAAATAAAATATAGGTAGGCCCAGCTGTGTTGTTATTGTCTGGCTGAGCTTCTATGTGGAATCTTACGTCTATATTGTTTGGATGTGTACTATGTAGCACAAACTTGTCATTAAAGCACCTCAGTCTTACCTCCAGGCGAGCTATAGTAGTTTGCGCGACGGTGTTGTTGAGCGCAAATTAGTGTTTTTATTTATTTTATTTCATTTTTCTGTGCGTCGACTTGTTAGTCTGCAGCAGAGCAGGCAGGGTCACAGAGGAGCCATTGATTCTAAAGTGCACATCAATACACAATGAGGCCCGCTTGGAGTTCTGTCTTCAGCCGCCGCCGCCGCTTTCCCTTCACCCCCCTCTCGCTCACCCTGCGCAGCCTGGTCGTGGTCCCGCTCCTTCTGGGCTTCGCTCGTAAGTCGGACACACACGCACACAGACACACGCACACACATGCATCCCTATTAAAGGAGACGTGTGGTATCGATTCCAGGGGGAGTCATTATGTGGCAAACAGGCCAGAGGAAGCAGGAACATAATGCTAGCACGTACATGGTCGATCCATATTAAAGCACAAGTTGTATTAGAGAAGAGAATGTGTAATTACCGCCAGCACGGAGCTGTTAGTTGCCTCGGTATGAATGTTTGTGTGGCACTTCTCACCTCCAGTTATTGATACAGCTCATCAATTAGACTTGCTTTCCAGGCGGGCTGCTATTGTTGTAATAAAATTTTGGTGGGACTCTAAAACACGGGTGGGGAAACTTTTGTGCTTAAGGGCCATATTTGATTTTTCTTTTTTTGTAAACCAATAGATGGTCTAGGTCATTAGTAGATGAGGGTAAAAGAGGTCATTTTGAATGGTAGCCTATAGCTAGATAAAAATAATTTCCGGTTCTGTGGTCGACATCCGACTTTTCCCTCTTTCCCATTACTGGTACCCTTCTGTTGTGGCATTACTCTCAAGAAAAGACAAAAAAGCCAAATACATTGTCTCACTGAACGGGTTTCAATCAAACTTGCCCTTCTTTTGGGTCGCGAGTGAGCTGGAGCTTATACCAGCTGATTGTGGGCGAGAGGTGGGATACATCCTGGACTGGTTGCCAGTCGCAGTGCACATTGTGACAAACAGACTCATATTCACACCTATGGGCAATTTAGAGCCTTTAATGAACCCAACATGCATGTTTTTGGAATGTGGGAAGAAGCCAGAGTACCCATAGAACGCCTACACAAGTAAGGCAAGAACATGCAAACGGCACACAGGAAGGTCGGAGCCGAGACTTGACCCCAGGACCTTTCGTCTGTTAGGCAGATGTGCTAACCATGAGTCCAACGAGCCCTGTACTGAAATATCTCAACGATATTTCACTCTGTTCCCAAAGATTAAATTTTACACCCTATTAGCTGTTACATCCCTCGGTCACAGCTGCTTAGTTATTGATTTTGGAAGTAACAAAGTGTTTAAGGCTTGGCGGAGGTCTTTTTCAAGACACCCACTCTCTCGCAGCGAGTCCCAACCATAACTTGCTGTGAGAGATCAATAGGTGTGTTGTAGGAAACTATCATGTATTTACTACAAATAATGTATCTTTGTTAATCTTTTAACCAGCACCGTATAGTGACAGGCAGATAATATAAATGCTCTGCCACTAAATGGCAGCAGGGACAATGAACGTCTGTATCAATTTATAGAATAATAGAACAGCATAATAGCTTTTTTCCTAAACAGACCCAGATTTCATCAGTGAATTAGTAAATTGAGACAGTATCTTGATTGTTTCAGCATACAGTAGTACATTGAGCTACAAGTGTCCTCGACATACGAGTTTTTCGAGATAAGACCCATCTTTAGAACAATTTTTTGCTTTGACCTGCGAGTAAACATTTTTAGATATGAGATATGGTGGCAGTGAGCTCCACTCACCTCGCCTTACAGCAAGCAACAGTTGGGCAAAGTGAAAACAATGTTCAAAAAAGAGGCTTCAAGCTGTTAAATGCTGCTCCCAGTTAAAGTCTACTATCAAACTAAACATGAAACAAAGAGAATTACACGTCTATTTAGAGCAACTGCATAGCTTCAGCTTCGGCTAACAAGTCCGCTCGGCTTAATACTAATAAACAATGCAAAACACCATAGACGCGATAACGCATGGCATGAGTATCACAGTTTTATAACTGTATAATCAACTGATATTTGAACACAAACTGTGGAGCGGCACATGTGGACACAATGTAACAATACTCACAGGCACGTTTTTCCCTCTGCAAAGAACGACTAATATAACTGTGGAATACTGAGAAACTGTCACCATTACCATTTGCATATATTGGTATGTATGTATTATACTGTCCGTACGTGGCCATGGCACAACAGAAGGAGCAGCACAATACCCATTGAAGTGAGGCAAAAATGTTCCCAAAACTCTTGAATTCTTTACATTCTATTTAAGGATGTCATTACTGTGTTGGTAAAAATATGCAATATTATATCTTTTATACTGTATATCTTATTATTATTATTATTATTATTATTATCTTATTTTAAAAAAAAAAAAATTTGGGGGGAGAGGCTGGAACTTATTAAATGCATTTCCATTCATGTCAGTACAGAGAGGATTTGAGATACGGGTGTGGTGAGTTACGTGTGTGGTCACAGAACAAATTTAACTCTTATCTCAAGGCTCCACCATACTCATACTTTTTCATGACATATTTTTGGGTGGTGTGCCGTGTTTTTTTTTCTTCTTAAGGTTTGGCAAACAGTCTAATCTAACACAAGCTAATGGTGCTGCCGAGGCTTGTAAAAAAAAAAAAAAAAAAAAAAAAAAAAAAAAAAGAATAATAATAAAAAACATCCAGGGAGGAGCGCGATAGTGATGAAATGTTCAAGCTGCCAGTAATTGTGCTTCAATTGGGATTAAAGAAAAGCGAGAATATTAAAACGCCGGCGTATCCCCTGGAGGGGTGAAAGGAGACCACGTGCCGAGTGAGTTGGACGGAGGAGGGGAGGCAGTCAGAAATGAAAACAGAGGACAAGATAATTTAATGTCTTCTGTCATTAAGTGACAGAAGACATTTTTCTCGTCAAATGAGAGCATGATGAACTGGGAAAGAGTGATAGGAAGCATCCGATCGATAAAGGAGGAAGGGGGGAGCTGCATGACGAGAAGTTTTGACAGGTGTCAGATGTGAGTGGCGGCATTCTGAGACGCTATTAATACCTGCTCTCATTATCCACACCATTAATGCAGCTCCTCCTCGACGGTAAACAAGTGCGGAGCTGTCACCCGCACAAGTGTCTTCTACTGAGTGCAGTGTTTTCTGCAAATACAATCAACAGAAAGACATTGTCTAATGTTGAATGGATGGAGCGACGTCAGGGCTTGGCTGCTACATCTTGGCAGACATTTGGTAGAAGTGTTCACTTGTTGCCAAAATGGCAGCTTTGTCTTTGCCCTTCAAACATGCCCACGGAAACAGAACTTTATTTGTTCGAAAGCATTTTTGGAATAGTACAAAAAAAAAAAAAAAACAGCCTCCACATAACCTGTGATCATCGCTAATACTACACATGGAACTTGTGTGTAAATTCATCTGAGAGGTGTTTACTTGCTTTGGTGCTGCTGTTTTGGTTAACGACAGAGTTCAAAATGGCTCATCAATCAACTATGAACTGAGATAATTAGCATTACTACCCGTTTTTTTCCCCTGATGGGCTCTGATAGGTGTCCATTTTGGAAAAGTGTGGAAAACCCATTTGTTAATCTGTCTGATAGCTTTGTTTACATGCTTTGGTCCTGCTGTTTTGGTAAGCAACAAAGTTTAAATGGGCTCTTAAATCTGTAATATCTGTGTGTGTGACCAAAAGCATCTAAAAACTGACGTTTTTTTTTTTTTTTTTTTTTTTTAACTTGGAACAGGGAGGTGCAGGATATTCCTTAGTTATTTAGTCAGAGATATTTTGTCCACATGGTTTGGTGCTACTGTTTTGGTTACCAACGGAGTTCAAATGGTCTCGGCAATAATCTATGTAATGAAATGAACAGTGATAATTAGAGGTACTCTCCGATTTTGTTCCTGATGGGAACCGTGAGGCTTCTTTTGAGGGGGGTGTGGCATACTCATTATTTATTGAAAAGGTTTATGTGCTTTGGTGCTGCTGTTTTGGTTAGCAACAGTTAGGCTTTACACGATCAGGATTTGTGGGGGCCGATCACCGTTCAGTGAGCTTAAAAAAAAAAAAACGATCACCGATCCGATCACAAGATGGAGCAATGTAGACAAGATAAAGCCCAGTGATCATAAAAGGCAGGATGCGGTGGTATCAGAATACAAGATTTAATTGCAGTCGTCTGTGCAATTATGAAAGACCAAATTTGTCATGTAGTCTCATCCAGGCATTATGTGTTGTCTGTCTCAGACGTGTTGTCTGTCCAACACCGCCAATATGTTAAAAAAAAAAAAATAAATAAAAAAAAAAAAACTTTATTGGTGTTCAGATATTTATGGTACTTCGTCAAAAGACACGCGACAAGGCTAAAAATAAACTAGTTTTTGGACTCAAATATACCGTACACGATGGCGACGCGGAGTACATGTCTTTTGACGTCATTGATCGGATCGGCATATTATGACATTAAAGCCGATCAGCCCAAAATGCAAATTATCGGCCGATACCGATCAAGCCGATCAGGTGTGAAGTCTAGCAACAGTGTTCAAATGGGGTCATCAGTTAACTGAGATAATTCGTATCCCACCCAATTTTTCACCCTGTTGGTGTCTGGTAGGTCTCTATTCGACTCATTCGTACATCTTTTGAGAGATGTGTTGCCGTGCTTTGGTGATGCTGTTTTTGATAGCAACTGAGTTCAAATACTACTACAAATAACTACGAATTGAGATGATTAGCGTTACTACTGTTTTTCCTGATGGGAACAAGGAGGCGCAAGATACTCTTTCTCAATTAGTACCGGTAAATTAATCAGATATGATTGTTCAAGTGCTTTGGTGCAATTGTTTTAGTTGCAACCAAGTTCAAATGGCTAGTTAACTCATTTGTGTGTGTGAACGATAGCATCTATTGAACTGAGATACTTGGAGTTACTACACTTTGTTTGGTTTTTGTTTTTCCAAATGGAAACTCTTTTGAGGAAATGCGGTATATTTGTTTTTCATCTCTAACAAAGTGCACAGATGCACATTCACAGGGGAGGTCGAGTCCAGTGCATTGGGCTGTGGTGAATCTCTCATTTGCTGTAATCTCCCACCCCCACACTCCCAAATTTTCTTTAAGCCGGTGTTGGGTTGTGTGCAGCGCCAGCGGACGGCCATTGTTGCTGGCTTGTTGGGAATGTGACTGAGCGGCGGATGGAAGGACAGAGTAAAGGAGTGGTTTGTGAAAGGTGAAGAGAGGTAATGGGATGGGTGGATGACGGGATGGATGCTGTGATTGAAATGCTGCCGGGCTGGAGAAGAAAAAAAGACTAAGGTCAAAATGGAAAGCTGTTAGGAGGATGCCAACTGGGGTGAAGCTAAATGTGAATTGAAAGGATGGAGTTGTAAAGTGAGCTCAGTGGAACTTCAGGAAGTATGTAGCCAAATAAAAGAAAATGCTTTTAATAAGAGGTCACGCGTGAGCAGAAATAATTTGATGCTGATTCAGCTGATTAGCTTTACCATCCTCATGGAGTTGGAGAGTTGAGAGGTTGTGCTCGTCGCAGATTAGGACGGGAGTGGGGGTGGGGGAGAAGTAAAAACAAGCAGAGAGAGACAGAGAGAGAGAGAGAGAGAGAGAGGCTGAGCTACTGCCAATTAAAATAGGCCAAACCAGAGCAGAAGATGAAAGCAGGATGGGGTGGGAAAAAAGAAACAAGATATCCACTCTCCACTCATTTTGTTCCGTCCTCTTGTCCCGCTCTCTCCTCTGCGCTCCTTCCTTCCACTCTCCCGGCTTGCTGTGGAAGCGCCGCGATTATGCCGCAGACTTGAGCTGCAGAACAAATCACATTTAGCAGAAGCGTGGGGGGGAGTACAAGGCAGGGAATGATTCCCACTTGGTCCCCCACTTTCCAAAAAAACAAAAGCAGGGGGCAGAAGGGTGCATGCGGGAAGGGAGAGTTTTGTGCAAACTAAAATGTGGGACGGATAATGAGGGAATGGCGTGAATGGCACAGGGGAGCGTTGCAACCATTTTCACAACCTCGGATGAACCAGAAAGGAATAATGCACATCTGATGTGGAAGATGTATCATGACAGTATAGGATACTCATACATTTTAGAAGCAGAAAATGTGCAGTTTACTCATTATGGGTTGGAAACGCATCTAAAAGTCTTCTCAGAAGAGTAGAAGCTGTTGTTGGGCCAACAGGAAGAAACAAATCCTTGGTTTTGTGTTGTTTTTTTCTAATACACTTCCTGTATAGGCCTTGTGTCCCAATATTTTCGATTAACACAAATAAGTTGCCGCAATTTTTCTTTCTGGTTGTGGATATGACAACTATTTAACAATTTTGTGGAAGCTCTACCAAGTAGAATGGAAGCTGTTGAAGCTCCAACAGGAGGAACCAAATCCTTTTTTCCTATCCACTTTTACTGCCTGCAGTGTACAGGTATCATCACGTCTCAATACTTTTGTCCATAAAGAAAAACAACTTTTAATGGAGGAAATTATGAGACGGGAGCGTGATTCATGTTGGTGGAACGGGCGGCAGTGAGGTGAGCTGAGAAGAGGACAACAAAAGAAAGAAAGCTGTATTAAGGATGATGTTTTATTTATAGATTGAGCTATTTTCCGTTACCTTTCTGTGCTCTGTATTTGATTGGCAGTCTCCCCAAAGGAAAGAAAGAGAGATGAGAGATGGCATGATAATTTTAGACAGGAATTGTGGCTGCAGGAGTGCTCCCTGCATGGAAAAGAAGACGTAAACTGTCATTAACCTGGAGCAAGTGTTCATTTTGCACTCGGGCCAGCACACAAAATACATTCTCCATGCATGCTGCAGAGACTGCCTCACTTCGCTGACTCAAGGGATGATGGGAAAATTGAACGTTCGGATGGGAGGAGATGGAGCGGTCACCGGCGGGTGACAAGGCGCTGTTATTGTTTGAAATTAAAAGCGGTAATAACAGAAAGGGCTGCACATTGTCGTCCCCTCTGCATCGATTCTCTTGTAAATCCTCGGCCTGCCCACGGAGGCAACACAAGCTCCTGGCCCGCCTCCAGTGGAAAGATAATAAGAGATAATGAATAGAGAGGTAGTGGTGGGGGGGTGGGGCTCCCGGGTGGGGTCCCCCCCACCCCCTTCTTGAAGGATGCACAAGGGTTCATTTGGGGCGCAATGACACAGCACATCTCTTATGTTGACGCATTCTCAAGGATGTAGCGAGGCGGTCACTCAGCAGGCTATCAGGAGATGCCTCTAGAATTTACCAACACTGAGCGGTCCAACTGGCTGCCTCCCAAACCCCCACACCCCACCACCAGGCCCCTTCCGCATCTTACCCTCATGCCTGCATCATCCAGCAACATAATCATTGTGTAACCCACTGATGCTGGGACAGTTTTCTGCATTCAAAAATAGAGACGGACATCATAATCGAGGAATAAATATTGATATCACAGTGTACTGCATTGTTTTCTGTGATGGTAAAGTATCAATACCCAAGTGTCAAATATCAATATTATGGTTGATGTTCCGATATCATAGGTAGTTTTCTTCCCTTGTCGTGTTCGTCTGCGTATTCACTACTGGTGACTTCCAACCTATTGTCCGTGGAGTTTTATTTACTTACGCCATCGCCCTGTCTAATCGAAAAGTAGTGCCTTAACACTATCTTGTGCCTTCTACTTATCTCAATTATACCTATATAAGTTCCAAGTCGTAAATGGTTTTCTTTCAACATATTGGTTTTCACACAATTGCTGTATTGTGATACTATTGGTACCGCTGATATTGTATCATCAGTTAATCTGCAAAATGTCAAACCTCTTGTAATTACAGTGGAACCTCGATAGAATGGGTTAGGACGAGGGGGTCGTCCGATACAGCCAATTGTCCGTTACATTGACGCACTTTTTTGTTTTGAGGCCATATTCAGCCATATTACTATACAGTACAAAATCATTGTTTTGTAGGTTTTTTTGTGGCCTAAAACGCCCACTACAGTACAAAGTTATTGTAAATAAATATAAAAAAAAAGCTTGAAAAGGTGTGAAAGTTTAACATTTTATCCAAACTTACCACGCCATGGTGGCGTTGTTCACGTACAGTACTCATCGTAGGCGAGTCGCTTTCATGAGCCACGAGGAATTTGTGTGCTTCCTAGTTCCAAATCTGTTCCCAAAGGCAAACGGCTTTACAAAAATTTTTTACTGTACCAAAAACAGCATTTTACAAACTCCAGAGACTTGTTTTGTATTCCGCAGGCTTAACAGCCGCCATGCCGCTCTCTCTCTCTCTGCGCTATATGTACAGTAGACAATAGATATAACCATCATCACATGGCCGCCACGTCTATGCGCTACATTCAACATGGCCACCATCAAAATATCACAATCGATCGTATTGTTTTCTATTATGATACATTGTTGATACAGATGTAAAATATTATAGCTGTCTGTATGCGCACTTTGTTTTATATTTGTATTTGTTTTTGTTGTTTTATACAGTATTCTCCTAAATACTGTAGATATATGATGTATCGATTGCTGTGATACAATTGGCATCGTTAATACTGTATAATGAGTGACCATATTATTATTATTGTAGGCATCATAATATGACAATTAACAGAATGGGGTTGGACAAAATATCAGCATCAAAATATGGCAATGTTTCATATTGTTTTCTGATATGATACAGTATCAATACACAGCCATCAAATATTGATATTATGGCCAAACATGGACACTTTATGACATATATCGAATATGATGTGCATGTCAATATTTTCTTACATCGATATTGTATCATATAGATTATGACACAGTCACTGCATCCTGATACTATTGCTATCATTGAAATTTCCCAGGTCTCTCGAATGCAGCATTAGCTGAGCCTCGTCTCGACATACCTGCGCACCAATTGTTTATTTCCCCCTGCACCAAGGAGGCTAAGGAAAATATAATGCATTTGACTTTGCCTTTAGTATTCCTGCAATAAATTTGACTGCACACCGTGACAAAATTAGGTTGTTAAGATGCATAGACTCAAATAAATAAATAAAAAATAACAATATAGTAAAAAATATAAACAAAGAGTTATATTATATATACAATATCGTACAGCATCAGTTATAGACATTCGGCGAAATACCTGTGCACACATGCTGCCAATATAAATACCTAATATAGAACAGATTTTTGTAGTGCAAAATCGTGTTCGGTAACTATAATGTATATGAATAAGACTGCAAGGTTTCACCCAGCCAAGCAGCAAAAAAAGATACAGTACACATACAGTGTTGCCTTGAGATACGAGTGACTCGATTTACAAGTTTTTCAGATACAAGCTGTCATTTGGCTGATTGTTTGCTTTGACTTGCGAGCACACTCTTGAGATACGAGCACTGTACGGTGGCAGTGAACTCAACTTTACTTTACTTTACAAGCAGCGGATTGGCAGATGGTGAACAATTCTTCTTCTTCAAAAAAGCTGTTTACTCTCAAACTAAACAAAACAGAAATAATTATGTGGATATTTAAAACAACCACATAGCTTTAAGCCCCCTTTTTAATGCTAACATAAAATACAAAACACCTTACACTGGTTAATGACGAGCACCAGTGTTGAAGTGCTATAACCCACCCTTACGGCAATGGATATTTGTACCCCAAGGGTGGAGCAACACAAAAGGCAGATAATATATCTATACTCACATGCATATATTCTTTATCCTTTGTGAAAAATTACTGATATTACAGCAGCTTACTGAACCAGTTGTTAAACACTTGTTGCCATCCATCCATCCATTTTCTGAGCCGCTTATCCTCACAAGGGTCGCGGGATTGCTGGAGCCTATCCCAGCTATCATCGGGCAGGAGGCCCGATTCACACCTACGGGCAATTTAGAGTCTTCAATTAACCTACCATGCATGTTTTTGGGATGTGGGAGGAAACGGGAGTGCCCGGAGAAAACCCACGCAGGCACGGGGAGAACATGCAAACTCCACACAGGCGGGGATGGGGTTTAAACCCAGGTCTTCAGAACTGTGAGGCAGACGCTCTAACCAGTCGTACACCGTGCCGCCTGTTGCCAAACAAAATACTATTAAATTCTTGACATTCTATTTAATTTTGTCATTACTGTACGGATGATAGCATTTCCATTCATTTCTATGCGGAAAGATGATTTTGGGATGCGCGTGTTCTGACTTATAAGTGTGGTCACGGAACAAATTCAACTCGTATCTCAAGGCAAAAGTGTATTTCAGATTTAATAGAGTTATATAATGGAAAATGTACTTGGAATTGAAAACTGAGGAGAAACATTATATCAAAGCCAAAAGGTAAGCAGAGCTGCGGTGACTTTTATTGGATGCAAGGATTAGTGATGAGCAGCAGGGTACATTTCTTCAAGACAAGAAATGTGGTGTGTAAAATGTATTGTTATTTTTCATCATTGGGATATTTTGACAAAAGACAAAAATATAATTAGACTCCTGAAAAACAAGTTAGTATGTTTGTGCAAAAATGGCATTTATTGTAAATACGTGCAGTTTAGTTTAACGAATATTATGATGGGATATAATCAACATTTTTTGGGGAAGTTTTTCTTAATTTATCAGGGTGTGAATAATACCTGAATTTTAATGAAAGACATCATTCAGTGTGACAGCATGCTGGTGCTGATTAAATTATTTGGCCTTGGTGGAGATTCTATTGAGTGCCATCCTAGTTATGACCTGCAGTAAAAGTACTTTGTGTTCAAAAAGGATTGATATGTAAGTAAAGCCTTTTTTTTTTTTTTTTTTTTGGGCAGCATTACAGACAGGAGCTGTGAAATACTGCCCCACTTGGCTGGAGGTAGACCTTTTTGATAGCGCACCGAGCTTGCTATATTGACGCCACTTCGCATTCTCCTTTTGTGTTGTTGCTTGTGTGGTATTTTACAAGGGGTGTGCATTTCATCGAAGGTCAGATTAATAGTTCACGTTATACGGGTTGGTTCCCTTCATCTTTTCTTCTTCTTCTCTTCCCTTGCTTGCCGTCTCTCACTTTGCCGATGATCACAAACTCCTGATGTTTGATTTGGAACCGCCGCCTCGAAAACTAAAGTGCTGCACCAGCTGCTTTTATGCACGCCGGCGTGCGTCATTGCACTTAAATTTTATCCCGCCCCCATCCCGACGCAACCAACTGCATTATTGTACACTCAGCTATCACATCCTAGCTCGCTGATTGCATTTCCTGGTAGGACCACAAATGCAGCTCCACCTCCACGCTCCACGTGTGATTGCTGGATCCAACTTTTTTCTTTGTCACTTTTCAGAGATTGTCGCCACTGCAAAGTGCTGACAGCTGTCGGGTGAAGTGTTTCTATGAATAGAAGAGTGGCGACTGCCCATTCGGAGCAGGCAGGGCAGTGCCCCATCAGCTGGCGTCGATCTTTTGAATATTGCTACTATATATCTAAGACAGACTAGTGTTTTTTAAGTAATTTCTCTTTGGCCTGCCAAGATGGAAAATTATTTTTGTCATTCTGTTGATCGTTCTGGCGGCACGGTGGACGACTGGTTAGAGCGTCTGCCTCACAGTTCTGAGGTTCGGGGTTCAATCCCCAGACCCACCTGTGTGGAGTTTGCATGTTCTCCCCGTGCCTGCGTGGGTTTTCTCCGGGCACTCCCACATCCCAAAAACATGCATAGTAGGTTAATTGAAGTCTCTAAATTGCCCCTCGGTGTAAATGTGAGTGCGAATGGTTGTATGTTTGTATGTGCCCTGCGATTGGCTGGCGACCAGTTCAGGGTGTACCCCGCCTCCTGCCCGATGATAACTGGGATAGGCTCCAGCACGCCTGCGACCCTAGTGAGGAGAACGGGCTCAGAGAATGGATGGATGTTGATCTTTCTGAATTTTTATTTTATTTTTTTTTATTTCATGATAGATTTGTGTTTCAATTCTGTTAGGTGCAATTGATCATATTGCTGTTGTAAAAGGAATTGGAATTTGTGTAACCACATCAGACACTTTTTATTTATTTATTTTTTTATTTATAGTTTTAGGGTTAGTATTTTTATATTTTGCGTTTTTTGAATTATTTTCTAAAGAATATTTTATTATTATTATTACAGCGCACCATAATTTTGATCGCTGTCATTGTTGTCCAATAAAATGTTTGTGTGGATTTCAAATAGATTTAAAATTTGTGTTAAGATTCGGTTCTGTGAAATTGATAACATTACGGCTGGAAAGGAAATTGGAAAATCTCATCACACTTTTATTTTAAGCTTTTTTTACTTTTATTGTTTTAATATATATTTATATATATATTAATATATATATTTGTTTTATATTCTTAATAAAGGGTTGTTCATCAGTGATTAGGGAGGGATAAATCTAACGTTAACAGGAAATGTGCCCTCTGTTGCAATTTTGAGCTGCCTTTGGAATCAACCACCACATCGTTTGTTTTCCCTTTTTGCTTCATTATTCATGCCCTGTATTTATTATCCATAGTCGCTCACTTTGTCATAAGCCCTCATTTTTTGTTTGTTTTGTATCTTAGTTTGTTTGTATAAAAATCTTGAATCTCTGTTTTGTATTGATTCCCTTGAGGTAAACTAAGCCTCTGTTACTGAGTAACGAACCCTCATAAGTCCTATTAGCCACTAACAACGATGTTTCCTGTTTTATTTTATTTGTTTAAACAAGTGAACCCTTCAAAAGTTAAAAAAAACAAAACAAAACTGGTGAAGCCCTTGTATGTCTTGAAATTGACATCGGTACATTTAGACTTTTGCTCATAACTGGAAATACAATGCCGGCAGTATGCTCTCAAGCATTTCATTAAATAATTACACATATTTAATGACCATTTTATGCTACAATACATACATGCATACAGTACATGCATACATCTACTTTGGTTTCTTCGTATGGTAGCTGAAAGCCATTTTTTTCTCAGCTGCATAACACAAAAGGAATCTATTTTGGGTGAAGCACTTATTAAGGAAAAAATGCATTTTATACAATATAATAAGGTTATTTTTCTCCATCCTTCATTTTTAACTCTTTCTTCTTCATTATGTGCAGTCGCGCTTCCATTCAAAGCCTTCAGTCTGAGTGGTGACGAGTCATTAACAGAAGAAGAGACACGTGGCGTTGAACTTGTCAGGACACAGAGCAGGCGACGCTAATGTCTGTTCAAAACACTGGCAGCCCAACTTTAGCGTGCCTGGTCAATGAGTAATAACAGCCATTAGAAAAATAATTGGAACAGAGATGGTGGGTCGGGACGCTGCCTGATATGAATCACAAAATTGATGGATGGAATGGACTCCATCATAACTATAATTAGTGTCAACTGTCGAAATGGTCTTCATTGTTCGCTTATTTTCCTATGGGTTTTATATCTGCACTGTCTGTCTTGGTTGCTCCCACATGTGAAAACATATGTGTGTTTCATTCAGGATTAAAAATTACATTCTATAAGTAGTGATGCAGATGGATGAAGGGATCGCATGGTCTCAAAGTATCTTAATTGCAGTTCGTTCTGCACATGCGTAAGGACATGCTCGGTTGCAAATCAGAATGAGACATTTTTTTTCAATGAGCAGAACTACAATCTTTTTGCTTGTGGTGCAAAGAAATAAAACATAAAATAATAAACAAAAACCGCAATATTTGCTGAAATACCTGCTTGTAGAAAAAAAGTAAGAAAAGACATGCAAGTCATGGAAAATAATTGTCTGTCTATTTAATACCACTCAAATATTTTTACATATTGTTATCTAATCATGTAACTCCATTTGTTTTATTTTTATCTATATGCAAAAAAATATTTACAAAATTTGAGAAACAAGTCCAAATTCTGTTTTTAATGAGAAAAAAATAAAGAAAAACATCCATCCATCCATTTTTCGAGCCGCTTCTCCTCACTAGGGTCGCGGGCGTGCTGGAGCCTATCCCAGTTATCATCGGGCAGGAGGCGGGGTACACCCTGAACTGGTTGCCAGCCAATCGCAGGGCACATACAAACAAACAACCATTCGCACTCACATTCACACCTACGGGCAATTTAGAGTCTCCAATTCATGCAGGTTTTTGGAATGCGGGAGGAAACCGGAGTGCCCGGAGAAAACCCACGCAGGCACGGGGAAAACATGCAAACTCCACACAGGCGGGGCCGGGGATTGAACCCGGGTCCTCAGAACTGTGAGGCTGACACTCTAACCAGTCGGCCACCATTTCAATAAAATAATAAAAATAAAAATTGGACAGCATTGACATCATGCCTTTGAGAAAACCATTATCAGGAAGTTGAGGAATGCAAAACAAATTGCTGGGCACATCTTTTGAAGTCGGGGGCTCAGCATTCATTGTGCTGGATGGGGGGTTGACGTTAGGGTTGGGTGGCATGCGGCCTCAACAACAAACATGAAGTACATGCTGATCAAACCATAATTAATCAGTGTCCTCGTTACTCGACTTTCAAGATCAAAGAGCTGCTCCGCTGGGTCGCGGTCTAAATAGATTTGGACTTTGGAGTTTATTTGGAAACATGGGAACCGTGTGTGTGTGTGTGTGTCGTTCCAATCTACGAAAAATTAAAAAAATCATGTGTGTTTATAATTAACTGGCATCCTAACAGCAGCTCGGTGTCTACAAATTCTGTGTGCGTGCGTGCGTGCTTGTGTAAAAAGTCAAAGGGTAGTACCTATTGGCCGTTCACTATTTGCAAGTTCAACTATTTGTGCCGAAAACGTCACCTAATTGCTCAAAGCTGCCACAAGATGGCAAGGAGGTGTTTTGAAGTGATAAATAATGGCCGAGACGAACATTTTTGGATGTCGGAGAGAAACCAAGTTTAGCCTGGGTTGTTAGTGGAAGTTACGAAGCGTCTTCGCCGCATATACACCCACACTTATTTTTAGGGGTAATGTTGTACATGACTGAAATTATATTAAAGTGTTTTGGGATCATATTTTTACGGTTTAAGCTATTAATATAGGCAATTTTAAACATTTTGGGGGTTCAATTGCTCATGCTTTTTCGCTATTCATGGCAGCGCTCAGTACCTTGTACTGCAATTGTTATCATCCTCATTATGAACCCAAAGACACATAACTGATTCTCTTTGGCTGTATCTCCCTTTTCCTCTCATGCTTGGGTCTGTATGATGAACAGCTTGTGAGCTTGGGAGGCGGAAATTGTTTTAATTTTTGAAAGGTTCCATTGAAAAAGAACTGGCAAGTTAACTTTTTCTGTTTTTCTCCGCCCTAACAGCGTGTTGTCAGGCGGTCCAGGCAGAGAATGTCACTGTGTTGGAGGGCGGCACGGCCCAGATTTCCTGCCGCCTGCAGAACTACGACGGATCCATTGTGGTCATCCAGAACCCTCGCCGGCAGACGCTCTTCTTCAACGGCACGCGTGGTGTGTATTTGCAAAATTGTCATGCACCACTATACCTTCAAACACTGTGGTCATAACCCAAAATCACAAATACACACACACACACACACACAGAGTCGTGTTACGTGAAACTAAGTTACAGTGAAGTAAAGTTGCATGAAGTTTTACCTTACTGGTCGCCTTACGTGACGTTGCGTTAGCTGACGTCACGTTACCTGATGTTGCGTTATCTGATGTTGCATTACCTGCCGTTGCATTCAGTGAAGTTGCAGTATGCAAAGTTGGTTACGTGATTTTGCATTGCGTGAAGTCGCGTTGCGTGAAGTCGCGTTATGTGAGGTCACGATAAGTGAAGTCGCGTTACGTGAGGTCGCGTTACGAGAAGTCGCGTTACGTGAAGTCGCATTGCGTGAAGTGGTGTTGTGTGAAATTGTGTTACGTTAAGTAACGTTACATGAAATCATGTTACATAAGTGGTGTTTGCCTTAAGTGAAGTCGCCTTACATTAAGTCACGAAGTCAGTCTTTACGTTGTTCCATTGCATTACATGACATTGCGTTACGTGACGTGTGACATTGTGTTGCATGATGTTGAGGAGGGGGTCCTTGTGATAATACAGTAATTATATAGATGCGTTAAATAATGTTGCATTACATTAAGTCGCATGAAGTGAAGTTCCGTTACGGGGCATTGTGTTATGTTACGTTAGATTATGTGAACTTGTCTTTTGTGACATTGTGTAATGTGACTGGGAATGGGGATGTTTTGTGACATTGCGTGTTGTGATGTTATGACTCCTGCAAGGTGCCGAAATACCTCGAAAAAGGATTTTCACATTGTCACATTCCATTTCATTGTGTTGCGATTCACTGGTTTACATTCTGTTAGGTTATGTTATGGTAAAGTGTAAATGGGCTTTCATTCACAACTGGTTCAGTATCTTGCTCAAGGAAACTTCGGCATGGTCTCGGGGCTTAGGATCCAACCCACAACCTGCTTGAAGGGGAACGACCCCTCTACCACCAGAGTCATGCAGCCCCATTCCATTGGGTGATGTTTGGTTGTATTACGCTGGATTGCTTTACGTTATGTTGTGTTGTGTCACATTCTAGTTCGCTACATTGTTTTATGTTCAGTGCACTCAAATTCTTTATGGCACGAAAAATTAACTATGAGCTCCTCACAAATAACAGAAATGTAGACATCGAGTAATGCTGTCTTACATCATTCTCTATGAACTGTAAAGAAGCCTGCAGTTTTGTTTTGATTAATTTGTTTTCTCTTGCTCCTGCTTGAGTTGAAGTTTCCCCTGGCAATCCTGTCATTCTTTACAAACCAAATACAGCACTCTCGGATTTTCTTTCCGTACTTTTGTTAACACTTCAAAATTGCTGTAGTTCTGTGCTCCACTGCGTGCACATCGAGATGCAAATGGCTTCACTTTGCCATTTGAGCATTTCCTCATTAAAAAGATAACCAACGAGTTAATTGAGGTGACTGTTTCATTTCCTACCCAAACTATGTGACTGCTTTCAAAAGGACAGTCCCTGCACCGTTAACCTCCAATGATGAGTTGAGGACACACTGTGGCTCTTTATTAGAGCGTGGCCTTGCTGATGTGCTAAAATTGTTATGAGACCACTGTTAGATTCAGTCAAGAGCCTTGGGCTAGGTAAACATCACTTTTGACCCTTTAATCAATTCTTTTCACCAAGCTAATGTAGCCTTTGAGCATGACATACAAAGAGAAAATGATGATGAAATCTCAAGGCCAGTTAGCATTGAATGCCTTTTGGGATATTGCTTTTATTAAAATTACCGTAATTTCTTGTGTACAATGTGCATTTCCCCCCCCCCCCCCAAAAAAAATAAATTGTCAAAAGTCAATAGTGCGCATTATACATAGGTATAGGGGCAAATTGGGAATAAAAAATCACATTTTATAAATGTATCCCGCCATCCTGTGGTTATAAAAAACTGTACACTTTCATTCCAATATGGTACGTATGACTGCATATATGTACATTTGTGCTCATAAGTTTACATACCCTGGCAGAATTTGTGAAATAGTGTTTTTTTTTTTTTTTTTTTTTTTTTTTTATAAATATGACTGATGACGGAACAGCAACCATCATTAATTTCTTTATGGTTATGTTATGTTTAATGATAATGCTTTTCCGAAATGCTTGACCGTTTAATTTGAATCCCATTAAAATTAAATGTGTTTCACCTGGTCCTTCATGTTTTCTTTAAAGAATTGTACCCATCTTACAAATTCTGCCTGAGTAATCAAACATATGAGCACAACTGTGTGTTTTCTAATTTACTCAAAGTAGGGCTGTGGATTTCAAAATAAGAGCAAGTAAATTAAAAAAAAGTAAGTGTTCAAACCAAGTGCTTAACTTCAGAATAATTATTTGAAAAAAAACCTAACAAAATACAGATAATACTTCGTTTTGATCATATGGGTAGAGGCAAAATCATGCATTGTAAAAATGCATTATACATAGGTAGAAGGGTTTTCCAGAATTTTGAGGTCAACTTAGGGGGTGTGTATTATACATGGGTGCGCATTATACATGAGAAATTGTGGTATTTGTGTAAATTTATGTAAAATGATTGCTAAATTGTCCAAAAAGAGAAAGTAACAGCAATGCGTTGTGTCATGTTACATTGCGCTGCATTACTCATATCTCAAGGCACCACTGTACTACAAAAAGGCTAAGTAACAGCTTTAGGGTCGTATGACAGCAGTACGTTACATTGCTTTACTTTGTATGGTGTTGTGTTACATTGCGTTTTCTACAGCAGCAAATATGTTCTTCCTTTTTTTATAGTGCTTGTCCTCATCAGGGTTGTGGGTGAGCTGCAAGCCCATCCCAGCTGACTGAGCAAGAGGCAAGCTGCACCATGGACTGCTCGGCAGTCATTTACTATAACATTGACGTCACAATTTAAATTGGAATTAATTTGGTGTGAATTTGCACAAAATTATTGCATTTGCATAATATCGCATTATGATGTTTTTGAATTAGAATATTGAATATTTTCCAGCTACATCTCTGTGCCTGTGCACAAATAATAATTACGTTTGCAAAACATACAGAGTATACTGATGACATGATGTGCTTGATATGAAAACACCATAATTTTCCATCAGTTTAAAGTCGTTAGGGATTTGGGTATATACAGGTAACATTTATATTTAGGTTAAAAAAAATTCTATGTTTTTAGCACTAAAAATACATTTTCATTTTCGATGAATTACAGTTCTTTACTGTTGAGGCTGCTTGGATATTCATCATTTTTCTCTCGCTCTCAGTTTCATTCAAGTGTTTGTAGTGTGTTCGTTCGACTAAGTAGATGGGCACCCTCGCCGTTAATGCGACGGTTAAGTGAATTAATCATGAAGACTCTCCGCACAAGAACATGAATGCCAGACGTTAAACCCTCTGATGAAGAGGGCTTGAATGGACATTCCTTGCCTCCAGTAATCTTGAGCGATTACACGTGTTGGAAGAGCGGCTTTGACTATTTAATAGTGAG
This sequence comes from Phyllopteryx taeniolatus, assembly GCF_024500385.1. Lineage (NCBI taxonomy): Eukaryota > Metazoa > Chordata > Actinopteri > Syngnathiformes > Syngnathidae > Phyllopteryx > Phyllopteryx taeniolatus. The sequence continues at coordinate 14,592,553 of NC_084507.1, forward strand.
CGTCCCATTCACGTGGTACGACATCCACTTATTTGTTCCAAATTGAGGAGTTGAGGTGGCTGTTTTGGGGGACAAGCTCAACTTCACCACTCATCCACCTGATAGCTTAGCACTATTAAGTGTTTAGAGAGAGTTGAGCTGGATACCCTTCGCTGGGGTGTAGACTTTGGGAGAGTTGGATGGAGGATGAAGCCTAATCAGAGCGAGGAAGTGTCATAAAGGACTCAGGAAGAGAATGTAAGGTTAGCGAAGGTGAAGCGAGGGAACGGATAACCAGGGATCGATGGAAGATGATCCTGATGTTTGGGTTAAACGTGAGCATGTACGAGCCTCGATGGGGAAATTTGTTGGCAACGTGAACGACATCTGTCCGAGTCCATCACTTGTAGGTCTCTTCCATCCGTCCATCTGCTGCACCACCACACAGGTCTCAAAGCGTGTTTAACTGTCGAAATAAGACCATTAAATCAGACTTCCTATTTTACAAGCAAGCAACTAGTGGCCATGACTTTTTTTTTTTTTTTTTTATATACGAGAAATAGGGGCAAATAGCTGCCACAGAGTGGTGGGGCTGACCAAATGGACGCTACACAGCATGCAAATGAGGTCGGACCATAAAGACGAACTTGGACTCGGGAGGGAGTGTGACATTTAGTTGCCATTTAGTTTAGAAACAGGGGCTGTTCTCTAACAACTGCCATCGAGTTAAGTCCACCGTGGTATTTAAAATGTTAACCCCTAATCTGACTACACTGTGAGGTCTGTAGGCAGCATGCCGATAGCTGTATCCGCTACATTAATTGTGATGTCCTGCATTTGGTTTCTTCCTTCTTGGCATGTGGCTATGGCTTTTATGGGAGAGCACATTTTTTTCATGTTCTTCCTATTAAATTACCATTGTGTAAGTGAAAATTGAAGTTAAACAATCAACAACAACAACAAAAAACAGTAGTGTTTGTAGCTTCACCCATATCGTAGTACGGTTGACACCTGAATACAAGAAGTGGTATAATATCCCAGAAAGTAGCAGTAATGCAGTATCATATCATGAGCATTGTTTTATGCTGTTTTATAGCATGTCACCTTATATATGTTGTTACTACGTTGCGGTGTTATGTACATTGTGTTACATTAGCCAGTTATCAATGACAACGCATAATAATAATATTTTTTAATAATAATATTTTTTTTGCATAATAACAGACTCAAAATCACAAAATGTTACTCTGTCAAAAATGTTATATCTGCTGCATTACACTACGTTGGATTACCTTTGCCACTTGTGAAAATCAGATGTCACCTTGCGCCTTAGGAGAACGATTCGAAATAAGCCAACAAATGTGGAAAGTTGCAACAATGCAGTGTCATATCATAAATGTTGCGTTACGCTACATTTCTGCTACGTTATTTTACGCAATCGTATGTCATATTACATTGCATTACCTTATATTGCATTATGTTAAATTCCAATACATTATGTTGTTATCTTGCGTTAACTTACATTGCCTTACCAATTACTTTACGTTGACTTGTGTTGTTACATTACATTACGTTACGTTACTAATACCACTTATAAATGATACACTGCTACTCCGCAGAATAGAAGCAAATTGGATGATTCATAATCACAGTCCCATAGTCAGATTAGTTAGATGAATGCACATTAGATTATTATGCTGCACGTTATCTTACATTGACTTTTCAAATTAAAAAAACTGTATACCGAACTGTATTGCTTGTTGTAAATTGGGCCTCCTCTTTTTGCTCCATTTCTGTATTACTTTCCTCCACCTTGCCTGCCACATTACTCAGCGTTATCAGTTTATTTTACTTGCTCTGGCTTCCTCCGCTAGCCTCTCCCGCATCCAGAAAAAACAATATCTACATCATGGTGTTGTGATGAATGAGCCCGTGAGGCCTGCTGGCGGTGCATCAGGAGACGCTGTCCCCCTGGGCGACAAAGCCGAAACAAAGGGACAGCGGCAAAATAGAGGTGTCAATATCGAGTTACTCCCCAAGGTATTTACATGAATCTATAAACATCGAGCCAGTGCTGCATTGTTGGTAGCCTTTGTTGTTACCAGCCTTTCTCATGAGCTCGGCTAACAAAAAGAAAATTGTTGCATATTCGCCGTCTCTAATCTTCTTTTGTTGCTGCCTCATCTTTCGCACGTCAGCTATTGTGCTGCGTTCAATGGCAGAATTTAACCTGTTTCTAACTCTCTGAAAGGTGTTTTTTCTCTCCCAGAAAATTGGCCAATCCTTCACAAAAAAAAACATTGATTCTAGACGAACAATATCAAAGGGAGATGCTAATGGATGAGTGAAAATGGTTTGTGCAGTTAGTTATCATAAATGGGCTGACTTTACAAACTTCTGGCCCAACTTTTCACATCAATACAAAACTTTGTTGAGAGGTAAAGGAATAATTTCGGTGAGGATATGGAGAAAGGTGCAAGGAATTTAGTCTTCACGCTGGATCAAAAATGGCTCCACCTTTCTGGTCATCAAAATCTTTTGTCGTGTGATTTCTCCAAGGATAATAATTAATTACCCTTGTATCAGCTTAATTTGTGCACAAAACAAGAAATACACATTACCTTTTTTAGAGGGAGGAATTAGAAAAGTACAGTACTGATTAATAGTAAAATATGTGTATATATAATTTTTTTATTGGTCTAAAAAGTATAAGTATATATATATATATATATATATATATATATATATATATATATATATAGTAAGTGTAAAACTATAAATATAAGACTATAACCCGAAAAATAGCTCTAACCCTTTTCCAGGAATAAATAATGGTTAACCAGTTAGCTTTTTTAGTATCCTGAGGCTATTATTTAAGAACATATTCATACAGTCATGATATAGAAAATATATTATAACAAACTGTTAGTTTTAAAACTGTGTAATCAATTTAACAATTTGATTTGACTAATATTGCTTTTTATTTGTAATAATAATAGCTACAGCAATATTGTTATTATTAGTAATAGTCGTAGTAATATAAAGATATATAACATAACATATATTTTTAATCAAATAAAATCCAATAATAATAATAATACTGATAATAGTGTTGACAATAAAATGAATAATGATTATGTCCTCCTTCCCCACCTCCAGCCCTGAAGGACGACCGCTTTCAGATGGTGCTTTTCACGCCGCGGCTTGTGCGCATCACGCTGACCAACGTCAGCGTCTTGGACGAGGGCGGGTACTTCTGCCAGCTCTACACGGATGCCACGCACCACCAGGTGGCCACGCTGGCCGTCCTGGTACCCCCGGAGACGCCCGTAGTGGAGGTGAAGCAGGAGGCCGTGGAGGGCGGCGACGTGGAGCTCAGCTGCGTGTCGCCGCGAAGCAAGCCCGCCGCCACACTGCGCTGGATGCGCAATGGCCGAGAGATTCCAGGTACAGCGATGGCACCACAAATGCTCTGATGGATAGCTAAAGTGTAAATTGGGATAAAATTAGCTCAGCAATCATTGAAATCAGCAAGATTCCTATTGAGTGTAGTATATATTTTACGATGCTTTACATTGTGTTATGTGAGTTTGTGTTACGTTGTGTTACGCTACATTGCGTTGCCCTACGTTATGTTATGCTGCGCTGTGTTACATTACGTTTTATGTTAAAAAAATATATATTTTTTTTTTATGTTGGTATAAGTTACCTTGTGTTACATTTATTTGTTATGTTTCTTTGTATCATGCTGTGTAAGGTTATGATGTTACACTGTGTTGCATTACATTGTTTTGTTTTGCATTATGATTTCTTTTGCATTGCTTTTTATTCCATTACATCATATTTCATTATGCTATCTGGCGTTACGTTGTATGAGGTTACATTATATGGGGGTTACATGATATGACGTTACATTTTATCATGTTATGTTGTATTGTGTCACTTTGTATTGTGTTACGTTGTATTGTGTTGTCTTATGTTGTCTTATGTGCATGTTGTGTTGTATTTCGTTATGTCGTATTGCATTACACTGTATTATGTTACGCATGTTGTTTTACGTTACGTTGCTTTTCGCATTATGTTTCATTGCTTTGTGTCTTTGCATTATATTGCATTAGATTGAGTTACGTTGTGTTAGGTTGCGTTGTTACATTGACTTTAGAGATAAAAATTATCTAGCACCTGTCAAGTCCTTGTCATCCTACTACCACTCCCTAACTTAAAAGAATTACAAACGTAAAAAAAAAATACTGCTTAGTATTGATTCTGAATATTGTGTTTTGGTGAGAGGCGGCATGGTGGGTGACTGGTTTGCACGTCTGCCTCACAGTTCTGAGGACCGGCGTTCAAATCCGCCCTCGCCTGTGTGGAGTTTGCATGTTCTTCCCGTGCCTGCGTGGGTTTTCTACGGGTACTCCGGTTTCCTCGCAGATCCCAAAAACATGTGTGGTAGGTTGATTGAAGACTCAAAATTGCCCGTAGGTGTGAATGTGAGTGCAAATGGTTGTTTGTTTATATGTGCCCTGCGATTGGCTGGCGACCAGTTCGCCCAGAGTCAGCTGGGATAGGCTCCAGCACGCCCGCGACCCTATGTGATATGATGATGTGATACGGAAAATGGATGGATGGATTTTGGTTAGCAGAATTCAACAGTCAAATTGGCAGATGTTCCTTGTCACCTAACTAACCATGACTAACCAAGACTAACTCCAACTAATCTTGAAACTTCAAAATATTATTGCTTTGTATCAGAGCAAGAATCCTGTTGATTTTTAATGATACATTTTAGTCAGTCAAAGATGAAAATTCATAGATGTTCTCTGTTACCTAACTACCAATCGCTAACTTCAACCAATTTCTCAACCCATCTATTTCTCAATATCAGGGCCTATTGATTTTGATGACTATATTTGACTTATATTTATATTATATATATTATATATTTGTCAAAGGTAAAAAAAAAATTTTTTGTTACAAATTGTTACGTTACAAATTAAAAAAAATAATTGTACACTATGCACCTAGAATTTTCCAGTGGTTTCAATTCTGGCCCAACCACCCCATCATTTATGTGTCACCTTTTATTCTCCTAATTCTCTCGCATATTTGTGTTCTGTTGATTTATCATCTGCAAACTGGCATTTATAATTGCTTCAAAATATAAACCTCTGTTCCTTCTTCATCTTTCTCTGTCTGTTCTGTCCACAAGCACTCAACGGCTCCGCTGCTGTGACCCGCTGCTTGCCTTCAAAAACTCATTCATCACTCACTACTACTTGTGCTTCTTCTTTTACCCTTCATCATCCGGTCTCCTTTTTCTACCTCTATTCCTGTAGGTGTGGTCTCCCAGCAGGACAATGGCAAGACCATCAGCGTATCGAGCACCATCCGCATCCCCGTCGAGAGGAAGGACAATGGGGCGGCGTTGAGTTGCGAGGCGCTCCACCCGGCGCTGGGCAACCAGAAGAGGATCCGACACTACCGCCTGGATGTGTTCTGTGAGTATCAGGGCTGTTGTTATGCTAACACCGATTGGTTTATATTTATCAGGGATGGGGATCGAGGATCAACTTGTATATGCTCTTGATATTGTAAGAATATTACTGCATGTAAAGGGACCATATCAAAAGAAAAACAAATTATAGTCACCCCCACACACATTTAATCTTTAAACTTAAACACACTTAAACTTATTAAAACACACTTTTTTTCATTTAAACCGAGAACCTAGAACTGTGAGGCAGACATGCTAACCACACTACTGTCGTCCATCATTGATTCCTTTCTAATCTCCTTTTGCCATTCCTTTCTTCCCTTACAATGTATCTTATTGTCATTTTTTTATGCCTTTCTTCCTCATTCCTTTCAAGGGCAACTCCAAAAAATATAGATGCTAATTTCTGTACAAAAAAATGTTGACGCAAAATGACTGCAAGGGATTCTTGGGATAATTTTTCCACACGGACAAATGTTGCCCCGAACGCATGTCCCACTCTGTGTAGAAATAAGTTAATGAAATGGGAGTGTGCCAGGAAGAAAAACAGTACATAAAAAAAACTGAAAATGTCCAAAGTTTGGGATATTTCACACCTGAAGAAAAGATCAACTGTGTCTACAGCAAAGCAGAATTGTCTTACACAACAGCATCTCTGTGATCACTCACACAAAGTAACCGATGGCGCACTTTCAACCACTTTATTGAACAAAAGAAACACATAATGAGCTCATTTACACAGCTTCTTTAGCCCACAATTGATGCCCGGTAACTCAATACGCACACTAGCTAACGGTTAGACAGTTAACAACTGGCTGCTTACCTGAACCAACAGCCAAGCACACTCTCATTCGCTGATGCACACGTCACTCACCTGGCCAGTAAGTACAAGGTGAAAATGGCGACAAAACTAATAACCTCCATCTCACACTGACTTTTATTATTGCATAGTGTTGCAATTGTTTAATAATGCAAAATCTATTTTTATTACTTTATTAGTTTTTTTATTACACGAATGATCAGTGGGATAATCGGTAGAATAATTGGTTCTGAAAATATTTACAATTTAAATGAATGACACCGTGTCCTGTTTTGTTCGCATTTAGCCTTTACATGCACCCACCTTTATCCATCCTCAAAAACAGTCATTATCATGAATGATTTAAAAACATAGATTATTCCATTTGTATTGCTACGACAGTGCCGCTCGTTGTAGCGGTTTAGCGCCTGCAGTAATTTGTGTCACGAGTAGAAGCCTCGTTTTTCATTGTTACAATGGAGCCTGTTTATTAGCTGTGAAGTATTTGAGCTGACTGATATTCGGTGCTGAAGCCGCTCTCATTAAAAGCCAATACGTACAAATGTTGTCAAGCAGGGAGCCTAAGGCCCAGTCGAGGCGCCCGGTCCTGCGGTTGTTGTGAGCAGTTATACCCCATTTCCTCTGTAGTTGAAACTCTGAAACAGTCAATAATTGGCCTTGAATAATCTGACACTCTCATTATTCATTTTTTTCCGTCTCGCTTATCCTCACTAGGGTCGCGGGCATGCCGGAGCCTACCCAGCTATCTTTGGGCGAGAGGCGAGGTTCATCCTGAACCAGTCGCTAGCCAATCGCAGGGCACATATAAACAAACAATCATTCACACTCACATTCACACCTACGGGCAATTTAGCATCTTCAATTAACCTACCATGCATGTTTTTGGGATGTGGGAGGAAATCGGATTACCCGGAGAAAACCCACGCAGGCACAGGGAGAACATGAAAACTCCACACAGGTGAGACCGGATTTGGACCCAGGTCCCCAAACTGTGAGGCAGCTGTGCTAACCAGTCGTCCGCCTTGCCACTCACTCTCATTATATCAAGACAAATTATATGTCTGTGTTCACAAATGCTAAAGGTCAATTTAAGCGTATATTCATATCCATGATATGCTCTTTGAGTCCCTCTAATGCAATTCACCAATTTTCATCTGTGTTGCCTGACATTTATTTCAGGAGACACAATTGGTGAACATTTACATTGTGACTTATGATTATTTTGTACGATCAATAAGAAACCTTTTTTTTTTTAAACCAGAAAAACAAAGAAACTTAGAAAATCTCTTGGGATAAGTGTGTGCAACATTGCCATTTTCCAGAAATGCCACTCAACGCTAGATGGTGGGAGGGAACTATTAGTGGGGAGGCCCTCATTCATATGCACTTTTGGAATAATACAGACCCCTCCCCCGAAGCTTTAAGTTTACTATTACCTTATTGTTTCATGAACTATCGTATTGCATGTACCGTGCAAACTCACTGCCCAAGGTGCCATTTATGAGCGATTGGAGCAACCTCCTGCTTTAAATACTCCTACACAATAATACATTATGAGTTTATGAAAGGGTATATATTGTAGTGTACCTCTTTTACAATGTTAAATGAAAATCCATCGCAATGAACCTGAGACTTTTCAAGCAGAATGAAAACATTACAGTATGCCTCCATTTCAGAATCAACCAGTAAACAAGAAATCATAATAATACGCCTTCCAGAAATGCCACTCAACGCTAGATGGTGGGAGGGAACTATTAGTGGGGAGGCCCTCATTCATATGCACTTTTGGAATAATACAGACCCGCCCCCCCAAGCTTTAAGTTTAGTATTACCTTACCAGTTTTTTTTCTGGGTGAAGAACGATATTAACTAGCAACGTGTATTAGAGCAGTGATTCCGAACCATTGTCTTGAAATTTAAAAAAATTCCCTTAGTTGGTCTAAAACAATTAAAATTCATATTCATTTCGTACAGATAATGTGTCTTTGTTCATCTATCAATGCCAGCGACATAAAAATTAAATGCTCTTCCACAAGATGGCAGAAGGTACAGTTACTTTGTTTATCCACCTGTTGCCATTCATGCAACACAAGAATAGCTTGGCATTAGGGTTAAACTAAACAAGCCCATATTTCGCACTGAGGAAGTAAATTTGTCAGTAAATTGAGATGAAATCATAATTATTTCAGTATATAATATATATATATATATATATATATATATATATATATTTTTTTTTTGAGACATTTTTGTTTGGTGGTGTGCCGTGAGTTTTCTCTCATGTTTGGGAAGCACTGTATTAGAGGGACACACATCTTTTTGAAGAACATGTTACATAGGCATTTGTTAGACACAGTACAATGCAGTGCAGTTCGACACCAATGCAAATTACAACCACAACAATCAACCTATAGTTAAATCACAACTGGGCATTATCGTCTTTGTAAAGGCAGAATTGTTTCCTGCAGTTCTGTGTCAGTGGAGGTAATGATGTGTTGTGACTATTTTCAGTATTTTACGAACAGTTGATTTGCTCTATGCTAAATCATGTTTGTTGATCATACCAATGTCTCTGCATGTTGCTTGTCAATCCGTTGCCAAGACACATTTTGTTTACCTGGTTCTGACTAATATGATTTTTTTTCCTCTCTCTCACTCTTTGCTCACAGTTGCACCGACCGTAAGGATCATCCCTCCCGCTGGCATCTTGCGAGAGGGTGACTCGCTGAGCCTGTCTTGCTCCGTCGTTGCCAACCCTCTGTAAGTCCTCCTCGTGAACTATCATACTGCATGTACCGTGCAAACTCACTGCCCAAGGTGCCATTTATGAGCGAGTGGAGCAACCTCCTGCTTTAAATTCTCCTACACAATAATACATTAAGAGTTTATGAAAGGGTATATATTGTAGTGTACCTCTTTTACAATGTTAAATGAAAATTCATCATGAAGAACCTGAGATTTTTCAAGCTGAATGAAAACATTACATTATGCCTCCATTTGAGAATCAACCAGTAAACAAGAAATCATAGTAATAAGCCTGAGTGAAATACAACACAATTCAAATGAAGTTGGGACGTTGTGTTAAACATAAATAAAAACAGAATACAATGATTTGGAAATCATGTTCCACCTATATTTAAGTGAATACACTATACAATTCTACGTTAATGATTATTTGCTAAAAACAATAAAGTTGATCAGTTTGAACATTAAATATCTTGTCTTGAATGATTATTTGCTAAAAACAATAAAGTTGATCAGTTTGAACATTAAATGTCTTTGTAGTGTATTCAATTAAATATAGGTTGAACATGATTTGCAAATCATTGTATTCTGTTTTTATTTATGTTGAACACAACGTCCCAACTTCATTGGAATTGGGGTTGTAAATGTATTTGTAGGCTTTGCAAGCACTCAATGTCATCTGCTGCATAACTAAAATACTAGGATACCTATGAATACCTTATTTTCATTTCTCCACTCTAATAGACTACATGCCTGAAATGTGTGTGTGTGTGGGGGGGGGCTCTGTAAGGGCTCTATAGTTGTAGACTGTGCAACATGAGCCGGAGCACAGATGGTGGCGCATCTTGATTTTTGTGATACCGCTAGGCTCCCTATGTGTTTGCTCATTTGGCAAAGCCGTTTGCGCCGAGCTGGCCAGTGTCAGAGCAGCGACAGTGTGCCCTTGGAGGTGCGCTTGGTAGAGTGAGATTTTGGTGTCAGAAAGTTGGTCTGAACTTACGTCTACTGGGACCACATCTAACTTTTAGGCATGTTAGGTATGACCTAACACGATTTTGGTGGATCTGATCGGTGCACATGCGGGCAAACAGACACGCAAGCTCCTCGCACATACTGTATGTGGTGGATGACAGATTTATTTCAACAGTGGTCATTTAATTCAAATCAATCGGTATGTTTTCATTAGTACATGTCTTGAATAAGTATAGTAAGTATCTGATCAGTTAACTGTGCGATTCAGTTTGTCTCCGGAGAAATGAAGTTAGCCAAACGTCCTCTAGTGGGCGCACAAGATTAAAAGTGTAGGCTGCAGGTAAAATTTAGGAAATTGCAGGTGTAGATAGTTGGAGTCACCATGGCAATGATATTATTACAAACCAACGGATAGTGAAACTTGTATTTGAGGGCCAAATCAAAATTTAATGATGCTCCCACGAATTATGAATTAATTCTATGAATATTTCAAAAACATATCCATCTATCCATTCATTTTCTGTACCGCTTATCCTCACTATGGTTGCAGGTGAGCTGGACTGGTTGCCAGCCAATAGCAAGGCACATATAGGGTGGATCCCATTTCTCTTAATTGCAACTCCATTCTCCTCGCTCCCCGATGTTTCGACTGATACCCGGACGTTGATCTCTTACCGCCATATTGAGGAGCATTCCAATTCTCTTAAATATACATTGAGGTGCAAGGATGGAGCATGGAGGAGGTTCCACGAACGAGGTAAAACCGAGGGTCCATTGATGTTTCCTTTGTGGAAGTCTTTTAGCTCCTCAACAGTGACGTATTAAATTGGCCGTGTACCTGTTGGATCCTAAATGGAGCAGAACTTCAAATGAATTAGTTAAGCTCTTTTTTTTAGTTGCTTGATTATTTTAGTTTTGATATACACATTTTTGTTGAGTGTATGTTATATTTTGGGCCATTTTTAATACTGAAATTACTTAATTAACCCGCTAATGGTTACCATGGTTACAATAGGCTCCCCACAACCCTGATCAAATGGTGTAGAGAATTGATTGAATGATAAATGTATAATCTATGTATGTATTAGAAACATGTTCAAAAAATACTGTAAAATGGCATGAGTAAATAGTTGCCGACCTTTAACTTCTTCAATTATCCTTTCAACCTTCTATAATGTAAAGATTAATTCATTGTGAGAATACTATAAAAGCACCTTCATATTTCATGCATTGTAACTGCTCACGAATTACATTCGGTGTTACTTGACTTACGTTCAACACGTCCAAGGCTGTTATGTGATAAACGACGTAATTAAATCATCACACGCCGCCCCATATGTGCGATATATCTCAAATATCACGTTAGCTTTAAATACTGGTGTACTCATTTATTTCCAGTGCTGCCGAATTAAATGACATTACTGACATTTCATGCGTGATAGCTGGATCAAAACATTTTATTACCTTCAGCAAAAGAGCCTCTTAAGCTCTTTTCAATAACAAAAGTAAGTAAACAAAGATGTAATATGGACGTGCTTTGTCTGAGATGAGATCAAACAAAAACTGTCGCTTCCAAACAAAGCTCATATCCCGCTGTGTTGGAAAGAGGTATTGGTTACTAAAAGCTCTTAAAGCCTCCCCAAAGTCTCCCCAGTGGATGGCCCCTCTGTCTGTGGGCTCGTGGTCCACTCCTGTGCCTCCGCAAAGCTCGGGGGAGCCAATGCATGTGTGTGTTTGATAACTCTAGAGTAGCCTTTCCCAAACTTTTTCATCCATGCATCCTCCTCTAAGTTCTGGCGCAACCCACTTGAAAATAGATTCCTCCTTTCACTTGTCAATTTCCTCATTTTTAGCCAGGTTGGTCTGTAAAGGGTTGTTATTATCCCAATGTGAATAACAGTTAACCCTCAAATAGACACATTGCAACATAAAATGTATAGAATACTGTAAGGATTCTAGTGTCTGTGTACATGCATGTGCCTTTAAGAGGCGGGACCTGGTGTGGTGGTGTGCGACGTCGGCGACTCTGTGTGTAATGACTGGGCGTGAGCTGTGGCCAACAGCAGCTCCTGCAAGAGTGTTTTGCTGTTATATCTGCGTTCAATAAACGGCTGACAAATGCATTGCCGACTGTGGCTCTCCTTTCCCACATGCAAGGGCATCAGAGTAAGTAAGTAGATTGTAAAAACCAAATCCAAAATAAAAATCTCATTAAAATGTGCAATATAGTGGACCGCAAATGATGAACGATTTGGAATTTAAAAATCAAAATCCAGACAGAGCTGACAAAGCCCACTTGAAAGCAGATTCCTCATCCAACATGTAAATGTCCCTTTTTCAGCTATGATTGGTTGTAAATATGTTATTATTATACCGGTAAGAATGACACTTACACATCTTGCGCACCGCTCAGAGCACGGGTGCCAAACCCATTTTCAACATGCGCCACATCCACCATCCAGTCTTCTCGTATTGGAATTTCTTTGTTTGGTTTGGGGGTAAAGTGACCCCCAAAAGGGGGGAATTATATTGGAGAAATAACAAATTCTTTACTTCGGCTCAGTTACACAAGGTCAAGATGAACCACATTGGTTCGACCGTTACAAGATGTGTTTCTGTATTACAATAACTGCCTCAATGGTGATTGCCGCCCTTGTACATGAGATAAGGCACTACCTGTGAATATGTGAGTGTTGAGTAAACAAGTTGATTCCTCACTCCCACTGCCATTGTGTGCCGTGTTTATTTCCACGACAGTAGTTTTCCGTTATGATAACCTCATCATATTAAGTAGACACAATTGTCCCAGCATGTCATTGCTATTACACAATATATATATTTTAACAACAACTTCAGTTTGAAATGTCATGAAAAATAGGGACAACCAAATATGAATACAAATAATGCCAAGGTTTTTGGTGATGCTTGTATATCTGTAAAAAGTAGGGTTGTTTGATAGCCCTTTTTTTAAGAGTGATACTTGTACAAGTAATCACTCTTGAGTACTCACCGACACCGATACCAAATACAGATAGCACTAATACTAAAGCTACAGAACATTTCAATTAAGACAATGATATAGATAATTGTGAACTCTAATTGGGATTCTCTCTGACACACATGATGATTTGCCAATGTGTCAAACCGGTGCAGTGTAGCGCCAACTACTGGTGAGAAGGACTTAATCAATGTCAGAATTTTCTGCCTTAAGTGTCGGTGGCTGGTATTGGCAGCCTTAACGAGTACCCCATACCTTGAAATAGGCCAGTATCGGCCTGATACCGATACCTGGTATCGGTACTTGTCTATCCCTTGTAAAACGTAAAGAAGAAATTTCTATTTTCACAGAGTTTCTGCCTAAATGAATAGAACATATAAATTTAGCAAGAAACATAAAGTAGACACTCTTGGTTTCCATTGGTGGGCCACAAAAATATGATGTGCAGGGAGGGATCTGGCCCCCGGCCTTAGAAGATTCTTGCACACACCCTAGACTGCACCAACGTTTAGGAATCCCTCTTTTCTGTGACACTCGTACCGAGTCTCGTATTTTGCCAAACCAACTTTTTCTAGGATTTGGGATGTAATATTGCCTCTATGGCGCCTCAATAAACATCTGAAATATGAATTAAACTCGTCCATGCATTCCAAAGTCCCAGACATATTTCTGCCGAGAGGCCTGAAATCAGGTCATTTGAATTTGTCGATCTTATCTACGTCACTAGCGAAGATCTCCACCTACCTCTCCGCTCCCGAACCAGCGCTGTCAACATAACAAACACATGTGCTCTCACAAGTGGGTCTTCTACACAGACGCAACCAATCAGAGGAAAGGGGGCAGTCTTGGCCAAATACGGACAAAGTGGATACAAAACTGGGTCAAACAGAAGTAGCTGTCAGAGGGGCCTTTTCTGGGCACTCGTATTACAAAACCAAGGTGTTTTTTTTAAGTGAAATTGACACTTTTAGAAGTATTTTCAGTATATATATGTCCATGTTAGTCACTCTATGGAGGTCTAAATAGCCAAGATACCTTTAAACATCCCGACAGAGATACCGCACACCATATGAAAAACGTCCTTGTCCTTCCTGTCAATTTCCCTGTTTATAGCCAGTTTTGGTCTGTAATTGTGTAATTATTCTACAAGCACTGCCCCCCGTGACACTTTAAATTTGCAGAGAGGATGCTCGCACACCTCCCAGGGTGCACCACCATTTGGAAATCTTACAGTGGGGGGACTGCCTGTGAGAGGCGTATTGACTAAAGCCTCTGCTAAAGCTTTGTAACACTTGGTCGGGGACACTCGCTGTGAGTATGTGATGGCCCAGCAGGTCCGTGTGGACCCTTGTCACACGCGCGCACACACACATACGCACACACACACACTCACACACACACGTTACAGTCTACAGTGACACCCTGTTCAATCCCTGTCAAGCGTTAAAGACCAATTAGTGGTAGAGGAATTAGAAAAGGGCAGTGATGTCATTTTGCTTGACTGGCTTCTTTTTAGTTATAGTTCATATATATGTGTGTGGTTGTGTATGTGCGTGTTACAGTGCCAGCAAAGGTGCGACAGTTTTCTTTTGGTGACCTGACCGAGACTATGTTGCTTGACTGTGTGTCATGAACTAAAAGGTTTTTTTTCGTGTGTGTGTGTGTGTGTTCATAACCCAATCGGAAAAGTTTAATTAAACTTTGTGAGGGATTGGAGCTTTGGATGAGTCGTGGCTGGAATCTGTGCATGCAACCACAAGCCATGACACACAGCCAGGCACAGCTTTGTTCAGCAGGGTGCCACTGTAATCCTCACACCTCCTGTGTGCGCACGTTTGTGTGTTTGGATCTATTTGTGTGTGTGTGCGTGTGTGTGTGTGTGTGTGTGTGTGTCCCGCAAAATTGGCGCATCTGAGCCGTAACGGAAGACTTCATCCTCCTGTGCCTTTTACACAGAGCCAAGCCAACTTGTTCTGATCATCACATCACATATACAGTAATCATCTTCAGTACTGCACAGGGAACTCAGGGTGGTTAATTCATCTGAGAAACAGTTTAGGTGCTGCCTTTTTGGTTAGCAATTGAGTTCAAATGGGCTAAGCAATTAACTCTTTAATGTCTGTTTGTGGAATCCATCTGTCCATTTTCTATTGCGCTTGTTGTCATTAGGGTGGTGGGTGAGTCGCAGGCTATCCCGGCTGACTTTGAGTGAGAGTTGGGGTACACGCTGTACAGGTCGCCAGCCAATCGCAGGACATATAAACAAACAACCATTTACACTCACATTCACACCTACAGACAATTTAGTCTTCAGTCAACCTAGCATGCATGCTTTTGGGATGTGGGAGGAAACCGGAGCACCCGGAGAAAACCCACGGAGACACGGGGAGAACATGCAAACTCCACACAGGCGCAGCCGAATTTGAACCCGGGTCCTCAACTGTGAGGAAGATGTGCTAACCAGTTGTCCACCGTGGCGCCGTGATGCAGTTATATTTTATTTTATTTTGAATCAAATCGATATTTTAACATTTCCCCTCAGCAACGAGCTAAACATTGCTAAACTAAGAAATACGTTTTTTGTTAATAAGCTTGTGTTTTGTTTCTTGATCATTCCGGTAAGTCAATGTATTTATTACAGTGACTAAGGCAGACATGGACTGCATATTTTATACCGAGGAAGAAAAATGGAGCAGGATTGACTGGGAGTCAACATCCATGTCAGCCTCTAATATAGACAAACCACCATATGCGCTCACATTCACGCCTATGGAGTCATTTAGAGTAACATGTATGTTTTTGGAATGTGACAGCAAGCCGGAGTGCCCAGTAAAAAGAACATGCAAGCACTGGGAAAATACACAAATTTCACAGTTCCAACTGAGATTTGAAGCCATATCACTGGTCTGATTGTGACGCATACATGCTCACCACTATTTCACTGGGCTGCCAAACAAGTGCTTTCCAACCTAAAGTAAACTAATTTCTTTTAATGTTTTTTTTTTTGAGGGGTTGACTTCTAATCTCTTCTTCTCTGCAGGCCCAGGGCCATCCAGTGGTCCAAGATCAACGACACCTTACCTGAACGGGCCGAAATCTCCGGGCCCACCTTCCAGATTTCCCGCCTGAGCCAGTCGCACAACGGCACGTACTTGTGTCAGGCGCAGAACAACTACGGGCGAGCTGCCGATCACTACACTCTGCTGGTCTACGGTGAGCCAGCCGTTCTCTCTTTGTTTACATGTTCAATCTCATCGCTGTAATTGCTATCCCATCTGTACAATGTGTGTCCTGTCTTTTGCTTTTTCTCATCAGTGTGTTTTGCTGATGTTTGTATTGATCCCGTCTTGCTGGCATTGGTCACATTGTTTCTACTCTCGACGCAGAACAACAGATGTATTAAAATCCTGGTGCTGTCTTTCGGTTTTATTTGCTTTTCTCAATTTGTTCCAAAGCGGGAACCTCCTGCTAGACTTCCTCTACTATACAAACTATTATTGTTTTGGCCTTCTTTTGTGACTCAGTTGTTTCTTTTCATACGTGGAAAAGGCAACACACAAAAATCAAGAGACAACAAAAAGTGCAAAAAAAAATGGGTATGCATTAGCAAGTCTGTTACATTTAACATGATGACAACACCAAAACATCTGTTGGAGAGGGGCTCACAGGGAAAGGGAAAGCATATTTAGGCTGCTAAGATATCCAAAGTTTTCAAAGATTCACCGCTAACTAAATTCTTCATGAGGGCTGACCTGAATAGATGGCATGGCGGGGGCGCTCAAAGGGGATGATGTTGACGCGTGCAACATTGCCTGTCATTTTCTTGTTCTTCAGGAAAAGGGAGAGAAGGCGGTGGGCGTCTTGTGGCTTTTAATGCGGTTACCTGTGGGGGGGGGGGGATAAAGTGGAAACAAGTAAGCTGTTTTGGATTTTTTTGAGCGAAAACAGCAGATTCCCCCAGTTTGACACACATGATTTTGTGGCTTTTTACTGTTGGGGGGGGCGCAACAGCGACAAGAAGAAAGGTGCCGCCTCAACCCACTTTTACGCCAACCACCCTCCCTTCGCCCAAGAAGGTTAGACATGTTGAGCTTTAATGTGCATCACCGCCTCTCCGTTTTTTTTTTAAGCTTTACTCTCTTTTTTCGTCTTCCTCCATTTCATCATTTGTCGTCTCCATGTTGGAGCTCCTTACAGTTCATTAATTTTACTCCCAAATTCCAGCTGTATAGTCAAATAGATGACATAAGCCCCAGCTCCTCCAGTTTTCCAGCCGTCACCCATCTGCTTTGCTCTACTTTGGAGGTGACGTACTCAGCCAGTGGGCACGTTGTTTTTATACCTTATATCAAAGATTCAAATATATCAAATTCAGCTGTTGCAAGCAAGCCAAGCAAGACTCAAAAGTCATTCTTGTTTTCCCCGCATGTCAGAATGGGTAATGTGCAAAAATAATAAGAATAATAATAATAACAATATGAAAAAATATATATATATAAAAACTGGGTAATTGAATGTGAATTTCAGTAGCCTGTGGTGCTAAATAGCATCAGTCCACATTATTAATGAAGCAAATCAATTCATCACATATATTAAAACAAATAAAAATACAATTAAAACAGCGTGCAGTGCAAGAAATATCATTTAAAAGTGGAAAGGCTCTAAAAAGCATGAGAAAAAATAGAGTCTTTAACCTGGACTTCAAAACATTCACACTTGGGGCTGACGTCACTTCTGTCGCCAACGTATTCCATTTGTGTGCAGCATAACAGCTAAATGCTGCTTCCCCATGTTTGCCTATTTGACCTGAGTCTGTCGATCTCAGAGCCCTAATGGGTTTACATTCCATTAGCATTTCTTTCATGTATTCAGGACCTAAACCATTTATTGATTTTTAGACCAGTAGCAGACCTTTAAAATCTATTCCAAAGCTGACTGGAACCCAGTGTGGAGACTTTAGAATTGGAGTAATATGTTCGGACCTCTTTGTTCTGGTCAGAACCCGAGCTGCAGCATTCTGAATGAGCTGCAGCTGTGTTGGGGGAGTCCAGTCAGAAGACCATTACAATAGTAGTAGTCTACTTGGGATAAATGCATGGATGAGCTTCTCCTGGTCTGCTTAGCACATACAAGCCTTCACTCTAGATATGTTCTTCAGTTGTTTATGTATTTCAGTTGTTTCAGTTAAAACAGAAGGCGTTAGAAAACAGAGTGTTAAAGGTCCCGTATTTTACCAAACCAACTACGGTGCCTCAGTAAACGTGAAATATGAATTCAAATCGTCCATGCATTCCTGAGTTCCAGATGTTTTTCTGCCTTGAGGCCTGAGATCAGGTCATTCGAATATCTCGTTTATCTACGTCACAACCGAAGATCTCCACCTACCTGTCCGGTCCCGAGCCAGCGCTGTCAACATAACAAACGTGTGCTCTCACGAGTGGGTCTTCTACATGGAGGCAACCAATCAGAGGAAAGGGGACAGTCTTAGCCAAATATGGACAAAGCGGATATAAAACTGTGTCAAAAAGAAGTAGCTGTCAGAGGGGCCTTTTCTGGTCACTCGTATGACAAAACCAAGGTGTTTTTTTTAAGTGAAATTGACACTTTTATACTAAGTCCATGTTAGAGAGTCACTCTATGGACGTCTAAATAGCCAAAATATGGGACCTTTAAGGAACTGTATGAATGTAATTTGTGCCACAAATCACCATATTTGTGCCAATTATAATATTTGTTGATAAAATCAAGCTGTTCTAAGCCCTGCCTGAGCTGACAAACCAGTTACAGTATTTTCAGTTTAAAGTTGAATTAATTCATTTGCTAATGTATTTTTGTCATTAAAGTTGGAACAGCAGGGGTTATGGAACAGAGCCTTGAGGAACTTGGCAATAATTTGGGTCAATATCACCAAAGAACAAAAACAGTTTAGACAGTTGCACCCCCTTTTCAAATTTTTCTTAAATATTCAAGAACAAAAAAATGAACAAAAGTTCATTTGTGTTGAGCGAACTCTCAAATTTTTATATCCAGTTGAGGCTTGAGTCTACATTTTTACATCACAACACTAACCTTGTGCCTCATCGGTGGGTTGGGAAAGGAATCAACGTTTTATAGCATTTGGTTCCATTCATTAAAAAAAAATAATAATCGTGTGAAGGTACTTTTTGTGCCAAAATGCTGAGTTCTGATGCCGGAAGTCAAGTTAAAACTTGCAAATACAAACCATCTGACATGATAAAACAGTCCCAAATAACTATTTTAACAATGCCATATTTAACTTTTAGCTGAAACATTAATTAATGAATATTAAGTTAAATGGGTTAGTTCCAAACACATTGCCTTTTAGTTCATAGGTTTGATATTGACACTGGTTATAAAGAACCCCCAGTCAAATCTTCATGTTATTCTATGCTGCAGGTTGCTAGGAAAATGGCTGTTCTTTATTTGGACAACTTTTATTTAAACCATGCAAACTTTTTTGACTCACCCCCCTAAAAGAATCGGAATCAAGAATCTTTTGGGACCGGAATCGAAATAAGGAATCTGGACCGGAATCACTCAAATTCAAACAATGCTCAACCCTACTTCAGACCTCCACTGCTAGATAACACTTCACAACATCCAGCCACCATCACTTCACATTGGTTTCCTTGCAGTGGAAGGAGCATATCGGTTTGTGGCCGAAATCTGCCATTAAACTGGTTTGCCAACTGTCAGTAGACCCCAGAGAACAACAACATGGAAGTACAATACATTAGGTACAGTTGTGTTTTGTGCTAGCATTTTCCATGTGGCTATGTGGAGAATTTTTCTTTTTTTAATGTGTGTTGTATACAGTAGCCTACAATACTGTTGACTGCAATTTTTCTTATTAAAAAAAATGAACCAAGTTTTAGGGTGCTGGAAAAAATGTAAATTGCTTTGAAGCTGTATTTTACTTTTCTGTAGTTTGTTTTTCTTAAATGTTTTTTGTCTTTGTTTTAAAAAAACATTGATTTACCTTGTTTATGAAATGCGCTATATAAATCAATTTGCCTTGCCTAGTAACATGTAGTTGTCCTACTAATGCGCAGAAATATCATACAGTGGTGGAAGGCAGGAGTGGAAAAAGCATTACTCGGAATACCCAGTTGTTCTATAAGTGTGCCTTAGTTGTTCCACTCGTGCACTTGTGTTATAGCGTACTAGTACATAGACCTTGGATATCAAGGATATCGAATATATTCTCAAACAGCTTTCTATTGTAGAAGTCATTTAATGGTGTGTAATTCTACTGATTTGATACTGTTGTAGTTGTGTGAGAGTTAGAAATGATAACCAGCACAGTTTTTTTATGCATGATGATCAGAGGGAAATTGAATCCATGTAAGGTGGGGAGAGCATCATTTTTGGCCGCGGTAGCCCTCCACATTCTAAAAGCTCCTTTTAGGTGGTCCTGGGGGAGGTGTTCATTTTACAACGTCTGGCTTGTGAGTCTTCGCCGTTTCTTGTCCTTGGCAGAGGGCGTGGAAGCAGGAATCAAATGGGTTCGAGATGAGCAGTTTTATTCTTCACTTGTAAAGACTGAGACCATCTGCCGTAAAAAATTTTTTAAAAAAAAGACAAGAAGCCTGCTGGTCTCAAGGGAGGGGGTAAGGGGGTAAAACACACGGAAGGTGTTAACAAGGTGCACTGAATGAAGGGTTCTCCTATTGGATGCCATGCGACGTTACGGCTCTTTGCCCAAATCCCTTGGGTCCTTTTCTGACTGGTCGAGACAGCCCGAGAGGACTCCTCTGTGTTCGGAAAGTCATAAAAGTGTGAAATAAGATAGCTATAGCCCACGGAGTCCAACGGCTGTAAATTAAAGGGTGAGATTTACACGCAACTAGGAGCCACTGCTCATCATTTATGGGGGCATAAACAAGGAATCAGCCAAAGTGCAGAGAAAAATAGCTGCGAGCTGACAGTGAAGACTGCATATAGGGCTTTTTTTTCTGTTTTCTAAAAATTTATTTTTGGATAATACAGAGTAATAATAATAAAGTGGATTAACAAAAATAACAAAAACAAAAATCAGCCAGGAGAGGTGCAGTGCAGAGAAAGAAAATAAAGACTGTAGACCTAACAGCCACTTGTAATGCTCTGGTTGAAATGGCTCTGTTTTGGGGGGAGGTTTTTTGTCATGCAAATGCAAAATATGGCTTTCATTACCATACATACATTATAAAAACCATAGAGTAATATAATTATTAAAAAGAAAGATAAGAGGGGCACGACTGGGCACGACTGGTTAGAGCGTCAGCCTCACAGTTCTGAGGACCGGGGTTCAATCCCCGGCCCCGCCTGTGTGGAGTTTGCATGTTCTCCCCGTGCCTGCGTGGGTTTTCTCCGGGCACTCCGGTTTCCTCCCACATTCCAAAAACCTGCATGAATTGGAGACTCTAAGTTGCCCGTAGGTGTGAATGTGAGTGCGAATGGTTGTTTGTTTTTATGTGCCCTGCAATTGCCTGGCGACCATTTCAGGGTGTACCCCGCCTCTCGCCCCGAAGATAGCTGGGATAGGCTCCAGCATGCTTGCGACCCTAGTGAGGATAAGTGGTACAGAAAATGGATGGATAAAGAAAACAAGGGAAAAAAAATTAATTGAATTCAACGGCTATATAATGCATACGGTAAATACTACTCAGATTTGAGAAGACTGTTACAGAGCAATAATAACATTAGTTGTTTTTTCTATTGATGTATGTGCTGTCTGCATGTGTTGATATCACTTGTCTTCAGACATAAGTTTTTTATATTTATTATTACTGCAACATTGATGCTAGTTTTGTTAGCCTGTCAAGGGCTTTTTTCATTGTTTATCAGCATTAAGCCAGCATTTTTTGTTACCGGTAAATAAACAACTCAAATCTCTTTGTTATATGTTTAGTTTGACAGCACACTTCAACTTGGAGTGGCAAAAAACAGGTTTAAGCAAGCACTTGGACTCTTCTTTTGAGGAAGTGTTCATTAGCTGCCAAACTGCTGCTTGTTGTAAAGTTCACTGCCACCATAGCTAGTGCTCGTAACTCTACGTTTTGCTCGCAACTCAAAAAATAAAAATCGGGCGCACAACCGCTCATATCTTGAAAAACCCGTAAGTCGGGTAACTCGTAATTCTAGGTACAGTATCACTGTATACAGCAGCCTATGAGTTGGGTTACGGGACGGTAATACAGTATGTAAATTAGGGCCACTGTTTCATAACAGTGGGGTTGGATGTGCAGAATGACTCCCTCACAGACATATTTTCAGAAATGGCCCGATAACAGAAGATTTTCTTGATTGCGTAATTTCACACTTGATGGGCAGTCCCTCTAGAGACTCAACTATTTGTATACATATAATTACAAAGTCATCTTTCCAAAATATGTCCCCTTTTATCTGAAAAGTAACTAATATTGTAGTTTCCCTGGTATGTGGCTGGTGTTCCTCCATTTTATTCAAAATAAAAAAGGCCTCTGGTAAGCGAGTGTTACAGAAAGACCTCTTCACACCTTCCTAAAAAGCATTAGGGTTGTAAGGATGATACATTCTCACTTTAAACGTCACACCAACCTCTCTGTCTCCATCCCGTCTCATCTTCTCACCTCATTTTCACCTTCCGTCCACTTCCCCTTCCTCCCGTGTCTCCTCCCACGGCCTTTCAAGCGTTTATCACCTCGCCGGCAGTCTGCCCTCCTGTTCTCGGTTCACCTGCAGTTCAATCCCTTTAGCACTGGCTGCAAGCTCTCTAAGAGAAAGCGTGGGGGATACGATGGAATAAAAAGTGAGGCAGGGAAAAGGACGGCCGAGGTCAAACATAGGTTAACGTGTCATTTGTGTTGAATCCCCAGAGGGAACCCTGGGGGGTGCTGGAGGAGGAGGGTGGGTTTGCACCGGAGGGGGTGGGGAGCGTGAAGGGTGGAGGAGCATTCAAGGGAAGGTTCTTCACCAGCTACTTGAAGAAGGGGAAAAAGAGACGTTTCCTTGCAGCTGCAAGGTGGGCCTGCAGGTGTTCGTTCTCATCTCCCTCTGTACTCATTTTTTATTTCAAACTTAGAGAGAACGACAGTGAAAGTGAAATAGTGGCCGTCCGCAGCGAGCGCTAAACTGTAGGCGAAAAGCGCCGGCCAATTTATGGGCGTCAGCCTCCGGCGCTGTCACCTTATGAAGGGAGGATGGGGGATTAAATCTTGCAAAAGGAGAAGAAAAGGTGAGCGGTGCCAAATGGGAGCTTAGAGAGGAGAAGTTGGATGGAAGAGATGCTTTGGGGGCGATTTTTACTTTTGGTCTCCAGTAGGGGTGGGAAGCAAGGTGTAACACACAATCACGAGATAATTGATATACAGTGTTTCCCTGCTATATCACGGTTCATTAAACGATCGTTTTTATGAGTTTTTACAGTATACCTACTGTAATGCCCTCGCATGTGGCAAAGGAGAGCCACTGTCATCGATTCACTTTTCAGCTGTTTATTGAATGCAGGGAGGACAGTAAAGCACATAAACACTCACGCAAAAGCTGCTGTTGGCATCCAATCATTCACGCTAACGGCACATGCCCCCCCCCCCGACCAGGCCCCGCCTCCTTAAGGCAAATACCATTACACAGACACTACAATACGTACATTTATCACGCATTGTATGTATTTACTTACTTGACGTTTTTCGAAATACGAGATGTCGTTCGGATGATTTTTTTTACTTTGATTTGTGAATGCAAACTTATAAATAAGAGAAATAAGAGCGTTGTTTGGTGGCAGTGAAATCAAGTCCCTTCACAACAAACAGCAGTTTGGCAGATATTGAATATGTCTTCAACAATGAGGCTTCAAGCCATTCATTGCCACTCCCAGTTTAAGTTTACTGTCAAACTAAACATAAAAACAAAGAAAATTACACCTTATTTAAAACAACCACATAGCTTCGCCTTTCAGTCCGGTAGCTTAAAGCTAACACTAAATAGCAATTATTTCGCAGTTCTATAACCGTTTTAGCAATGGATTGAACACAAACGTGCAGACAATGTAACAGTGCTCACACTTATATATTATTTATCTGCCATTAAAAATTACTAAAATTAGTGCCGTAATGATGAGCTGAATGAGTTAAGATGGCTCGATAAACAGTATATCCATCTGTCTTATACTGCCCCCAAGTGGCCAATGCAGGCACACCAGAAAGAGCAGTACAATGGCTATTCAATTGATGCAGTGTGACAAAAAAAGGTTTTTAACACTTTAATACTATTTAATTATCTCATTATTGTATGATTTTATGCAGTACAATGTTATGGAGTGATATTTTTTCGCATTAAAATACACTGCAGTAATTTTTGTTGTTGTTTTGGGTGAAGGCTGGAAGGGTATATAATGGCATTTCCATTAATTTCAATGAAGAAAGATGATTTGAGAGTGTTTTGAGTTACAAGGGGGGTCATGGAACAATCATACGGCCCCTCTATATTGCATATGGCCTCGCTATATTGCATATATCACAGTTTATCTCTCGTTTTACAACTGACTGACACGGAGCGAGCCACGCTGAACCAATACCTGGCCGCTGGAAATAACCAATCTAAACCGCACATGCTAACATATCATATTAGTATTTTCAACAATCTCCACTTTGCTGCAAGGGAACCCTAAGTATCTTCTTACTCTTACATACCACATAGTACATACAGGAGACCCATGTTCTCCTACATGGTGTTTGTTCGTTACCATGTCTTGTGTCGACTGATGCGTTCAATGCGGAATGGTTTGTGGAAAACCGACATACCTAAAACCATGCTGAACTGAATCGATTTGAGAAAAAATATGAAATTGAAGAAATTTGCCAGCGAATTACATAATTAAATACAGACCTACATATATAAATAAATAATTAAATACATAAATAGACCGATATTCTTTTCTCGTTCAAATATACAAGAAGACCAAACTAAACACACATGCTAACATTAGCTTACCCTATTGATGTGCCTTAGCTCTGAGTGCTGCAGTATTATATTCCACCGTCTCCACTTTTCTGCAACGGTGCATTAAGTCTCCTCCTCAATCAAGTGTGTCTCCATACCGGAAAGTAAATACAGACACTCGTTCTCCTCCATTGTTGTTGTTTTTGTTAGCGTGTCTCGTTTTGAATGGTGTGTGCAATGTGGTGTGTTTTTTCACAGTTTCCCTAGCCCAGCTGAGTCAGGCCAGTCGTGTGCAGCACTGATTATGTGCCTTCCCATCAGTGATGATGAAAATAGAAATAATTGCACTGCTTTTTATTCAGCTAAATAAGGTAACCAAACCATTATAAACACTTCCATGATGCAGCACAGTTCTACACCACTGCAAACTGCAACTGTGATCATAAACATATTGTTAAATTAATGTAGAAGGCTGAATTTCAGAGAGAGCTTCTGTATTTGACCTCATTAGTTTTTGCCCGTGTACCTAATGAAGCTTCCAGTGAGCGTACACACACACACACACACACACACACAAACACACACTGGAGTCTAAATTAAAAAAATATATATACACATATACACACAAACTCAGAGCTAGCGGACTCATCTGCAGAGTGCAGTGTGGACCGAGCCTCCAAATGTTGTTTTGTTTCTGTGCGACTGTTGTGAAGGACAAAATTGGACTCTTTATGTTTATGCGTTCAATGCGTAGCTGTGTGTGTGTGTGTGTGTGTGTGTGTGTGTGTGTGTGTGTGTGCGTGCGTGCGTGTGTGTGCGTGCATGCGTGTGCGCGCGTGCTGGCCACCGGTTTGAGAATGTGCTGATTGTGTGACGAAAGCCCAAAGGGCTTCTTTATGTAATTGAACAGAGCTGCTGCACTCAGATGAATCGCCAAGCCAATGAAAACCCATTAGAATTGAATTGAAGGAAAGAGAGAAGGAAGGAGAATGGAAAGATATGAGCCATTATATGGACGTACTGTATGCAACGTGCATTCATCTGCATGGGTTCAAGTGTGTGTGTGTGTGTGTGCGTGTGCGCGCGTGTGTGTGTGTGTGTTTAAAGACATAGGTTGTATTTTATTGTTTAGGGCCAGCACATCTTTAATGCAATTGGTCTTACAATTCAGCTTCTTGAGGGAACAAACAATATTTTTATAAAGAAAATTCCCTCATTTTGTGTTATGAGCCAACATCGTTAAAATACCAAAAGGCATAAAACTGAGATTGTGTTGTGGTCGTCAACATGTTTACTGACCTCTCATGCCCTCTGGATTGAGGCCTTGTCATCAAGGGAGTCCCCATGCATGCATTAGTTTTGTTATTTTAATTTGGCACGGGTCGCGGAGACTGCATAGATTCAGAAAAGGCTATTTGGAGAGTAGACGGTTGCGACAGGACAGGAAAAAAAAAAGGCGAAGAATATGACATGACCAGGGATTAGTTCAGGTCTCTTTGGCCATTGTAATGAACCAACGGGATAATTGGATTGAAAAAAAAAATGCAATTTATGAAAAACAAATGCAATTTCATGAAACATCCCAGACACTGGCAGAACATAATGGCGTCAAGGCCCAATTATGTCATAGCACCACACAAAGATCTCCTAATTTGAAGGGTTAACCCTTCAATGCGTCCCATGTAGCCACGTTGAATCATGACTGGCTTGTTTCAGATCAAAAACTGCGTAAAACATGCCACATTGAAAGCAAGAGGAGACTGTGGGCAACAAAAATATGCTAACAAAAAAATGACAGCTGCAGCAAAGAATACAATTGTAGCATTTTGTTGTTGTTGTGATTTACTTTGAGATGTGAGCACCGTATGGTGGCAGTGAACTCATACCATGGTGCCACACATAGTAAAGTGCCTGTTCCAAAATGTCAGGCATAGCATCCTCAGGCACACTTCTGTGAGGAGGCGATACTGAGAGAGACGTCATTATCACGAGTGCCACCACATCCATCGGTGGAAATATAACATAGGCCGTGTGCCTGATTGGCAGCCGTGCAGCATTAATGGCTAACAATACGAGGCGGCGTGCCGGCAGCCAAGAGGACGGCAGCTTGCAGAGCATTCTCCTTAATTAAGCCAAAGAGAGGCAGGGAGGGAATGTCGAAAGATAGAGTAAAAAAAAAAAAAAAAAAGCTCTAAATGGTGAGAAAGAAAAATGATTAGGTCACCGGTGCGAAGAGGAATTAATCCGCTTCCTGTTAATTAGCACTACATCCTTGATCATTAATCCTCGGCCTTCACACTGGAGTGTCTAACACACACACACATTCACTGTAAACGCCTTGTTTACTTATCTATTCTTTACTTCAGGGATTACGCGTTCATTTCCTCACAAAACACTTTTACATCCGCATGACAAGTGTACATCTCTTTTTAAGAATGAAATAGTGAAGGAGGAAGGACGGGTGGAAGCGTTAGTGCTGACAAGAGAGGAGTGCAGAAAGAGATTGATGATCTCAGGGCCGGGGGGAGAAAGAGAGGAGAGACAGCGGAGTACTTACCAATAAATTAACTCCTGACTAGAAAGCCCACTGGTGCGTGTTGGTGTGCAGCATGCGGGGAGGTGCGTCGCATGACACAGTGGAAGCTCGGAAGGTCCAACGTGATCCGTTTGGGTTTGGAAACTGTTTTGCACCCATTGGAAATACAGTAGGGCTGCAACTAACAATTATTTTAAGAATCTATCTCTCGATGTTTTTATTATTAATTGATGAAACTGACAAAAAATAAATAAATTCCATCCCTTTATTAAAAAACAAGACATTTCAAATTGAAAAATACACAAAAATAAATTGATTTTGAATCACTTACTGGTTTGGTCTGTAATATGTTGGAAACTAAGAAAAAATGTTGCTCATTACTTTCCTAAGTAAAAGCAGATGTTTGCAGATGTCTTATTTTGATTAAACACAATCAGTTTCTAATCTGTTTTCATGAAGGACTGCAAAAATCTGAGAATATTTGCTGTTGAGAAGCTGAAATGCTGAGGATTTAGACAATTTTAAGTTAAGCAATGTCTCAAGGATTAATTGATAGTCAACATAGTTGTGGATTAATTTGATAATAAATTAGTTGTCAATTAATCCATTAAAAAATACAGTAATCCCCCGAGTTGCCAGTGTCTCCCATGATATTCTGACAACTCCCATTCTGTTATGTATGATGGCGCTCCTTCTTTTGGAATAAGTGAAAAAAGCAAAACATGCACAGTTGAAACCTTGAATACAAAAATTGTTAAAGTTCCTCGTGATGGGCATGACATCTCACCTATTGCCAAATATTGTTTAACTTTTAACGCATGTTCATCTCAGAATCTTGGGTCAAATTCCAAATTAGAAAAGCCGACGAAAAAGCAAAACATTGTCAGTTGAGTCCTTAAATGCATTTACGAGAATTGTTAACCAGTGACCCAAACCCTTGCGCTATTTGCTAACATCTCGCGGTATATGCGGGCATCTCGTGTTCCATTCTGTATTATGGTAGTCCTTTTGGAGTAAGAGTCGCAAAAAGCTAAATAAATAGCAAAACATGCAGGCCTCATCCATGAATTCTCACTGAACCAAGCAATATTGCTAACGCCTAGCGTGATTTGCTGACATCTTCCGTTGCGTTATGTATGACGGCGATCCGAAAACCCAAAGAAAAAGTTAAACCCTCAATTTGACAACGCAACGCCACTTACATTACAGTGCTTTTATAATGAAAATACCATTGTTGTACCATTCTTCTTGTTGAGGCTGTCTCTTCCTTTGGAATTGATAATGCAAAACGCCAAAGAAAAATCAAAACATGCTGTAATGCTCACTGAACCGAGGAAGCTTGGGAGAATTTCTTATTTCTAGCATAATGTGCATGATGGCTCCTGTGACATAAACTTGTGTGCGACTTTCAAAGTGTATTCTTGAACATGTTGGTCAAATTCTGAAACATAAAAGCCAAAAAAAAAAGCAAAACAAGAGCAGAATTAATTGCTGAATTGCTAGGGTGTGGCATGATATTCTGATATCTCACATTCCATTAGGTTTGACGGTGGTTCTTCTTTTGGAATATGTGGTGCAAAAATCCAAAGAAAAAGCAAAATATGAGTTGATTTTTCTGTGACTTTAGAGCAGGGGTGTCCAAACTTTTTTTCTCCAAGGGTCATATACAGAAAATTCCATGGATACAAGGCCTACTTTAACATTTTTCAATTTTAATTAATGAAACATGCTAAAACCAGTCCATCAAGCAGTTCAGCGTTACAGTATATTAAAATTGTTTTGTTTTTTTTCTTAACTGTTTCGTCACAGCAGTTTATTACAGGTGACGGGCAAATACAGTAGTTTAGGATTTTTGGGGGGTCAGATTTAGGGATGCCCCGCTGCCCTGTATCAACTAGCGTAGGGCCGCCTCCAGCCATGAGCAGCATCCAAATCACATCTACAGAAACATAAAAAGAGCAAATTGTAGCAAGGTGAACATTTTGAAAACAATTACTTGAAGATCATTAATGTGAAACATTCACAAATTGGACCTTGGCAAGGAACATAATGTTATTCACCAGGGCGTTATGAAGACAATGGTGTTTCTATTTTAGTCGTAAATAGTTTATTTCCATCTTTTTTCCCTAGAAAAATATCTACTGTATCTACTGTATATAACGTTAACGTATGTATTAGTAGTACAGTGGAACCTCGAAATTCGGACATAATTCGCTCTTGTGAAGTGTTCGAAGTCCGATTTGGTCGACCTCGGGATCATTTTTTTCCATAGGAAATAATGTAAATGAGTTTAATCCGATAAATATCAAAAGTAGCTTCTCCATTTCTTCTATTATCTGTGGCCTTTGCTTTGTAATGCTCGTCACTCCATTGGCAACACTAGCTGCCTTTATTAAATATTTATTCTGTAGGATAGTCGAAATTGTCGACTTAGCCTTACGATACTGGTTAGCAAGATCTGTAAGACGCACACCATTTTCATACTTAGCGATTATCTCCTTCCTTATATCCACTGTGGTTCGCACCACTTTCCTTTTTTCTTTGCTGCTGGTAGCACTGCTGTCTTTATTTGGGCCCCTGGCTAAGAAAATTGTACTGGAAAAATAAAAAAAATTATCTTGAGAGGCACTCGCAAATGTGATGAGAGTGTTGACGCTATGACTGCCTGACTCGAAATGGGCAGTGGCTCGTCTCGGCTACTGTCCCGTGTGCGTTTGGCATCGCTCGGTTTGACTCGGCTACCCGTTCAACGTGAGTTCGTCTTTGCTCGGGTGTTCGGGCTCCGAGAATTTGGTCGAACTCGGAGGCATTTTTTACTCGGAATTTTTGGTCGAAGTCCGATTTGTGCGAGTCGTTCGAATTCCGAGGTTCCACTGTATTAGTTTTCGGGGTATCGCACCCATGGGGGATGTGGGAGTGTCGCAAAACCCCCACTATTGACACCCTGACTTTACATGCTGCATCCCCCACTCAACCTTTTTTCTTAATAACGTTGCGAGGCGTGTCAAATGTTATTTTTAGTGTAAGCCATAGATAGTTTAAAAAAAAATGGACGGCGGGGCACAAATTTCCCCCAGGCCATAGTTTGGACACCCCTATTTTAGAGGCATATTTTGGTCCAATTCTGAATTGTTCCACAACAAACATGCAAAAAAACGCAGAGTAGTAGTTTTCTACTAAGTATTAAAAATGTTGTACAAAATCTAAATTCTCCTGAGCAGTCTCACAGGGATGCGTTGATGTGGTGTCAGCTATTGTTTTTGTGATTCAATGCGAGGATCGACTTTCATACCTCTCACACTACTGTGCCACCGCCATCGATTCGCCAAGCGTATTGTTGGCCTCTGAATGAGAGAGTCTCAGAGAACTGTTGTTTCCATTGGAAGTGCATCTGTCACGGAAAAATGCCACCGATGCCAGCGATGTAGCGAGTGCGTCGCCGTGATAGAACGTGTTGCTCGTTATGTGGTATAGTTACCTTGTAGATGTGTATCGTTATCTTCAACCTGTGCTTTGATACATGACCTCCCATTGTAGCTGAGGCCCAATCTCATTTATATATCCATTCATCCATTTTCTGAGCCGCTTCTCCTCACTAGGGTCGCGGGCGTGCTGGAGCCTATCCCAGCTGTCCTCGGCAGGAGGCGGGGTACACCCTGAACTGGTTGCCAGCCAATCGCAGGGCACATACAAACAAACAACCAACCATTCGCACTCACATTCACACCTACGGGCAATTTAGAGTCTCCAACTAATGCATGTTTTTGGGATGTGAGAGGAAACCGGAGTGCCCGGAGAAAACCCACGCAGGCACGGGGAGAACATGCAAACTCCACACAGGCGGGGACGGGGATTGAACCCAGGTCCTCAGAAGTGTGAGGCTGACGCTCTAACCAGTCGTCCACCGTGCCGCCCATTTATATATTTGGAAAACAAAAATATTAATAAATAAAAAAATATTGTCAATATTTTTTCTGCTGAATATATAATATTCAAATAATCATGAAATGAATATTATAATAAATATTATTATTATGAAATATTAAAATAAATGAGAAAATTAAATAATGTAAATCATTTGTTTCTGCTAAGTATATAATTAAGTCAGTCATGAAGTAAAATAAATGATATAATAAATCCATCCATCCATCCATTTTCTTTACCATTTATCCTCACTCGCAGGCTGCTGGAGCCTATCCCAGCTATCTTCGGGCGGGAGGCGGTGTACACCCTGAACCGGTCGCTAGCCAATCGCAGGGCACATAGAAACGAACAACCATTTGCATTCACATTCACACCTATGGGCAATTTAGAGTCCTCAGTCAACCGACCACGAATGTTTTTGTGATGTGGGAGGAAACCGGAGTGCCCGGAGAAAACCGACCCAGGCACGGGGAGAACATGCAAACTCCACACAGGCCGGGCTGGGATTTGAACCCCAGAACTGTGCTAACCAGTCGGTCACCGTTTAAATTTAATTATTATTTATATAATAAATAATTATTCAAAAAATTACATTTTATTAAATAATTATGACAAAGGTCTGTGTCATGCCTGGATCTAATATAAATTTTTGAAATAATACAGTCATAAGAAAAATAAATTATATAATAATATTAAAATTATGTAATTTTATTATATGAAAATAAACCAAATTATTTCACATTTATTTAAATAAGGTAATTTGCCACTGTTACTGTAAATATAGTATACACACTATACATGTAAAATGTCTAAATCCAAAAATTAATAACATCAGAATAATCAGCAGAATTGAAAATATAATAGCATAATAAAAACCTAAATAATATAATAAATAATAAGGCTTGATCTAATTTATGAATAACAACAGATGCAAATAAAAACAATAATGATCAAAAATAAAATACCATACATCAAAATAATTATGAATCCAAGAAAATATTTTAAATATGTAATAAATAATAAAGGTAATTGAAATAATTAATTAAGGCTTGATCTAATTTATGCATAACAAAAGATAGCAAAATATTAAAAAGCAAAGCAAATATTAAACATAAAAATAATGATAATAAAATATACATTAAATAATATACATCAAAATAATAAAGAAAATTAATTAAAATAAATTGTAATATAATACACAATGTCAACAGAAAATAGGAAGAACAAAATACATATAAATGGGAAAATAAACAATGGAAATTAAAATATACAGTGAATAAATAGTAAAATTGCCTCTGATATAGTGGGCCTGGAATGCTCTGGTCTATAGTATATGGAGCAGTTTGAGAATATTAGAATCATCATTACCCTGAAGCACAATTTGTGATTTAACTCCCAACCATTTCCTTATGTCTCTTCCTTTATGTGGAGCCATAACCCGGCCATTAAAGCCCTGCAGACGTGTGTGTTAAAATGTCTGTGTATGTTTTAGATAGAATCATGTAGCATTTTGTCCACGTGTGTGATCCCATCCCTTGTGTGTCTGTGTAGATAATGTGTCATTCCCAAGCATGACCCCTCTCACTCACACTTCCCATCCCATCGTCAACCCATCCCTCCCGCTGGACACAAAAGGTAACGCACCTTCACTTTTTTTTATTTATTTATTTATTTTTATTTTTTTAAACTGTTGCCCTTCATCTCCATCCTTCTAGCCTTCTTCTCCTTTGGTGTCTTCCTCTTTTGTCTCAGGTGGACATACACACACATACAAACGCACCCTTTGTTGTGCTGCAACCTTCCTTTGTCAAGTATTTACACAAGCTCGGGTACCTGCGGATGCTCTGCCATTCGCTGCACACAATTGCCCGCTCCTGCTTCCTGCTTTTTATCGCTGCCCGCACATTTGACCAACTCAGCATTTGTGCATATACAGCGTACGTGTGTGTGTGTGTGTGTGCGTGCGTGTGTGCGCGCGTGTGTCTGTGTTGTATGTTGTATATTTTATCAACACATACAATAATGACATAATTAAATGGAATGAAATGAATTAAACAATTTTGTCACATTTTTTGCTTTAGTTCAATGGACATGCTGTTTCTTCTGCATGTCAAAAGTAAGCCACAGGTATATTAGTCGTTCTTCTCAGATGATAAATAATATTAGCCTGCAATCATTGTTAAATAATATGTCTCGATGTGTTCCTCCCCCATTTGTGTTCAAATATCTGTTACTTAAAGGGTTACAACAACACAACAGTTAGTTTGAAGAATTGTTTACAATCAGTTGCCTGCCACCATACAGTGCTCTATCACAAAGTTTTGCTCGCAAGTCAAAGAAAAAAATCATCTGAATGACAGTTCATATCTGGAAAAACTCGTCCGTCGGGTCACGGGCCATGTCACCCAATTTACGTTAGAAAGAATTTCACGGCACAACACGAAACAAAAATGTCACAAAGGATGAATAATGATGATCTTGTCTCAATTTACTCACAAATTTACTTTCTCAGTGGTTAATCTGGGCCTTTTACAAACCTATTACAAACTTGATACTCGCAGGAAGCAATGACTTGTTCTGTTGTAAAAATGGCAACAGTAGGATACACAGGTTTGTTGTAACTTCTGCCATCTAATGGAAGATAATTTAATTGTTCTGCCTGTCACGAAACATCGCTGGC